>NW_006921692.1:9143321-9163486 GCF_000298275.1 Orycteropus afer afer
CATTTTTTTTTTTTTTTTTTTTGCCAATTCCTTCAATACCCTTGGTTCTTGATCATATACCACCTCCTGAAGCAGATGAACATCAGCTAATTTTTTGGTACAGCAATTGTGTATTCCTTCCATTTTCTTTGGATGATTCCTGCATCATTCAATATTTTGCCCATAGAATCCTTCAATACTGCAACTGGAGGCTTGAATTTCTTCTTCAGTTCTTTTGGCTTGAGAAATGCCGAGTGTGTTCTTCCCTTTTGGTTTTCTAACTCCAGGTCTTTGCACATTTCATTATAATAAGTGACTTTCTCTTTTCAAACAGCTTTTTGAAATCTTGTGTTCAGCTCTTTTATCTTGTCACTTCTTCCAATTGCCTTAGCTACTCTCTGTTGAAGAGCAACTTCCAGAGTCTCTTCTGACATCTATTTTGGTCTTTTCTTCTTTTCTTGTCTTTTTAATGACCTTTTGCTTTCTGCATGTATGATGTTCTTGACATCATCTCATAACTCATTTGGTTTTCAGTCATTGGCATTCAATGCATCAAATCTATTCTTCAGATAGTCTCTAAATTCAGGTAGGTTATAATCAAGGTCATATTTTGGCTCTTTTGGAATTGTTTTAGTTTTCTCAGCTTCAGCTTGAACTTGTATGTTAACACTTGGTGGTCTGTTCCACAGTCAGCTCCTGGCCTTGTTTTGGATGAAGATACTGAGTTTCTCCATTGCCTCTTTCCACATTTATAGTCGATTTGATTTCTGTGTAGTCCATCTAGCAAGGTCCACATGTATACCCACCCATTTATATTATTGATAAAAGGTATTTGCAATGAATAGATCATTGGTCTTGCAAAATTCTATCATGTTATCTCTGGCATCATTTCTATCACCAAGGCCATATTTTCCAACTGCTGATGATTCTTCTTTATTTCCAACTTTCACATTCCAGTCATTCATAGTAATCATTACATCTTGACTATGTTTGGTCAATTTCAGATTGTAGAAGATCACAAAAATCTTCAATTTCCTCTTCTTTGGCTTTAGTGGCTGATGCATACATTTGAATAACAATAGTATTAACTGGTCTTCCCTGTAGGCATATGGATATTATCCTATCACTGACAGCACTGTAGTTCAGGATAGAGCTTGACACATTTTTTTTTGAGAATGAATACAAAGCCATTCCTCTACAATTTGTTATTCCTGCCATAGTAGACCAAATGATTGTCTGATCCAAAATGGCTAATTCCAGTTCATTTCAGCTCACTAGTGCCCAGGATATTGATCCTTATGCATTCCATTTCCTTTCTGACAACTTCCAATTTTCCTAGATTCACACGTTGTACATTCCCCATTCTGATTATTAACACACAGTTTCAGCTGTTCCTTCCCATTTCATAGTGATGCCCCATCAGAAAATGAAGGTCCTGAAAGTTTTACTCCATCTACTTCATTAAGTTCAACTCTACTTTGAGGAGGAAGCCCTTCCCCAGTCATATTTTGAGTACCTTTCAACCTGAGTGTCTCATCTTCTGGCACTGTATCGGACATGTTTCAGTGCTCTTCATAAGGTTTCCCAGTAATGTATCACATAGTGTCTCACTGCTATTCATCAGGTTTTCACTGGCCATTTCTTTGAGAAGTGGATGCCCCCTTCCTTCTTCCCAGTCTGTCTTAGTCTGGAGTGGTAATTATACAGTACTAAAGAAACTTAGACAATCAAAGACTGGCAACAGGGGAATTCTGCTTAATGGTAGTTGTTTTGGTTACTTAGTGCCATTGTAACAAATACCACAAATGGGATGGCATGAACAAACAGGAGTTTATTCTCTTACAGATTGAAGGCTTTAAGTCTGAGTTCAAAGTGCCAGGTTCTAGGGGCTAGGTGAAAGCCCCTCAACCTTGGGCTTCAGCTCTGCTTCCTGCTCCTGGCCCACTGAAGTTAGAGGCTTTTCTTCACTCAGACAGCTGCTGGCTGCTGAGACTGACAAGCCCAAGGTTGGCAAGTAAAAAGGCACAGTCCCAATGTTACCAAACACATGCCAGGCCATTAGTTCAAGTCTATTGAAAATCCCAAGGTAGGCAGAGCATGGCAGGCTGATGAACATGACTTGGCTACATGCAGTGTTCAAGTATGCCATTAGCTAGAGACAATTCCCAAAGCTGTTTCTTATATAGAGGAAGCAGACCACATAACCAAAGCAGCTACTCAGCTGCTCCAATAGATTCCACCATGGAGTTAATTACCAATCTCATCATGAGGAATAACTATGCTTAGCTGCCCAGCCACTCAACCAGGCCCAGCCAAGTTGACACATAATTTTAACCACCACAGTAGTCTTCTGTTTAAATGAGGTCATGTTGCCAAATCTTTTTTGTTTCTAGTCTCATTAAAAGTAAAATTCCTTAATTCCTTTTAGTAAGCATTCTATACTGAATATAGAGGCACATGTAGATATACTAAACATATACTAATGCCCAAATGTATTCTAACACTACTTATTCACAACCCTAATACATCTGTTTATTCTGGTTTTTGTAAAAAATAACTGATTCACTACAATTCTAGTTCAAATGTTAAATTAAATCTTAAAGAAGTTTTTGTTTATAAAAAAAAGCAATTTTCAATTATCCTATCAACATTTTTCATTTGTAATTTTACTTATTAAAATATAGGAGATGCTTTCAAAGTAGCATTGTTTTTAAATATGGTTAACTGTCTCTAACTTTACTTAAACTATTGATTTACTGAGTGGACTCATCTTAAAACAGGAAACCAACTTGAAAACTTTAAAATATTTGTATCTTGGAAAACAATTAATAGATCCAGTTATGGTTATTGTCAACTAACCTACTGCCATTGAGTCGCTTTTGACTCATAGTGACCCTATAGGACAGAGTAGAACTGTCCCCTAAATCTCTATAGAAGCAGAATGTCTCATCTTTCTCCCACAGAAGTGTTAGTGGGTTCAAACTGCTGGTTTTGGTTAGCAGCTGAATGCCTTAAGTACTGCCCTACCAAAGTGCCTTAATATCAGCTCAGTTCTGTTCAAATTTTTACAGATTCTAAAAGTCAGCATTCTTAATATAAAGACTCACTGCCATAGAGTTGATTTTGACTTATGGAGACCCCGTATTGGATTTCCGAGGTAGTAAATCTTCATGGAAGTAGATTGCCCCATTTCCTTCCACAGAGTGGCTGGCAGGTTTGAACTATCAACCTTCTGGTTAGCAGTCAAATGTCTTAGGCACTGCCCTATCTATTGTTCTTATTAATCTAATTTTTCATATGGGATCATTTTTGTAACATTCTACTCATTTTAAATGTTTATGGAAAAAAAAAGTTGACAAATTGTCCTTTAAAGAACAGCCCATAATTTCTGAAACAGAGGAGAGATTTCTTCAGCATTTTCCTCAAGACCATGACTCCATTAGGAAATATTCAACTAGGTTTCTGTGGAGTTGGTGAGGAAGACTGGAAGAAAATTTGACTGGAGCTCTGGTGGCATAGTGCCTAATGCATTTGACTGCTAATCAGAAGGCTGGCAGTTCAAACCCACCAGCCACTCCTGGGAAGGAAGACTGGGCAATCTACTTCAATAGAGATACTGCCTCAGAAACCCAAGGAGGGGTCACTATGAGTCAGATTATCCTCAATGGCAGATAGAGTTGAGAGAGCATTTGCCAAGTTCTAGATCAATGCTCCACAGGACTGGATCACTGCCATCCCCCAGAGAGGAATGTTAAGCACATCAGGATGAAGAGCTTTCTTTCCTTTGCTTTGCTCTGCTCTTTGTCAACACATTGCTTTACCTGGATTTTTCTTTTTTTTCCTTTCTTTCTTTCTATACACTCATTTTTGGCTAATGTCATATTTTGCAGGATAATGTGGTATTTTCTGCAAATGGGACACTGAGCTCAGACCAAATGGAGTGCCATCTAAATAAACACTTATTAGATTTTTCCCAGTTAGGTCTTTGTTTTGGTTACTTAGTGCCTCTCTAATAGGAATATACCACAAACAGGATGGCTTTAAAAAACAGAAGTTTATTCTTTTACAAATTTGGAGGTTAGAAATCTGAGTTCCAGGTGCCAGGCTCTAAGGCCTGGGTAAAAACCCCTCAATCTTGGGCTTCAGCTCTGCCTTTTTCTCCTGGTCCACTGAAGCCAGAAACATCTCTTCACTCAGACAGCTGCTAGTTTCTGAGGCTTACAAACTCAAGGTTGACAAGTGAAAAGGCATAGTCTCAATATTACCAAACCACATGGCAGGCCATTAATTCAAGTCCATCAAAAGTCACAAGATTCACAGTGCAACATGGATACCGCTGAAGAACAACTTGGCTACATGCAGGGTTCAAGCATGCCATCAGCTGGAGACCTTCCTCAAAGTTGCTTCTTATATACTGGAAGCAGCTCACATCCCTAAAGCAGCTACTCAGCTATTCCAGTAGATTCCATCATGGAGCTAATTACCAATATCACTATGGGGAATAACTACATCCAGCTGCCCAGCCACTCAACCAGGCCCAGGCAAGATGATATACAACCTTAACTACCATTGTCTTCTTGTACATAATCATGTTGTATCATGGGTGAAGATACTGAGTTTCTCCATTGCCTCTTTCCACATTTATAGTCGATCTGATTTCTATAGAAAAAAAGGAATCATATTATTGAATTACAAAATATTTTATTGAGTCATACAGTAGAGAATTGAATTCCAAACATTTAAGTGATAAAGTTAATTTTAAAATACCATCTTTTAAAAAATAAATCTACTTATAGCCTCATCACAACAACTATTTAGTTTTTCTTGATTCCACCAAACACTGTCCACATATGCCCACGAACTGACATAATTGTACTATATATGACATTTTGTCCCAATCATTTTTTATGAAGTAATATTTTGAATTGAGAGCTTCTGAATTATCAATTTATTTTCATTAGATAAAAAACTGGTTTTCACTGAGTACTTACTAAGCTAAACTTAATGTATGTTTTTTCTTATTTAAAAAAAAATTAGAGGAGAGGTGGTTATTATGATCATGCCATTTACTGAGGATTAGAAAAATGAAATAATTCATGCACTATCACAAAAGTATTAAGTGATGGATCAAGGATTTATAATTAGATAGTCTGACTTTAGAACATGTGCTCTTAAATCAGCATGTTATAAAACTAAAAATGTATACTAAAGTAATGAGGACTGGAGAGTATAAAGGAATAAGAAACAGATGTAGGAAAACCAAAGACAAAGAAAGAAACTTGTGAGCTGCCCAGGACAAAAAAATATTACTTATAATAATCAAATAGGCTGAGCTCTGATTTCTGGTGAGAAACTATGCAGGCAAGAAGGCAATGGGATGGCATATATAAAACACTGAGGGAAAAGAACTTACAACCAAGAATCCTATATCCAGCCAAATTGTCCATCAAATATGAGGGCAAAATCAAGTCATTCTCAGACAAACAGAAAATAAAGGATTTTGTGAAAACCAGACCAACCCTACAAGAAATGCTTAAGGAAGTCCTTTCAATAGAGAACATGCAACAGAGAACAACAAAACCAGGATACATGACATTAACACTAAAACCAAATGAGAAACAGATGCTCAAAATAAGACCATAAAACATTGTACAATAAAAATCAAGGAAGCCAATCTGCACATGAGAACAGCAACTAACCAAATAGAGGGAATAAAAGTTCTAGGTACAAACTTCCAAATGAAGAGGTAAATAGGACAATGTCCTCATAGAACATACTGTTCCAAAAATATAGAGACAAGAATTCACACCAAGGTAACCACAGAGAAAATTAGCAATCCCCCTAAACAAATCCAGAAGGATGGAAAGCATATGGGTTTAGTAAGCTCAAAACCAACAATAAAGAAGAAAAGAGAGGAAACACTTGACAACAAAACAAATTCAGCACAGAGAAGTATATGGACCAAGGAAAGATCAACAACATGACAAAATAACACAACAGAATGACAGCAATCAATTCATACCTATCACTAATTACACTCAGTGTGAATGGACTAAATACATCAGTTAAGAGAAAGAGAGTGGCAGACTGGATAAGAAAAGAAGACCCATCAATATGCTGCCTACAAGAGACCCACCTTAGATACAAAGATAAAAACAAATTAAGAGTTAAGGGGTGAAAAAAAAAATATACCAAGCCAATGGTAACCAAAAAAGAGCAGGAGTGGCAATATTAATTTCTGATAAAGTAGACATTAAAGTGAAAAACAACATAAGAGACAAAGAAAGGCACTGTATGATGCTGAAGGGGTCAAGTGACAAAGAAGACATTACGAAAATAAATATCTATGCACCCAATGAAAGTGCTCCAAAATACGTGAAGCTAGTATTAGTTGAATTAAAAGGGACAATAGACAACTCTACAATAGTATTAGGAGTCTTTAACACACCACTTTTAAAGAGGGACAGATCAACTAGAAAAAAAAAAACTCAGCAAAGATACAGAAGAACTCAACAACACAATCTGCAAACTTGACCTCAGAGACATATACAGAGCATTCCACCCAATAAAAGCACAATTCACATTCTTCTCCAGTGCACATGGATCCTTCTCCAGGATAGATCATATGTTAGGACATAAAAAAAACCTCAATAAATTAAAAAACATTGAAATACTACAAAGCATCTTCTCGGACCACAATGCTGTAAAATTCGAAATTAATAATAGGAAGATCAAGGAAAAAATATCAAATGTGGACGTTGAGCAATACACTGCTCAAAAACTACTAGATACTAAAAGAAATAAAAAGTGAAATAAAAAAAATTCCTAGAAACAAATGAGAATGAAGATACATCATACCAACACCTATGGGACACAGAAAAAAAGTACTCAGAGATCAGTTTATAGCAATAAATGCACACATCAAAAAAGATGAAAGAAACAAAATCAATATTCTAACTCAACAACTCCAACAATTAGAAAAAGAACAACAAAAGAATCCTACAGTATCTAGATGTAAGGAAATAATAAAGATCAGAGCAGAAATAAATGAAACAGAAAATAACAACAACAACAACAAAAAAAAAACAATAGAGAAAATCAACAAAACAAAAAGCTGGTTCTTTGACAAAGTTAACAAAATCAACAAACCACTGGCAAATCTAACAAAAGAAAAGAAAGAGAAGATGCAAATTACAAGAATAGTAAAAGAAAAGGGTGTCATCACAATAGAACCAACTGAAATAAAAAAGATACTGACAGAATATTATGAAAAATTGTACTCCAACAGATTTGAGAACCTAGAAGAGATGGACAAGTTTCTAGAATCAGAAGACTTACCTAAACTATCCGACTCAGAGATAGAATACTTGAACAGATCCATAACAAGAGAAGCAATTGAACAGGTCATAACAAAACAAAACAAAACAAAACAAAAAACACTCCCCACAAAGAAAAGCCCTGGCCCTGATGGCTTCACTGGAGAATTTTACCAAATATTCAGGGAATCATTGACACCTATGCTACTCAAGTTATTCCAGAACATAGAAAAAGATGGAATACTCCCAAACTCATTTTATCAGGTAAACATAATACTAATACCAAAATCAGGGAAAGATACCAATAAAAAGGAAAACTACAGACCAATATCCCTCATGAACATAGATGCAAAAGTCTTCAACAAAATCCTAGTCAACAGAATCCAACAACATATCAAAAAAATAATACATCTGGACCAAGTGGGATTCATACTGGGTATGCAAGGATGGTTCAACATCAGAAAAACAATCAATGTAATCCACCACATAAACAAAACAAAAGAAAAGAACCTTACATCAATCAATGCAGAAAAGGCATTTGATAAAATTCAACACCTGTTCCTGTGCAGAACTCTCAGCAAAATAGGGATAGAAGGGAAAGTCCTCAACATAATAAAGGGTGTATAGGCAAAGCCAATGGCCAACATCATTATTAATGGAGAAAGACTTAAGGCATTCCCCTTATGAACGGGAACCAGACAGGGATGCCCTCTATCACCACTCCTATTTAACATTGTATTGGAAGTCCTAGCCAGGGCAATAAGGCAAGAAAGAGAAATAAAAGGGAAACAAATTGGCAAAGAGAAAGTAAAACTATCTCTATTTGCGGATGGCATGCTCCTGTACATAGAAAACCCAAGAGACTCAACAAAAAAGTACTGGAACTAATAGGTTCAGCAAAGTGGCAGGATACAAGGTCAACATAAAAAATCAGTTGAATTCTTCTACACCAACAAAGAGACCTCTGAGAAAGAAATAAGGCAAACAATGCCATTAACAATAGCTACTAAAAAGATGAAATATCTAGGAATAAACATTACCAGAGACACAAAAGATCTATACAAAGAAAGTTATAAAACACTACTACCAGAGACAACAAGGGCTCTGCATAAATGGTACAGCCTGCCTTGTTCATGGATTGTTGTTGTTGTTGTTATGTGCCGTCGAGTTGGCCCTGACTCATAGCGACCCCTCCTTGGGTTTCCGAGGCAGTATCACTACGGAAGTAGGATTGCCCAACCTTCCTTCCGAGGAGTGGCTGGTGGGTTTGAACCGCCAGCCATCTGGTTAGCAGGCAAGTGTCTTAGCCACTATGCTACCAGGTAGGCTGAATATTGTGAAGATGTCATTATTACCTAAAGCAATCTACATATTTAATGCAATCCCAATCCAGATACAAACAAAAATTTTTAAGGACATGGAAAAACTAATTACTAACTTCATATGTAAAGAGACCTCAGATAAGCAGAGCACTACTGAAAAAGAAAAACAGAGGTCTCACTCCTGGATCTTAAAACATATTATACAGTCGCAGTAGTCAAAACAACATGGTATTGTGGTACAATGATAGACAGACCAATGGAACATAATAAAACAACCAGAAATAGACCCGTTCATCTATGGACAGCTGATCTTTGACAAAGGTCTAAAATCCATTAAATGGGGAAGAGACAGACTCTTTAACAAATGGTGCTGGCAAAACTGGATATCTACCTGCAGAAAAATGAAACGAGACCCATACCTCACCCCATACACAAAAACAAACTCAAGCTGGATCAAAGACTTAAATGTAAAACCCAAAACTATAAAATTCATCAAAGATAAAATAGGGGCAAATCTAGGAGCCCTAATTTATAGCATAAATAGACTATCAATCATAACCCAGAATGCACAGGAGGTAGAAGAGAAGCTGGGACTGGGACATTTTAAAAATTAAATTCTTATGCACATCGAAAGACTTCCTCAAAAGGGTAAAAAAAAAAAAGAGAATCTACAGATGGGGAGAAAATATTTGCCTAGGACATATCTGACAAAGGACTTATCTCTAAAATCTATAAAAAACTTCAACACCTCAAAACCACAAAGACAAACAACCCAATTCAAAAGTGGCCAAAAGACTTAAACAGACACTTCACTAAAGACAATATGCTGATGGCCAACAAACAAATGAGGAATTGCTTGTGATCTTCAGTCATTAGAGAGACGTAAATCAAAACAATGATGAGATATCATATCACTCCAGCAATAATAGCAAAGTTCAACAGGACAGAAAATAACAAATGCTGGCAAGGTTGCAGAGAGATTAGAATTCTTGTGCACTGCTGGTAGGATTATAAAATGGTACAACCATTGTGGCAAAAGGTATGGTGTTTCCTTAAAAAACTGAAAATAGAAATACCATTTGACCCAGCAATTCCATTACTAGGAATACATCCTAAAGAGGTGAGAGGCAGGGCATGAACAGACATATGCACACCTATGTTCATTGCAGCACAATTCACTATAGCAAAGAGATGGAAACAACCTAAATGTCCATCAATGGATGAATAGATAACCAAATTATGGTATAACGGAATACCATGCTACATTAAAAATTATGGTATAACGGAATACCATGCTACATTAAAAATTATGGTATAACGGAATACCATGCTACATTAAAGAACAATGAAGGATATATAAATCATCTCTCAATGTGGATGAGCCTGGAGGACATTTTATGCTGAGTGAAGTAAGTCAATCACAGAAGGACAAATATTGTATGAGCTCATTACTGTAAAAAGACAAAGAAAGTTTTGCTTAAGAGGAACTCAGTTTGTAGATTACTGGGGTGGGGGGGGGAAGGTGAGAGATTAATTTCGGGCTAGTTGGGGCTACACCCTGACATGGGTAAGGGAAGGGATTGTATGGAATGAGTCTGTGACCAGCATGATAACATTAGGAAAAGAGAAGACACCGAGTTGTGCACATAAGATATAAAAGAGAGGGGCTAATACCAGTATATCTGTGATACTACATTACCATTAACATTAAACACCAGGCTACAGATAAACACATAAATACCTGAGAAGATCAGATGGGATTCAGTGAACAAGAGTATACTCTAGACCAAGGATAGATTCAGCTGAGGCTAATCTTGCACAGATACCAGTGATACAAAATACCCACAATCCTTACAGAAACAACAGAAGACAGACATATAGAACAATCCCTCACAGACAGCCAGACACTATGGGAGAGACATCCAACGGAACTACCAACACAGGACCATGGTACTCGGGGACACCAGATTCAATCAGCACCACAAAATACATAAAAATCTTGTTCCTCAACTTACATTGGTAAGTAGCAACTGGGGTCTTAAAAGCTTTCAACAGCCATCTAAGATGCAGCTAATGGTCTCCTATCATCAGATATGAGAGTGCGAAAAACTAAGGGCATTTGGAAGCAACGCGCCCTAGGACAAGATGGACCTTGAGACCAGAACTAGATGGTGTCTGGCTACCAATGCCAACCACTCAGGAAAGGATCAAAACTGGAGATCCTGGATAGAGTGGGAGGAAAAACGTGGAACAAAATCCAAAAACACAATAATGACCAGAATTACTGGTTGGATGGAGTCTTGTGGGACCCCCAATACTAGGGCCTTGGGATACATTTTTGGCCTGGAATGAAACTCACTCCCAGGTGCTGACTCTCAGCCCAATAGTTAACAAGATGTACATGCAGAGCACTCAACCCAGCGTGACACACTCACATACTATATGGAGATAATTCCTTGGAGCAATCAACCACAGGGCACCAGAGGAGCAACATTTACATGGAGGAAATGCAGGGCACACAGGAGTGCATAACTATGAGGGGCATGGGGAGGGGGAGTTATTGGGCAGGGAGGGGAGGAGACAGTTAGGGCTGGGGATGGTAATTGGGGAGTGAAAGTAAATGTACCTGAAATGTTGAATGTAAAACAAACTCTGCTCCATAAACTTGTACCTAAAGCACAATAAAAAGAAAGAAAGAAAGAAAGAAAGAAAGAAAGAAAAAAAAGAAACAGATGTAGTAACATAAAATTCATATTAGATATTTAAACCAATAAATTCTTGATATCTTTACCTAGCTATTTCCTATGGTTATTCTTCCTCCACACTCCAAAATAAGAAACAGCTTTTGGGACCCAACTTATTATTTCTGATTTATCAAAAGGAATATTCTTGTCTAAGTTTCTGAATACACTGGAAAAGAGTACACCAGACATACCTCTACATAAGACCAGGGACAGACGCAAAGAATAGCTCTGGATAAATACCCATAACAGGGATCAAAACATGCTTAAGTTCATTAAGCTAAATAAGTCCACTACAAGGTTAGGAAAATTTACACAAGAAAGTAGAGACAACTATGGATGTGAAAATAACAAAGGATTTTTTAAATAGTAAAAAATAACTTGTCAGAAAAAGTGTTTCAAACACTTCTTTGGAAGACCTATTTGGTCTTATGGAAAAAACATCTGTATGTTAAAGGAATTATTTTCCATAGCTTCTCTATGAATTGGAATCAACTCAATGGGATTACAAAAACATTTTTCAGTTAAAGGATATTTTTTATTTTCACTCTAGAAAATGCCACCTTAGAATATTCATATTTCTGGTGTTGGCAGAGGAATTCCTGGGTCATATCCATGAATGTATCTGTGTATCTTAAGAAAAAACAAGAATTTAGAAATTTCAATACCCTGTTATACTTTGGAGAATAACCAACCAATTCCAAATCTAGTCAAGTCAATTCCAACTCCTGGCAACTCCATATGTGTCAAAGTAGAACTATATTCCACAGGGTTTTCAATGACTGATTTTTTTGGAAGTAGATTGTCAGGCCTTTCTTTCCAGTAGCCTTTGGGTAGACGTGGAATTCTAATCTTATTGTGAGCAGCTAAACTCATTAACCATTTGTACCACGGACTCCCTATGGAGACTACTGTCCACAAAATATCAGTAGTTAAATACCACCTAGAGATCATAAAACCTCCTTGGAAACCCAAGGAGGGGTCGCTATGAGTCACGTCTTACTCGACAGCACATAACAACAACACAACAGAGATTATATATACCAAAATAACAAAACAAAACAAAACAAAAACAACCAAACTCAATGCTGTTGAGTCAGATCTGAATCACAGCAACCCCTTCTTGGGTTTCCAAGGAGGTATCTCTATGGAAGTAGATTTCTCACTCTTTCTTCCAAGGAGTGGCTGGTGGGTTTGAACTGCCAGCCTTCTGGTTAGCAGTCAAATGCCTTAGGCCCTATCCTACCTAGAAATTATAAATAAACCAAACCCAAACCCATTGTTGTCAAGTTGGTTCCAAGTCATAGTTATCTAGAAATTAGAAAGGCCCAATAGGAATCTAAGGATTGCATAATAATAATTTCTAAAGGCAACTAACAGAGATGCTTTATGTACATAAAACACAGTGAGGGTTAGTGGAAGGAGTGGGGACATTTGAAGATCAAAGGAGAAAAATACGTGCTCAGAAAGGAAAAGGAAATAGTAAAAATGGCACATTAGCTTTGCTCTTAATTTCAAAAACAGGAGTTCTCCAACTTTTGAATGAAGAGGAAGCTTAAGTATATTAAATGGCAGTTAATACATTAGACTAGAGCTATCTGATCAAAAGGTAAATAAAATTCTAGGATTTGTCATCTAGGTATTTAACAAACAGCAATTAGCCTTATTTAAAATATCATTTTGTAAAGGGGTTTGAGTACTTTTATCTTGATCAAGTTGACCAAAGTTGCAGTCCAGCTCATCTAATTATTGATTACAACTAGGAGTATTTTAAGCATTTCTTTAAAACTTCAAACTTACACATTTGTATTTCTGAGCTTTAGATGTAGAATCAAGCCCTTTTCTCTGAGTGTGTGTCCACTGTTTGCAGTTTCGCTTCATCTTTCTGGAATAAGTGATGCACATAAAATATTCTTTAAATTACTTCCAGTTTCAGTCTGTTTAATATGGAGAAAAAAACTTAGATACTTGTGCTGGTTGGAGAGCAGAATCATCATATATTTTTATGATCCCTCATCTCCCCTCACTTTTTATAGTTGTTCACTCTGACCTAATTTAATAGCATCCCTCAGCCCCCAGACTTCATGGATCCTCTCCAAAGCATTTAATTTAATTTACATAGAAAAATGACTTTCTTTTCACATTGATTTTTCAAGTAATGCAAAATTTAATTAAATTGTGTAATTATAATAATTCTACAGTATATACAAGTTGAAGTTAAAATAATATTGACCTAAAGAATAAAGAAGTTTCATCTCTCTAAAATAAAAATGTGGATAGTTATTTTAAAGCAGATAGAGTGGGTCAATAAACTTTAAGGACAGTTGTCTAAATACTGGCCCCAAATGGTTGCTTCCATTCCTGCCATTATATTCATGTTCCAGCCAACAGAAAAAAGAAAAGGACAGAGAGAAGTAGTTGTTTCTCCACTAGTGACATCAGTAGGGTTGGTGCCACTCAGTGCAGTTAATTCATGGTACCATTCCCCCCACAGACCTCCTCCTATACCAGACCATATGGAATCCTTAGTAATGATTATCAATTTTAATCATAGAATAATATGTGAAAAATGAACACTAAAAACAAAATTGTTTTGTAAAACCTTTCCACACTGAATTACATTATTAGTTAGATCATTATTAGTAATTAAGTAGAAGCATTTTTTTTAATTTCTCCACCTTCTTTTATTTTATTATTTCATCCTCAAAATTTTTTTGATGAAGGTTCACAAATACAACAATATTGTGGCTAAAACTCTGGAAAATTTGACAAAATCAGAGAATGGAAAAACACTGGCAGCAATGAAAACAACAGTGCATGCAGATGAAACTACGTATTGGAAGCATCATTGTAATTGGGTATTAAGGACAACTTAGACAGGAGCACATTAGAAAGTTCAAAAAGAAAATTAACATAGAGTTTCAGCCTGGTTTGTATTCTGATGCATGTAAACTGGGCTGAAGAAAAGTGTTTTTGTTGTTCTACTACCAACAGTGGTATTTTTATTAAAAAAAAAAAATCTCTGCTGAAACACTGCACAAAGATTTTATGGACAGTCATTTTGGTGTCACCTCCCCTTTGACAGTGTCACCCAATTTGGTCTGTGCCTCCTATATCGCCTGTGATGCTACTGGTCCACTTAATGGCATGATTCATAATTTCACATATCACCTCAATGCATATATTCACATTTTAATACCTAGCTGCAAAGGAGGCTGGGAAATGCAGGCTTTAGCTGAGTGGCTTTGTGTCCACAAGAAGATTTTATTGTTATACAAGAAGCAAAGAAATGGATAGCTATTGAAAGACATCGAGTATCTCCCTCCCCATGCCCCCAGGAGTTAGAGGCATTATTGAACGCACAGCTCCTTGAGGGGTGTGGTAGTTAAATTTGTATGTCAACTTGGCTGGGCCTGGTTGAGTGGCTGGGCAGCTGGTGGTAGTTATTCCCCATGTTAAGACTGGCAATCAACTCCATGGTGGAATCTACGACAAGCAGCTGAGTAGCTGCTTTTGGTTATGTGGTCTGCTTCCCATATATATGCAGCAGTTTTGGGAATGGTCTCTAGCCTATGGCATGCTTGGACCTTGCATATAGCTGTGTCATTGTTCAGCAGCCTGCCATGCTCTGCCGACCTTGGAACTTACAATGGACTTGAATTAATGGCTTGCCATGTGGTTTGGTAACATCAGGACTGTGCCATTTTATTTGTCAACCTTGGGCTTCTCAGCCTCAGAAACCAGCAGCTGTCTGAGTGAAGAAACACCTCTAGCTTCAGTGGGCTGGGAGCTGGAGGCAGAGCTGAGAGGCTTTCACCCAGCCCTTAGAGTGTGGCACTTTGAACTTGGACTTAAAGCCTCCAAATTGTAAGAATAAACTCCTGTTTTTAAGGCCATCCCATTTGTGGTATATTCTTGTCAGAGTGGCACTAGGTAGCAAGAACAAGGGGAATAAAGTGGAAGGAGTTGGTGGCCCCAAGCCGTGCTGGCCAGCTTGACCTGTGTGAAAGTGATGGAGAACTCACCCAGGTAGTGGCTAATTATCTCGGGCTTGATCTCCACCAGGCCTCAGGTGTTGCAGTTGCAGATGCCCATCATGCTGCCCACTATCTAGTGCATGATGAGGGCGGGATGATTGTGTCACTCAGGCACCTCTTCACCACTTCTGGCTTCTCTGAGGTCTTGGTGTTTGTTTTGTGGCTTAGTGCATTCTGACAGCAAATGCCACTTCCGCTGTAGGCTGCAGCTGGGGTTCTGCAACACTGTGCAGCTGCATCAGCTGCCAGTAGACATGTGCAGCAACAAATCAAGCTCCACGTGTTGCGGTAGGTGAACTTTCCGAAGGTCCTCTTCTTCTTTTCTTCCACTTCTATCTTGTCTGCTTGAGCAGTCATGGGTTTACAGGTATATCTGGGTTATATTGCTGGTTCCATTTCATTCGCAGTTAAACAAGTCATAAGAATTTTTTGGTTTCCCAGGGCATATAAAAGTTTTGTTTATATTATGTTGTGGTCTATTAAGTGTGTAATAACATTATGAAAAAGTTTGAAATATTGTCAGAATTACCAAAATGTGACACAGAAACATGAAGTAAGCACACACTTTTAGAAAAATGGTGTTGCCACAAACACTCATTTTTTTTTTTTATGCAGTATCTGCAAAATACAATAAAGAGAAGCACGATGAAACAAAGTATTCCTGAACTTGGATCTATTGGACAATGGCTCTTTTGAAAAACAGAGAAATGCTTAACAGGTTGTACTCTGATCCTCCTCTGACCATTTAAGTCACCTGGTGTGAGGAGCCCTTGGGGCCACGAGGATGTGCCCTATTGGAATCTGTACCTTCCTTTCAGACCTGGCTACCCACAACTCCAGAACTGCCTGATGGTATAGCCCCAAACTTGATTTCCATGCTTTTATAGGCCTCTTTCTCAGATGTATTCTCTGGCCAGTGAACATCATAGACTTCTGCAGTATGAATGGAGCTTGGTTGAGGAGGCTGGGAATTACCACACATGTGTGCCAGGCCCTTTGTGGTAAGGACAGAACAGGAGGTGGGAAGAGAAAGGAGATGGCTAAGTGCCAGGTTGCCTGGCACAGGCACAGACAAATGCCAGTGAGTAACTCTGAGGAGTCTGAAGATTCTAAATTTTAGTATAGTCTTTCTGGTAATTATGTAGATATGTTTGTCAAAGTAAACAAAATATGGTTTATCTATGACTATGTAATAAACAACTCCCAAACTTTGTGACTTAAAGCGACAACTGTTTAATTATTTCTGTGGGAACAGTTCTACAAGATGGAGGCTGGGACTAGAGGACCTAATGTGGCTTACTGATATGTTTGGAGCCTCAGTTCTTCTCCTTATGACATCTATTTACAGTGTTCTCTCATTATTGCATGACAGCTGGCTTCTAAGAGGGCAAAAACAGACAGCAAAGCTTCTCAATGGCTGTTTCCAGAAGTCACATTTCTGCCTTATTCTATTGATCAAAGCAAGTCATGGCACCAGCCCAGATTAAGGGGGGGGGGCAGGGGGGCAAGTCAACCACTTGATGGGAGGAGTAGCAAACTCACCTTGCAAAAAGATGTGAAGGATGGGAGGGATTGTGGTGGCCATTTTAGGGTCAATCTACCTCAAACATTTTTTTATTTTATAGTGTTTTAGCCTAATAAGCCTCTATTGTACTTTTACCCTAAATCCTTCATATATTACATATGTGTCTCTTTGTGCAGCCAAAAGCCACTTATTCTCAGATATAAAATATTTCTTCCCATGCAAAAAAATCTCTATTTCTAATGGAAGAATCCCCAAAATCTCATCCCATTCCTGCATGCAATTCCAAGATCTCTTGGTGATTTCATCCCTCTTTAGCAAGTCCAAATATGACTCATTGTGGTCTGGTGATCTAGAAACTAAAAGACAAATTCTGTTTCTTTCCTCATATGCAGCATCTAATGGCAGACTAGAAACAATATAAACACAACTATTTTCATTTAGAAATAAGAAACTGGATGACACATGAAGGTTGTGAATGCTCCTTGTCAGGTCAGAGTAAGTCTTGATCAACTTAGTCAGAAATCCAGATTTTGTTCCCCAGGAGAATAACACTGTGGGAGCTCTGGTAGCATAGTGCCTAAGGCACTTGACTGCTAACCAGAGGGTGGCAGTTCAAAACCGCCAGCCACTCCTTGGAAGGAAGATGGGAAAATCTACTTCTGTAGTGTTACTAGCTTGGAAACCCAAGGAGGGGTCGCTATGAGTCCGGTCCGACTCGATGGCACATAACAACAACAACTAGTTCATTGGGGCAGGAGAATGATAAATATAAATATATATATAAGGAAGGGTCACTATGAGTTGGATCCTAACTGACGGCAGTGAGTTGGTTGGTTGGTATATATATATATATATATATATATATATATATATATGGGCTCTGGTAGCATAGTGCCTAAAGCACTTGACTGCTAACCAGAAGGCTGGCCATTCAGATACACTAGCCACTCCTTGGAAGGAAGGTTGGGCAATCTGCTTCCATAGTGATATGGCCTGTGAAACCCAAGAAGGGGTCGCTATGAGTCAGGTCTGACTTGAGGGCACATAACAACAAATATATATATATAGTATGTATGTATATATACACACACACATATATACATATATATAAACACATGTTTAATACATATTTAAAAATTAAACACCAGAGTCCTAGCTACTGGGGCAATTTGTGAAAATCTGCTCAAGTGTTGTACATATTTCTGGGTAAACACAGGAACAAACAGCCATATCTTCAAAGATAGGCCATTAGAATGTTTTAACTTTCTGACATCCATAAATAATACAGAAAACTTTTGGGAGAAAATTAATAAAATTTAAGATGAAATAGTAATTTCCAGACAAGGAAATATTGGAATAGTCAATGAAGGATGATCTCAAAAGGTGACAAAAATGAGCATGAAAGCAGCAGAGATACTTGATTCCCGATGTTAGGAAATGTCTCTGGAGAAAATTAATTTAACACCATACTTATAGGATGATGAGTCTGGGGGAAGAAGCCCATCACAAGTATAAGAATGTGGACTCTGCTTTCAACCAGTTCTCTGAACGTACTAATGGTATATAATTAAAACTAATTCAGCTGAAATTTGACCATGCAGCCTGTTGCTGTTACTACACCCACAACAGCCTCCACACATCTGTGGGTCATCATTATGATTGCTCCCCACCCTCCACCCCCATTTTTTTTTTTTTTTTTTTTAGCAATATTACTCAATTTGTCAGAGTCCAGGCATCTGGAAATAAACTTTTGCTAGCTTGAGCATGATCTTTTGGCTCTATAAGCCATATTGTCTCCCTCTTAGAAATTATGATTTCAGTTCAATTCTTATAACCTTTGGAGGAAAACAACATTCACAATAGGAACCTCAAGTTTGATACAGAACACTAAATTCACTGAATTTGTTGTGAATCAAGAGGATTTTTAAGACATATTACTCTATTGTAGCAATATTGGAATTTTAACACATACTGACAATAAAATAAAATGTGACACTGATGCTACTTTTCAGTTCTTTATAAACAGAGCAGTTGCCAAAGGGGCAGGGAGGCTGCATCTTCTGACCTCCTCTAACCCTACAAGAGGAAGACAGAATCACCATCAGTAGCCCAAGGCCTATTCCTACCAGGCCAGACATGCTGCCTCCCTCCAGCCCTTTCACCAACCATTCCTCCTGCGGCACCCACCACCTCTCTGCTGGGTTCAATAATTCGCTGCAGTGGCCACATAGAACCCACAGATTATGGGGTTTATTAGGGAAGTAACAGGCTACAATTCAAATTCAGAAATGAGCTCAGTCCCTCACAGCTGGCTCTCACTCAGCAGCAAACAGTCTGAGTGGCACGTTTCAGTGTGCGTCTTTCACTTCTCTCAGGAGCATGTTTTTCTTTCTCAGCACATCTTTCTCAGCCAGCAGTCAGAGAGACTCCTTATGCCTCTAGGAGGACTTCTTTTGAGCCTGGCAAAGTGGCCAAACTAACCAATCCCAACATCAGAATTCTATAAACCTGAGAGATAGAGAACTTCCCAGAAGATTGCCTCGTACCACTGTCAACAGAAATACCCCAGGTGGATAACTTTAACAATCAGGAGCTACTTAGTTGCCCATGGCAAATTCTACCATGGAGCTTACAAAGACTTATGG
Organism: Orycteropus afer afer; assembly: GCF_000298275.1. Taxonomy (NCBI): domain Eukaryota; kingdom Metazoa; phylum Chordata; class Mammalia; order Tubulidentata; family Orycteropodidae; genus Orycteropus; species Orycteropus afer. The sequence goes on from NW_006921692.1 coordinate 9,162,887, forward strand.
CTAGAAAAGCCTCACTATGTAATTTACCACATCGCAGCAGTGAAACTCAAAATCTCTTAAATGAAATTTAAATGTACACAATATGTGTTTGTTGAACTAATCATAGTTTTGGAACTCCAAAACCAATCATCATTAACATTTTGGTGTTTTTCCTTCATGTTCAATTATTTTGTCTAACTTTTTTTTTTTTTTTAGGGTGGGGAGGCAATGTTAAAAACATCAACTATATAAAAATATATCATAGAATTTTCTATGTACTTTTATAAAATTGTCAAACATGATTGTAATTAATTCTAAAATAATATATGATCATGAAATTCCCCGATAAAATTTTCTACTAGTTCCTCTTCACTTTCAGTATAAAGTCCCAAACTCCTTAGCAGGGCATATTAGGCTTGCTATGATTTGTCCTTTCTTAACTCTCTGCTTTTTATTTTACCACTTATTCCCCGAACATGCCTTAACCAGTTGCCATTGACTTGATTCCAACTAATGGTGACCACATAATCTACTATGCCGGGAATGACAGTTTGAAAAGGAATGGCGTGGCATTCATCATCACAAAGGATGTTTCAAGATCTGTCCTGAAATACAATGCTG
>NW_006921692.1:9166656-9179320 GCF_000298275.1 Orycteropus afer afer
TTGTAAGAAGGGACCATTCCCTGGAGAAGGATGTCATGCTTGGTAGGGTGGAGGGTCGACGAAAGAGGGGGAGGCCTTCAATGAGATGGATTGACATGGTGGCTGCGATGATGGGCTCAAGTATAGCAGGGATTATGGGGCTGGTGCGGGATCAGGCAGTGTTTCGTTCTGCTGTGCACGGGGTCGCTATGAGTCGGAAATGACTCGACAGCACTTAACAACAACAACAACAATGGTGAGCACAATTACGTCAGAGTGGAACTGTATGCCATAGTGTCATAAATGGCTGATTTTTAGAAGTGGATCAACGGTACTTTTCTGAAACAGCTGTGAGTGGACTAGAATCCACAACCTTTCAGTTAGCAGTCAAGCACTTAACCATTTACTCCACTTAGGGACTCCACACTACTAGCATTTCAGAATGACTTGTTATTCTTGAGCCAATCACACTTTTTCATTTTTTGCATAATTCTGTTATTGTCTTTAATGCCTTTCCCATCATCCTCTAGTACAAAAATTCCTTAATTATCTTTAAAGGCTGAGGTTTATCATCAAGCTGTTCTTGATGCTCACGACTCTTACCAGTTGTCTATTTGGTTATCTCTCCTCTGAGCTCCAGAGTATCCTTCTGTAATCAGAAATCCTGGTCTTCTATTCTAGACGAGGAACTCCTAGTCTTTCTCATATTTGTATTTCAGTCCTTAGCATAGTTCTGACACATAAGAGGTATTCATTTAATAGATGTTAAATAAATGAATTATGAATTAATTTGTTTTAATCCATTACTGAGACTTTGTCCTCTTTAATCTAAAGACACTACCTTCTAAATTCCAAACTGTCTTATGCACTGCCAAACTCCTATTTTTATTGGCCTATTTACTTTGATCATTTTGGTTTTATGACTTTGAGTTCTTTGCATTTGGATGGTAAATTTTGCTAACAAAGTTAAAGAAAAATCTTCATTAAATGTACTTAAAATGAAAAAGAGGAAAACAAGTTGTTGAGATAATTATGAATTTTCAAATTTTAAGGATACAAAGAACAAAAACAACAACAACTGAAGTATATATTAAATTTCACATCTGACATTTAAACACAAATTAGAGTATCTATTTCTAATATTAACACAGTTATATAATTAATTTTTAGCTGGGTGGTGGCTGTGTATATTCTTTAGTTTTTCTTCCACCAATTGAGGATTATTGTGAATGCCTTTGGGACACAGTAATTACCCTACTCTGAAACAATATTGTCATAGTAACTTTACTGTAAATGGTAAGCCATCAAGAGGGGTTAGGTTGTATATGGACCTGGGCTTAGTTACAGCTTTATGATTTGGGGCAAATTATTTACTCTATGATTTAAATTCATCAACTGTAAAATGAACATAAAAACATTATCTTACCCACAGGACTTTGAGAATTAAGTATGTAATAACCATATGAAAGAATTCTGCATAGTGTCAAGATTATAATGGTTACAGCCTTTATACATACAATTATCCCTCAGTATCAGTGGTTGCAGTGTAGTAAATTACTTAGTGTACCTTTTCTAGCCATAAGTCTTTGTAAACTCTGTGGTGGAATTTGCTGTGAGCAACCGAGGAGCTCCTGATTGTAAAAATTATCCATCTGGGGTATTTTTGTTGGGCACAACACAAAGCAATGTTCTGGGAGGTTCCTGCTCTTTGTCAGGTGCTTAGAATTCTGATGTTATGATTGGTTAGTTGGGCCACTCTACCGGGCTCAAAAGGAGGCCTCCTTGAGGCAGAAGAAGTCTCTCTCTGACTGCTGGTTGAGGAAGATGTGCTGCTGAAAGAGATACGAGCTGCTGGGAAAGAGACGCAAGGGACACGCGTTGCTGAGTGAGACACCAAGGGATACTCACTGCTGGGAGAGAGACTGTGAGAGACCGGTGGGAGAGAGACTGTGGGCTGGGAGAGAGACTGAGCATTTTTCCTGAACTCGAATTGTAGCCTGGTGCTTCCCTAATAAACCCCTGTAATCTGTGAGTTCTGTGTGGCCACAGCAGCAAATTATTGAACCCAGGAGAAAGGTGGTGGGTACTTTGGGAGGAACAGTTGGTGAAAGGTGGAGGGAGGCAGCATGTCTGGCCTTGAAGTAATAGGCCTTGGGCTATTGATGGTGATTCTGTCTTCCTCTTGTGGGGTTAGAGGAGGTCAGGAGATGTGGCCTCCATGCTTTTTTTGCAGTGGGACATTTGCTCTAAGACCTCCTCTCTGATACCAAAATCTAAGGATGTTCATATTCCTTATGTAAAATGGCATAGTATTTGCATGTAACCCACACACATCTTCCTGTATACTTTAAATCATCTCTAGTTGCTTATAATACCTCACACTCACTGCTGTTGAGTCATTTTCCAACTCATAGCGACCCCTCCTTGGGTTTCCGAGGCAGTGTCTCTACAGAAGTAGATTGGCCAACTTTCCTTCTGAGGAGTGGCTGGTGGGTTTGAACCACTAGCCTTCTGGTTAGCAGTCAAATGCATTAGGCACTATGCTACCAGAGCTCCCTATAATACCTAATACAATGTAAGTGCTATATAATTAGTGCTAAGCTCCTTTTAGCCTTTGTATGATTGCTTTGACTGCTTAATTGCTTTTTTTTCCCCTCCTGTCTTAAATATTTTTGATTCACATTGGTGGAAACCACAGATAGGGAACTTGTGGATGTGGACGGCTGACTTTACTTTCTGTTTCTGAGTATTTACCTTGACCAGTTGTTTGAGATGAACCTCTCTTGTCATCTCAAGGGATCTGTAATCTCTTTTATGTTCTAATACTCTTCTAATAACTATTCTCCAAAATCTGTAACCTGGGTTAATTCAGCAGTCTGTTTCATGATTCAAACTAAAACTTCTCTGAATTATGGCCCACTGATTGCTATTATTTCTTATACATGGAAGAGCACTGGCTCTTGCTTATTCTTTAACAGTTAGGTAGTTACTTACCTGTGCACACATAGACCAACTCTATCACCTGATACTTGCATACTGCTAATTAACTTACAGATAATTTTTCATGAATATCTATCTTCTTTTGTAATTTATAAAGTGGCAGTGTGCAGAAGAAAGTTTGAAGAACTTTAAGAATTCCTTGCACATAGATTCTTCTATGTGCTTTGGGAGATTTTTATTGCAATAGTCTTAAATTTATAGTGAAAAAAAAAACAAGAATTTTTAAGACATTTGTGTTTGCAATGAGTAAAGCTTTTAATGTGCTTAGAATAATGCAAACGTAATTGTTTTTTCCTTCAAATTGCTTGTACTGTAATAGGCAAAAAATAGATATATCAATATATAACTATATTATAATTTCACTCTCTAAGTGAAATTATGATTTCTTTAAGACTTCTCAATAAAAATAGCCTAATAATACTACAACATTATTTCAGTTTTCACATTTTTTAAATGTCAAAATAGTTCAATTTATTTTGAAGAATGAACAGCTTTATTCTTCAATTGAATTAAATTAAATTATCAAATTAAATCTTGTTATGAGGTAGTGGGAAGGTGGATGAAATTGCAGTTTGTAAGAATTATTGGGAACTTTGTTATGATTCTAAGTTTATGGAATTGAATACTGGCATGAGCTGAATATTTTGGAAATTGTTTATCTAGGTGACAGAACATGTTAATATTGTGGTTAATTTATAGCCTGTCTTAGTTTTTAATTGTAAACATTTGATAGACTTGTTTTGTAAAATAGTTTACAGATTTGGGGTTTTATAAATAACCTTATTATTCACTTCCATTTTGAAATTATGGAAATTTCAATTCCAAGAAATAGCATGTCTCTAAAATTTAGTTGGATTCAAATTCAACTTTCATAAAATAAACTTTTACATTCCATGGTATTATTGCCATCACTGTGGCAACTGTTTTCTGAATGACCTTGAATTATATAAAATTATCACACTCATAATTCCTAATCAAGCACATTAATATTTTTGGATAACAGTAAACACCTGTCTTTAGAGCTTTCCGGGAATTCTCTCTGTTTCCATCACCTTGGCTAGGAGGAGAAAGGATTCTGCTGTGGTAGGAAGGATGGAATTCTTGGTCAGAAATGGATGCTCAGGGGAGATGCGAGAAGGTTAAGGATGTGGGTTTGTTTGATCAAGGACATGTTAGAAATTTCCTATCCTCTCTCTCATCTCCTTCACTGCTCCTCTTCATCTACTGTAATGAAGCCTGAAACTGCTACAACTCTGTTTCTGGAACAAACACAAGACCTTTTTTTTTTCCCTATCAAGATGAAGAGAGGAATGATAGAAGCAGAATGTGATAGGGAAAGAGGTGGAGGGCAAGCATTGAACATTGTTAGTGTTAGTTGCTATCAAGTTTATTCTAACTCATGGTGATGCATAGAATATAACTGCTCTATAGGGTTTTCACAGCCAAAAGGCTGTGAACTTTTGGGACCAGAATACCAGATCTGTCTTCCAAGGAACCTCTGGGTGGGTTTGAACCATCAAACTTTTGGCTAGCAATCAAGTACTTAACAATTGTGCCACCCATTGATGAGCCTCATTAAACATCGACATTGTTAAAAACACAGTCTGAGACATCTCACAATAAAAGGTATTTCCGGTATACATTGAAGACTAGAGCCAGACTCTTTGTTGTTGTTAGGTGCTGTTGAGTGGTCTTCGACACAGTGACCCTATGCACAGCAGAATGAAACACTGCCCGGTGCCGTGCCAGCTCTGTGATCCCTTCTGTACTTGAGCCCATCGCCTCAGCCATTGTGTCAAATCATCTCGTTCAGGGCCTTCCCCTCTTTTGTTGACACTCCACCTTACCAAGCATGACATCCTTCTCCAGAGAATGGTCCCTTCTGATAATATGGCCAAAGTAGGTGAGATGAAGCCTGGCCATTCTCACTTCCAAGAAGCATTCCGGCTGCACTTCCTTCAGGACAGATTTGTTAATTCTTTTAGCAGTCCATGCATGATACTTTCAGCATTCTTCTCCAGCACAACTCAAAAGCATCAATTTTTCTTCGGTTTTCCTTATTCATTGTCCAGCTCTCACATGCATATGAGGAGATTGAAAATATCATGGCTTGTGTCAGGCACACCTTAGTCCTCAAGGAGACGTCTTTGCTCCTCAGCACTTGAAAGAGGTCTTTTGCAGCCAACTTGCCCAGTGCTATATGTCATCTGATGTCCTGAGTGCTGCTTCCATTGACATTGATTATAGATCCAAGCAATATGAAGTCTTTGACAACTTCAATCTTTTCTCCATTTATCATGATGCTGCTTACAGATCCAGTTGTGAGGATTTTTGTTTTCTTTATATTGAGATGTAATCCATACTGCAGACTGTAGTCTTCAATTTTCATCAGTCAGTGCTTCAAGTCATACTCACTTTCAGCAAGCAAAGGTGAGTCATCAGTGTATCATCGCAGGTTGTTAATGAATCTTCCTCCAATCTTGATGCCACATTCTTCTTCATGTAGTCTAGACATTCACATTTGCTATTCTGCAAAGTAATCTAGTCACCTGTCACCTGTGTTCCTTTCCTCCCTATAAGTACACTCCAGATTATGCATTTTCAGATTCTAAGAATAAGGTGAAACAAATTTGTTATATGTGAACCCAATCAGATCTCTGCATTTCTCTTTTATTTTTTATACAAGAAAGTATCTGAAGTATGTTTCATAGTCTGTGTCTGACTGTCAGAGAGTATCACTTCTGAGGCAGCAGACCTTCCAGTAACATAACCCCAGGTAGCATTTTGTAAGCCCCAGCTCCCTCATCTATGAAAATGGAGATGATAATAGAATCCACCTCATAAGGTCATTGTGAAAATAAACTGTGATAATGCAGGAAAAAAGCTGAGCACAGAGCTTAGCACAAGATAAGATCTCAATACATGTATTTACATATTGCCTTTACTCTGTCCTTCTCCTTTACTTTCTCAATTTCCTTTCTTCCCTATTTCCTTCTGTTATCACCACTATTGATCCTGCAGTCATCACAGACTTTGTGGCAGTGAAAGGCACTGGAGTGAAGAGAAGCTGAGGATGCAGTATACCAGTCTCCTCAGCAGGACCTGTGATGGGGAACTCCATCCACAAATACTGCCTCATATGTCCAAACAAATAGCCATTACTGAAGGCTAATGCAGCCATATATATATACATATACATATACATATACATATACATATACATATACATATATATGTGTGTGTGTGTGTGTGTGTGTGTGTGTGTGTGTATTTTGCATTGTACACTTTTAATCAACTTCAATTCTAAGGGCACAATTCACCACAGTGCTTGCTTGTTATGACTATGAGAGAATTTCTTCAATGTATTTCATGTTTTGAAACTTGAAATATTGGTTGAATTTGTCTAAAGGAACTTATTTGTGATTAACTGAACCTGACAAATATCACATGTGCATTTTTTGATTGAAATATTTCATTAAAGGCCTTATAAAATGGAGTTCTCTGTTTTTAGGGACTACAGGGCAGTTGTCCTTTTTGAGATAAGAAAAGCAGCATACATGGTTACAATTTATATGAACTGATACTTTATACTCAGAAATAAGGGCTAATTTGACTTAAAAGTATGGACCATTGTTAAATAAATTTATTGTTTTATTGTGTAAGAAATTTAAGGAGCTCTGCTGGCATAGTGGATAAAGCATTTGGTTGCTAATCAGAAGGTCAATAGTTCAAACTCACTAGCTGCTCCATGGTAGGAAGGTGAAACAATCTACTTCTGTAAAGATTTACAGCCTTGGAAACCCAATAAGGGTCCCTATGACTCAGAATTGACTTCATGGCAGTGGATTTAATAAGTAATTTATTTTAAAAATCACCAAAATATAGGAAAGGATTAGGAAAATATAAAATGACTCATTATAAGACCATATATCCCTGTGCACATTTTGTATGTTTCTTTGGGGCTTTTTGCACATGTATTTAAAGAAATAGGATTATTGTGACTATATAACTTTGTATTCTGTTTTCCCTTAATACTGATTGCTGTTTGAAAATGTTATACTTAATGGCTGTTTAACATTCCATTGTATGAATTTAATTATTTCTGTAAATGGGGGAATTAATCTCATTGTCAAATTAGATATTTATTTTGTTTCCAGTGTTACCCTATTATAGATAAAGTGATGGTGAACATCTTACATTTAAGCATTTATTCTTATCTGGAGAGCTTTGATCGAAAGAATGACAATGACAGTGGGTTTAAAGGTAGTTTTATTCTGTCATTTTAATTGTGGAATTGAAGGCATGTGTGTTTTGCAATGGTGGGGTGGGGGGTATCTAGAGAAGGAGTGATGGCCTGGACAGTAGCATAGCTGTAACCTCAGCATAATTTTAACATGAATAGAAAGAGAAATTTAATTAAGCAGGAAAGGGAAAGGAAAAGGTATGGTATAAGAAGAAAAGATAATGGTAGTAGTGAAAGAAGGGAAAGACAAAGGAAATGGGTATCTTTGGATGTCTTTAAGGTTATAAATCAAATTTTTCAGAAGTAGTAATGCCAAAGATTTTTATAAGAACCGATGAGAAACTCTGTTTTTATTGTACTACATTTTAAGAAATGGTTAGACATTCAGATACATATAATTGCATGAGTGATGATATTTGGAAGGACTCAGAGAAAATAAATAAATAAATAAAATACATCAGGGTATATCTAACCATTAGAATAGTGAAATGAACAAAGAAATATCCGTTTAACACACATCCATACAATGCTTAGAGGACAGAATGTGATGTGTGAGATACCCAAAAGGAATACAAGATGAGCCCTGAAGGGCAAGTGATGAGACGAGGGGTAAAATGTAAACAGGTTGTTTGTTTGGGGAAATGATTATATTCAAAGTGTACTTTGATATGTTCCAGTTTTACTTGTGGCTTTAAAGTAAAATAGTCTAGAATAGGAAAACACATACTGTCAATTGTTTCCTCTTTAATAATTAAGGAAGCCAAATAACCATGAGGTGGTGCTCTTCAACAAGAAATCAGAAACCACTGAGCAGCCCTTTCCTTTTGCTTGCTAAATCTCTAAAAAGGCACATTGAAACTGTTAAAAAACAAACACTGGTAATTTAAAGGGACAAATTTCTAATTGCTCCATCTACCTCATTTCCTTTTCCATTTTAAAATTTTGAAACGTATTGCAAATAATTGAATTTGTGGATTTCTAGAATTGGGAACAATGGCAAGGCTTTAAGACTCTCAGACAAAAAGCTTCCTCCCTTGGATACGTTTCTGCTGTGAGGTTGCCTGGGCGGACTGAATGGGCAGAGCACAGGGAACATGGAGAACAGAGACCCTCCTATTTTCTGGAGTTCACATTTGTCGGTTTCTCCAGATGGCAAGGCACTGCCATGTGTTTGGCAGCAAACGGTTTGGGCTGAGCAATATGGAATTTTTTGTGAGACGATATTGGCTGACTTATAGTAAAAGCAAGTGTTAAGAAAAAAAAAAATGTAAAACGGGCGAGTGACACTGAAAAAAAGAGTATAGTTCAACTTTGGTAAGTAGTATACTTTTAGTTATTTTGAGACATTTGAAAATAAATGTCAAATAAGTTATGTATGACAATAAAGATATTTAAATCTTTTTTTTCATAAACTGTATCTATAAATGAAATTATATCCTTCACGAGACTTATAAGACTGAGTATAATTATTTAAATTTTACTCTTGCTTTCCTGGGTAATTCTTATGATTTCTCTAAAACACACGTGGCCTCTAGAGTTAAATCAACATTTATTTAACACTTGGTCCTTTAAATAGAGATTATCTTTGGAAATGAGGGTGGAGGGACTCACAAAGAAGTTTCTCCTTTCAATAAAATATTTTATAATGTCACTTGGGATCCTTAAACCATTTAGGAAATACCTAATAGAAGGAGAGAAGCTAAGGAAACCAGTTGGAAATAAAGATGTTCATAGGTAAAAAGAAAATCAAAATGAGGAAAAGTAAAAGTAGTTTAGACTTGCTGCATGTTCAGATGAATAGTTCTGTGAAGGTCAGTTACTTTTCTGAAGTTAACAGGGTTGCTGTTGTTTGAGTATAATGGGAAAAATGTAATTTCCTCAACAGCTATCACAGCTATGTACGCTTTGCCCCTAAACCTTCAAACCTGCCCTAACTGCTGGGAATATCCAGGGCTGGTGAAATCTCAGTCTTTCTTAACTAGACCTTAGAGGTTGAATCTGACAATGTGTAAAGGGATCTAGAAAGAGGCGGAAGATAGGAAGGAAATTAGCATCAAAGACAAATTCAGACCCTCTCTGGTCCCTGATTAAGGAATATTGGTGGCATTGGGGTTAAAGCATTCAGCTGCTAACCAAAAGATTGGCAGTTCAAACCCACCAGCTGCTCCATGGGAGAAAGATGAGGCAGTCTGCTTCCATAAAGATTTATAGCATTGAAAACCCTATGGGGCGGTTCTGTTCTGTCCTATGCATTGGAATTGGCAGTGGGTTTGATTTTTGTCTGTTCCCTGACCTGATTGGGGTGTTTGTAATTCCTACAGAAAGTTGAATTTATCCAGAGAGGGATCATTTTCTTGATTCTGGAACTTTCTTAAACTGTAAATTCTTCCTCTTTTTTCTTTCTTTCCTTTTAACTGTGATTTGCCTGTGATGCACCACTCTCCTTTTATCATTTTTGTTTTCATCTTCTGTAATCTGGTTTTCCAGTTCAAAATGCTGGAAAATTTTCTCTCTCTAAATTCATCAGATTTCTTAAAATTATCCAGATGAATTGTACTTCTTCTTTCTTTTTTTAAAGTCATCTTATTTGATGGTATATTGACAAACAACTTCCAGAAGTGCAAGTGAGATTCAGAAGAGGACATGGAAAGAGGACTATTATTGCTGATGTCAGATGGATCTTGGTTGAAAGCAAAGTATACCAGAAAGATATTTATTTGTGTTTTATTGATTATGCAAAAGTATTCGATTATGTGGTTCATAATATTACGGATAACATTGAGAAGAATGGGAGTTCCAGAACACTTAATTGTACTCACAAGGAACCTGTACATAGACCCAGAGGGTGTCATTGGAACAGAACAAGGGGATACTGCATGGTTTAAAATCAGGAAGGGAGTGCTTCATACTTGTACCTTTCACTATACTTATTCAATCCGTATGCTGAGCAAGTAATCCGAGAAGCTGGACTATATAAAGAAGAGCATGATGTTCTGATGACACATCTTTGCTTGCTGAAAGTGAGGATGACTTGAAGCACTTTCCGGTGAAGATTAAAGACTACAGTCTGCAGGATGGATTACATCTCAACATAAAGCAAAAATCCTCACAACTGGACCAGTGAGAGCATCACAATAAATGGAGAAAAGATTGAAGTTGTCAGAAATTTCGTATTACTTGGTTACATAGTCAACACTCATGGAAGCAACAGTCAGGACATCAGACATCATATTGCATTGGGCATATCTGCTGCAAAAGATCTCTTTAAAATGCTGAAGAGGAAAGATGTTTCTTTGAAGACTAAGGTGCACCTAACCCAAGCCATGGTGCTTTCAGTTGCCTCATATGCATGTGAGAGCTGAACAGTGAATAAGGAAGACTGAAAAAGAGTTGATGCTTTTGAGTTGTGTTGGTGAGGAATACTGCAAGTACCATGGACTGCCAGAAGAACTAATAGATCTGTCCTGGAAGATGTGCTGGTGGAATGCTCCTTGAAAGTGAGAATGGCTAGACTTCATCTCACCTACTTTGGTCATGTTCTCAGAAGGGACCATTCCCTGGAGAAGGATATCGTGCTTGGTAAAGTGGAGGGTCAACGAAAAATGGGAAGGCCCTTAACAAGGTGGATTGACACAATGACAACAATGATGGGCTCAGATATAGCAAGGATTGTGAGACTGGCACAGGACCAGGCAGTGTTTCGTTCTGCTGTACATAAGGTCACTATGGGTCGGAGATATCTTGATGCCTCGACAGGACCTAACAACAACATTAATAGAATTAACTTACTTTCTTTGTTTACATTTTTCAGATGCAGTCAATGAAAATTATTATATCTTTATTTTTATTTTCTTTTTTAGAAGAGCTCTGGTGGCACAGTGGTTAAAATATTTGGCTACTAACCAGTAGGTTGGCTGTTTGAACCCACGAGCTACCCCATGGGAGAAAGATGAGGCAGTCTGCTAAGTAAAGATTCACAGTCTTGGAAACTGGGGAGGAGTTCTATTCTGTCATAAAGGATCGCTATGAGTTGGAATCGACAGATGGCAGTGTTTTTTTTTTTTTGTTTGTTTGTTTTATAGCTTTTGTAATGCAGGTAATATAATCAGAAAAACTTCTTATATGTCCTTGTTGTTGTTGTTATGTGCCGTCGAGTCAGCCCTGACTCATAGCGACCCCTCCTTGGGTTTCTGAGGCAGTATCACTACAGAAGTAAGATTGCCCAACCTTAGTTCCGAGGAGTGGCAGTGGTGGTCATTTTGTAACAATGGTTTATCCAAGTATCTAATTTCTGTATGTCAGATTATATATTGTTCATATGAAATTTGGAATAATTTTCATAAGAGAACATTACCTAGTGAGCTAGTGGGTAGAGTTAATATTTTAATGAACTGAGATTAAATTAACATGGTTATTTTGCAATATATTCTAGTTAGTACTTGCCCCTAGTTATACATTGTTAAGAGGTTAAAAAATGAAACAATATAAATCCAATACCACAAATTTACTCTTGTTTCCTGTCTTCTGGAAAACATATTTTCAAACATAAATAGGTTTAGGAATTACCTGAGAACCTTAATGAAGTCTGGAGTTGTTGGTATGTGCTGTCAAGTCAATCCAAATCATAGCAAACCTATATGACAAGTCCAACTGCCCAGTTGGGATTTCTAGGCTGTAATTTTTTAGAGAAGATTGCCAGGGTTTTTCATCTTAGCTATCCTAGTGGTGCCGGCTAGCACTTTTGGTTAGCAGGCAAGTGCATAACCATTGACCACAAAGTTTCCTTTAGCTTAGAATGGAGCTCAAGAATATGAATTTCAGTAAGGCCCCCAGATGATCCTTGTTTGTGCTGGCTGGATTACAATTAGAGTACTCTTTTCAGCTCTACTGTATACCTGGACATTCTTATAGAACATACAAATATGCTTGTAGATACATCGTCTGCCAACCCTATATATGGTCATGGGCACACTCTCCCCTGCAAAGATATACCTGATTGTTCAGCCTGTCTACCCATCTATCCACCCGTAGATTGAGGTTTGCCATCACTGATAACGCAGTACTGTGCAGGCAAAAGGTTCGTCTTTGTTGTCTGTACCTTCCATGCACCTCTCTATGTCTCTCTCTTCTTCAGTGTCACCATGTTGATCACTCACATTTGGTACATTGCCCTTCTCTTCACCCAAATCAATACTTGTCTCTATCTATCTAAAAGTGTTCTTCCCTACCCACCCCCTCCCACCCCTAATAACCAATAAAGAAAATTTCCTTCCATATATAAACCTTTCCTTGACTTTTTGCAATAAAGGACTAATAAAATATTAATCCTTTTTTTCTAATTGTGATTTGGCTGAAGATTTACAGAGAAAATTCACTTTCCATACAGCAGTTCACATATACTTTGTCTCATGTCATTGACCACAGTTTACCACAATGCAACAG
>NW_006921692.1:9181380-9201896 GCF_000298275.1 Orycteropus afer afer
TTTCATTTTTCTGCAAATGGATCTCCAGTTTTGCCAGCACCATTTATTAAACAAACATTCTCTTCCCCATTTAATGGATTTTGGGCCTTTGTCAAAGATCTGCTGACCATAGGTCGATGGATCTATTTCTGGGTTCTCAGTTCTATTCCATTGGTCTGTGTGTCTTTCACTGTACCAGTACCAAGCTGTTTCAACTACTGTGGCTGTATAGTAGTTTTGAGATGTGGGAGTGTAAGACCACCTACTTTTTGTTCTTCTTCAGTGGTGCTTTGCTTATCTGAGATCTCTTTCTTTTCCATATGAAGTTAGTGATTGGTTTTTCTATATACTTAAGAAATGTTGATGAGATCCAGATTGGGATTGCATTCAATGTATAGATTGCATGGGGTGAATTGACATTTTCACATTGTTCAATTTTCCTATCCATGAGCACCATATGTTGTTCCATTTATGTAGGTCTCTTATGGTTTCTTGAAGTAGTCTTTTGTAATATTCTTTCTACAGGTCTTTTTGTGTCCCTGTTAGAATCCATTCCCAAGTATTTTATTTTTTTGGTAGCTATTGTAAATGGTATTGATTTCCTTATTTCTTTTTCAGCACTCTCTTTGCTAGTGTAGAGGAATCCAACTGATTTTTGGTTGTTGATCTTATATCCTGCCATGATGCTAAGCCTCTCAATTAGTTCTAGTAGTTTTTTTTGCTGAGTCTCTTGGGTTTTCTAGGTACAGGATCATATAATCACCAAATAGGGATAGTTGACTTCTTTCTTACCAGTTTGGATGCCTTTGATTTCCCTTTCTGGCCTTATTTCCCTTGCTAGGACTTCCAATACAGTGTTGAATAGAATTGGTGATAGCGGGTATCCTTCTCTGGTTCCTGTTCGCAAGGTGAATGATTTCAGTCTCTGTCCATTGAGAAAAATGTTGCCTGTTGGTTTTGCATAGATGACCTTTATTATGTTGAGAAATGTCCCTTGTATTCCTATTTTGCTGAGAGTTTTGGTCAGGAATGGGTGTTGGATTTTATCCAATGTCTTTCATGCATCAATTGATATGATCATGTGGCTCTTCTCCTTTGTTTTATTTATGTGGTAGATGACATTGATTGTTTTTCTAATGCTGAGCCATCCTTGTATACCTTATATGAACCTCACTTGATTATAACATATTATTTTTTGGATATGTTGTTAGAGTCTATTGGCTAGATATTTTTAAAGATTTTTGCATCTATATTCATGAAGGATATTGGTCTGTAGTTTTCCTTTTGAATGATGTCTTTGCCTGGTTTAGGTATCAGAGTTATGTCTGCTTCATAAAATGAATTAGGGAGGATTCCATCCTTTTCTATGTTTTGGAATAGTTCGAGTAGGATTGATGTCAGTTCTTCTCTGAATGTTTGGTAGAATTCTCCAGTGAAACTGTTTGGGCCAGGAATTTTATTTTTGTTGTTTGTAATTTTTTTCTGACCTGTTCAATTTTTTCTATTCTTATGGATCTGTTTAACTTTTCCATCTCAGTCTGTGTTAGTTTAGGTAAGTAGTGTGTTTCTAGACATCTGTCCATTTCCCCTAGATTTTAAAATTTGTTGGAGTACAGTTCTTCATAGCATCTTGATAGTATCTTTTTTATTTCAGTTGGTTCCATTGTGATGTCACCCAATTCATTTCTTATTCATATTACCTGTATTCTCTCTCTCTTTTCCTTTGTTAAATTTGCCAGTGGTTTGTCAATTTTATTAATCTTTTCAAAAAACCAACTTTCAGTCTTGTTGATTTTTTTTCTGTTATCTTTCTATTTCATTGATCTCTGCTCAAATGTTTACTATTTCCTTTGTTCTGGTGACTGCAGATTTTTCTTGCTGTTCTTTTTCTATTGTTGGAGATATTGGTTTAATGTGTTGATTTTGGCTTTTTCTTTTTTGATGTTTGTATTTATTGCTATAAATCGACCTCTGATCACTGCTTTTGCTGTGTCCCAAAGATTTTAGTATGTAGTATTTTCATTGTCATTTGATTAATAGGATTTTTAAGTTTCATTTGTTGTTTCTTCCGCTACCCAGTCATTCTTAAGGAGGGTGTTGTTCAGTTTCCATGTATTTGCTCTTTTTCCAATGACCTTCCTATTGTTGATTTCTAATTTGATAGCATTGTGATATGAGAAGATACTTTGAAGCATTTCAGTGTTTTTAAATTTATTAAGGTTTGCTTTATGGCCTGACATATGGTCTATCTTGGAGAATGTTCTATGTGCACTGGAAAAGAATGTATACTGTGCTGTTGGGTGAAGTGTTCTATAAGATCAAGTTGGTGGATTGTATTGTTTAGTTCTGCATCTTTTTAGAGTTTCTTTCCAGTTGTTCTCTTTCATTGAAAGTGGTGTATTAAAGTCTCCTACTTTAGTTTCTGTATTTCAGTGTACATAAATTATATTTCAATAAAATGAATTAAAAAAAAAGATTACAGACAAGAAAAAATTTAAAAAATTAAGTCTCCTACTATCACAGTGAAGCCATCCATTTGTTTTTTCAATTCTGTTAACATCTGATTTATGTATTTTGGGGCTCTTTCATTGGGTCCATAAGTATAATTGTGGTTATATCTTCTTGTTCAATTGATCTTTTAATCATATAATGTCCTTTTTTGTATCGTAGGGTGGTTTTTGCCTTAAAGTCAATTTTATCAGAGGTTAATATTGCCACTCCTGGTATTTTTTGGTAGCCATTAGCTTGATACATCTTTTTTCAACTTTTGATTTTCAGTCTATTTTAATCTTTCTCTCTAACATGTGCCTCTTGTAGACAGCATGTTGATGGGTTATAATTTCTTATCCTGTCTGTAATTCTCCTTTTCTTGAGTGGTATATTTAATCCATTTACATTCAGTGTAATTATCAACAAGTATGAATCTGTTGTCATTTTGTAATTTTTTTTTTTTTTTTGTGGTGTCTCTGGTTTCTTTGTTCCATATAATTTTCTGTGCTGAGCTCATTTTGCTTGTGAATCGTGTTATCATTTTGTTTGTTGCTATTGTTTTAGTATTTGCTAAATATTTGTGCTTGTCCTCTTTTTATTGTGATGTGAAGTTTTATCATTTTTCTTTGAGATTACTCTGTTACTTATAATTTTCTCCTTGAATTTACAACATTCCATTCTATCTTGCAATTGTCCAGGTATTTTTCTTCGGTTTCATTAATTCTGTTTTCCATTGATTTGATTCTACTCCTTTGCCCTTTCAATGTATTATCTATTTTTGAAAATTTAGTATTAATCTTCTGGATTTCTATCTGGAGATTTTGTATCAGTTCTAATTTTTCATTTATTTTGTCATTTTGTTCTTGTATTTTGTTCTGAAATTGTTCTAGGGATTTGTTTGTGTTTTCCTTAATTTTGTCAGTGTTTTTCTTGATCTGTCTCTCAATCCATTAGAGGTACCTAAATATAATTCTTTTGAATTCCTTACCAGGAAGTTCCAATGCTGTTTTCTTCCTCAGGGATGTATTCTGGGTATGTATTCTTTTGAATTCCTTATCAGGAAGTTCCAATGCTGTTTTCTTCCTCAGGGATGTATTCTGGGTATGTATTCTGCTCCCAAGTTTCTACTGCTTTATTTTGCTTCTTTGTATGTGGATTGTTATGGTCTGTTGTCTCTGAAACATTGTGACTTTGTTGTATTCATATTTAATTGGTGATTATATGTTGGAGTGATTTTCCCAAGATTTTCATTTTTGTTGTTTTTTTTTGGCTGTATCTGACTAAGCAGGGTACTGTGCTCCTCTATTCACTAGTTAGTGGCACTTATGCTCTCATCACCTGTCTCTTGGTGAGTTTAATAGAGAATGAGAGTGGCTGCACAGATCTCAGTCAACTCTTTGTGAGGAGCAGTTAATGATGAGTCAGGCTTTTATTGGTGGTCATGTATCATTGGCCAGTTGGTGCAGAAGAAGGAATTGGTGGCCTTCACTTAGTAAGTGGAGCTGCCAGAGGTATGGGTGTGGGTGGGTCATATAGGCATGGTTGCTATCTCCCACTCAGTTAGACAAAACAATGATTGAAAAACCATCAAGAAGTAAAAGCAAGAAGACAAAGAAGACAAAAAACCCACACCACATAAACATACAGAACAATCATCAAAAAGGGAAAAAAGGAAAAAAAAAAAAGGTGTGGGCAGAGGTATAAAGGCAAGAAATGGGAGAAAATATTTAAAGAAACACTAAAAAGATAAAAGAAATATGAATAGAAAATGGGAGAAAAAACCCACAAAATGTGGAGAGTAAGGAATTAGAGAAAATGGTAGAGTAAGAAAATAATGAAGAAAAAATGGGGAAAATGTAAAATAAAAACAAGGAATGGGGAGAACCACAAGAAAGAAAAAAATGGGAACCAGGATGAAGAAAGAGAACAAAAGCCCCAAACTAGAACCTGGGTGGGGAAGAAGAAGTAATAATAAAAAGAGAGGGGGAAAAAAGAGAACAATTTTAAAACAGACCAAAAAAAAAAAAAAAAAAAAGAAAAAAAAACCCACACCAAATCAGGGTAGGGCTGGGTAGTGTACCAAGGCTCCCTCAGAGCACACAGACTGGGATGAAATTCTTGCTAGCCCAGAAAGTGGGTGGGCATGAGGTATGGCCGTACCTCTGTTCATCAAGAGGGGGTGGGGTATAAGAGTTACAAGGGGAATATTGCATCTTTTCAGTCCTCAATGTCCAGTATGTTCTTGCTGTCCCTGGCAAGTGGAGCCTATTCTCAGATCCCTGGAATCTGAGAGAATGCTGTGGCTTTAAATATCCAAAATGGTCGAACCACTTGTAAGCATTTGAAATGGTTGTCCCCTCTGGACAGCCAAAAGTCCACTGTTCATATTGTCTCCTTCTCCACTGTTTCCCCTATTATTCACCAGGTACCAGTGCAGTCCTCTGTGTAGCCCTTGGCTAGCAGGGCCAATTTTTAGGTTAATTCATAGGTCCTAACATCATTGGGAAATATCCACACTCTACATGCTGTCAGGATCACTTGCAGGCCACAGCTCTGTATGTCACCTTTTTCAGTGTTTTCATGCAGGTTCTTCTACTAGTTGGAATTTAGTCCACTTCTGTATCCTTCCTTTCAAAGCTCAGCACTCCAGGATTATCTTCTGTATCTGTGTTAATTGGTTTCTCTTTTCTTTTTTGAAGATGTTCTGTGTAGTTTTGTAGTTTATCTGCCTATTCTTCCATCTTATTGGAACTCTTAAAATATTTTTTATATTTATTTTTTATTATATATGCAGATCTTAGTGTGTATACCCTAGGTTTGCCCGGGAGAGTCTCAACTTATACTTATTTTCCAGAAGTTCTCTCTAGTTTAGCATTTGTCCTAGACAAAGTATTATGGTTTGGAAAATATATTATAAGGTCACCTGAAGTATGCACAATGCAATTGTACATTTTGAGAGCACAGATTCCTTAGCTGAATAAATATCAGCTACTTACACATGATTTTTTTGTTATTGTCTTTCTGTTAGTAGAGTATTTGTTTCTTCTCTTTAGACATTGGATTTAGAACTCTTGTGAGTATAGTTGCTTGTGGACTATTTGCTAGTATGTTTCCTATTAACTCCTTTCATTTCTGCTACTGTCTGAACTAAGCTAAGCTTCTCAAAGGTGAATCTGCCAGTGAAGTGAATCCATTTGCCAGCCTAAACTGTTTGAGCTCAATATTGTTTATGAATCTATGTTCATGACATTACTTACTACACCAGTGGGATTTGTGGTACCAATCGCTCAGAGCCAACTCTGCTAAACATATTCCCAAGAGTTATATCTGCATTAGTTTGAAAAAAATCTCTCCTTTCTCCATCCCTTTCAGTTTTCCTATGAATAATTTAAATAACTCTATCTCATGGATAGCTCATCTAAGTGTATCAGCTTTTCTATAATGAGCATATTTTGGAATATATTATCTGAACCTAATCAGGGGACAGATACAGTGACCAATAAGCCAGGCTCTTAAATTTCAGATGCAAATTAGTACAGAATGTTAAATTTATTATAGTGGAAACATATGAAGAAATAGAACTGGCTCTGTCTCCCAGTTTTGACTCAATTACTTTTCTCTCTCTTTGGAAGCCAAGTTGATATTCTAAATGATGAGTTTCTCCTGAAACTGTGGATGGAGTAATATATACCAGGGAGAAAATACAGATTCTTCTTCCTGACCTCAAAATGTCACAGTGTGTCATGCAACATCAAACAGCTTGATTCAGTAAAGACAGTACACATACTTTTCTTTTGCCTTTTGATCCAGTGTATACAATCTAGAATGTTTTCTTTATAGAAAATTAATAAGTAATTGTAAATATTTAGCATGTGTCAATAGAAACTGAATGGAGTTATCTTTTGCTGAAGATAAGTGACAGAGAACTGTGTGAAATTCAGAAGAGGTCATGGCTCAAGAGATATCATTGCTGATGTTGGGTGGATCTTGGCTGCAAGCAGAAAATTCCAGAAAGATGTTTACTTGTTTTTTATTGACTGTGTAGTGGCATTCCATTGCATTTATTATAACAAATTATAGATAACAATGTGAAGAATAAGGATTTCAGAACACTTAATCGTGCTTATCAGGAACCTCTACAAAGACCAAGAAACAGTTATTTAAAGAGAACAAGGGGATACTATATGGTGTAAAATCAGGAAAGGTGTGTGTCAGGGTTGTATCCTTTCAATATACATATTCAATCTGTATGCTGAGCAAATTATCTGAGAAACTGGACTATATGAATGGGTATGCAGCATCAGGATTGGAAAAAGACTCATTATTAGCCTGTGGTATGCAGATGACACAACCTTGTTTGCTGAATGTGAAGAAGACTTAAAGCATTTACTAATAAAGATCAGAGACTACAGTCTTCAGCATAGTATGGATTACATCTCTACATAAAATAAATGAAAATCCTCACAACCGGACCAAAAAGCAACATCATTATAAATGGAGAAAAGACTGAAGTTGTCAAGGATTTTGTTTTACTTGGATTCACAATCAACACCCATGGAAGCAGCAGTCAAGAAATCAGTTGACATATGTTGTTGTCGTTATGTGCCTTCGAGTCAGACCCAACTCATAGCGACCCCTCCTTGGGTTTCCAAGGCAGTATCATTATGGAAATAGATTGCCCCATCTTCCTTCTGAGGAATGGCTGGTGGGTTTGAACCACCAGCCTTCTGGTTAGCAGTCAAGTGCCTTTAGGAACTATGCTACCAGAGCTCCTAGTTGACATATAGCACCAGGAAAATCTGCTGCCAAATACCTCTTTAAAGGGTTAAAGAGCAATGATGTCATTTTGAAGACAAAGTTGTGTCTGATGCCATGTTATTTCCAGTATTCTCATATGTGTGTGAAAGCTGGGCAGTAAATAAAGACCACAGAAGGATTGCTGCATTTGAGTTGTGGTGTTAGCAAAGAATATTGAATGTACCTTGGGCTGCTAGAAGAATGAAAAAATCTGTCGTGGAAGAAGTACAGCCACAATGCTCCTTAGAAGGGAGGATGGACAGATTTATCTCTCATACGGTCATATTGTCGAAGGGACCAGTCACTGGAGAAGGATATTGTGCTTGGAAAAGCAGCAAAAGAGTGGAAGACCTTCAATGATATGCTTTGACACAGTATCTATGATGGTGGGCTCAAGTATGGCATTGATTATAAGGATGGAGAAGGAGTGGGCAGTGTTTCATTCTGTTGTACATAGGTGTTGTACAGCACCTAACAACAATGATTGAAACTGATCTGTATTTATAATGAGATTAGGCAAGGGGAGCTCTGGTAGTGTAGTGCTTAAGGCACTTGACTGCTAACCAGAAGGGTGCCAGCCACTCCTTGGAAGGAAGATGGGGCCATCTACTTCTGTAGTGATACTGCCTCAGAAACCCAAGGAGGGGTCACTATGAGTCGAGTCCAACTTGACAGCACATAACAACAACAACAGATTAGGCAACTAAGTAATGTATGTATATGCACAAATATAAACACATTGATTTATTAGTAGAGTGAAGCAAATTTTGGAGTAGTTTTAGTCTTCTACTTTTTGAAGCAAAATGGTATCTAAAATGGCACATCAGTAAATATCTACTTTATTTTTAAGTTTTTAAAAAATCCAGAGTTTTGTTTCTTTCCAAGAGGTCCCTTTGTGATTCTTATCATATGTTCCAGGCAGTGTCAAACATTTCATGTCTAACAAGTCTGAACATGCACTCAAGTTAAGATTGCTAAATAAAATATAGAACATCTAGTTAAATTTGAATTTCAGATAAGAACAAACTAATTTTACTGTAAATATATCCATGACATATGTAAGACATACTAAAAAATATTCCACACTAAGTTAATTTGAATTTTTGCTAAACAGTAAATAAATTTTAGAATAAATGTATTCAAAATATAAGGAAAGATCAATTACTAGAAAAAGACATCATGTTTGGTAAAGTAGAGGATCAGGATAGGAAAATGAGACCCTCAATGTGATAGTGACAAAGTAGCCAAAACACTGGACCAAACATATCAGAGATCGTGAGGATGATGTGAGACCAGGCAGCATTCCAGTCTATTATAAAGTATGTTGCTGTGAATGAGAGTGGACTTGATGGTACCTAACAACAAGAAAATATCATATGGATTATATTTTTATTAAAAAGTATTTGCTGTTTATCAACCATTCAAATTTAAGTGGGAATTCTATAATTTATTTGCTAACTCTGTCAACTGTAACCCTAAATCTGCTTTTCAAGAAAGTCCTTAGGCTTTAAAAAGGAGAGCCATTGTGATTTAGCCCAACCTGTACTAACAAATTGACAACTAGGACCAACTTAGCTGGTAAAAATGAGAAAGTAGTACTAGTGATATTTTTATATGAGCAATACTGACCCCACATAATTTTTCTGCCCTGACATCTTACAGTAAGTTTAATTTATTTTACTCATGGGCTGGACATTTGGTATATATAACTGAATGAGTCACATGGTTTTTGGCCTTGAGAGATTACAATCCTGTGTGTGTGTGTCTGTGTGTTGAGGGCTGGCACAAAAGGAGAGAGATAGACACATAAGCAAATGATTCTGAAGTGTTTAGTTGATTTATTTGGTATTATTAAGAAAAAAACATATAACAGGTGTGTATATCACCAGACATAATTTTCAGCAGTGAGAAAAGGAGTCTTGGAGGTTTTACTGAGCATTGAAGATTTCAGATTGAGGACTAAGTAAAACCAGTGAGACATGAGAGGTGTATGTATGTGTGTTCTGAATGATTATATGTAATTTGGTACTTACTGAATATAAAATACATTGTGAGGACATTTCAGTAAAAGAAAGTCATGAAAATGGTACATATTTATTTAATATTCAATATGAAGGTATTAAAGTAAATGAAAAATATGTAGAGACAATATTATACAGATAGCCTAGAACCTTGAAAAATTTGTTTTTCCCCATTACTCTGAGAATGCACTTACTAAAAGAATGTACTTTTAAATTCAGTGCTCTGTGTATGTGTATGTAGATTCAGTACACAAAAATGAGAGAAGGAAAAGAGGGAGAGAATACAAATAATATGAATAAGAGGTGAAATGGGTGACATCGCAACAGAACCAACTGAAATAAAAAGGATAGTATCAGGATACTATGAAGAACCGTGCTCCAACAAATTTGAAAATTTGGAAGAAGTGGACAGATTACTAGGAACACACCACTTACCTAAACTAACACAGACTGAGATGGAAAAATTGAACAGATCCATAACACAAGAAAAAATTGAACAGGTCATCAAAAAATTACAAACGACAAAATAAATCCTGGCCCGGACAGTTTCACTGGAGAATTCTACCAAACATTCAGAGAAGAACTGACACCAATCCTACTCCAACTATTCCAAAACATACAAAAGGATGGAATCCTCCCTACTTCATTTTATGAAGCAAGCATAACCTTGATACCAAAACCAGGCAAAGACATCGCTAGAAAGGAAAACTACAAAGTAATATCCCTCATCACTATAAATGCAAAAATCTTCAACAAAATCCAAGCCAATACACTCCAATAACATATCCAAAAAATAATTCATTATGACCAAGTGGAGTTCATATCAGGTATGCAAGGATGGTTCAACATTAGGAAAACAATCAACACCATCCACCATATAAATAAAACAATAGAAAAGAACCACATGATCATATCAATTGATGCAGAAGAGGCATTTAATAAAATCCAACACTCATTCCTGATCAAAACACTCAGCAAAATAGTAACAGAAGGGACATTCCTCAACATAATAAAGGGCATATATGCAAAACCAACACCCAACATTATATTCAATGGACAGAGACTGAAACAATTCCCCTTGTGAACAGGAACCAGAGAAGGATGACTTCTATCACCACTTCTATTCAACATTGTATTGAAAGTCCTAACCAGGGAAAGAAGTCAAGAGAGGGAATTTAAAAGTATCCAAATTGGTAAGAAAGAAGGCAAACTATCCCTATTTGCTGATGATATGATCGTGTACCTAGAAAACCCAAGAGACTCAGCAAAAAAACTACTGGAACTAATTGAGAGGCTTAGCATCATGGCAGAAAACAAGATCAACATCCAAAAATCAGTTGGATTCCTCTACACCAACAAAGAGATTGCTAAAAAAGAAATAAGGGAATCAATACCATTTGCAATAGCTACCAAAAAAATAAAATACTTGGGAATAAATCTTAGACAGGGTCACAAAACACCTGTACAAAGAAAACTATAAAAAACTACTTTAAGAAGCTTTAAGGTATCTACATAAATGGAAGAACATACCATGCTCATGGATAGGAAGATTGAACATTGTGAAAATGTCCATTCTACCCAAAGCAATGTATACATTCAATGCAATCCCAATCCAGATCCCATCAACATGCTCTAAGGATATGGAAAAACCAATCACTAACTTTATATGGAAAGGAAGGAGACCTCAGATAAGAAAAGCAATATTAAAGAAGAACAACAAAGTAGGAGGTCTCATACTCCTGGATCTCAAAACCTACTATTCAGCCACAGTAATCAAAGCAGCCTGGTATTGGTACAATGACAGACAAATAAACCAATGAAATAGAATTGAGAACCCAGAAATAGTTCCATCGACTTAAGGTCAGCTGATCTCTGACAAACGACCAAAATCCATTAAGTGGGGGAAGAGATTGTCTATTTCGCAAATGATGCTGGCAAAACTGGATACCCATTTGCATAAAAATGAAACAAGATCTGTACCTCACACCATACACAAAAACTAACTCCAGATGGAGCAAAGACTTAAATATGAAACCTTAAACTATAAAGTTCCTCAAGGAAAAACTAGGGGAAGATGCCTAAGACATCTGACTGCTAACCAGAAGGCTGGCAGTTCAAACGCATAAACCAATCCTCAGAAGGAAGGTTGAGCAATCTACTTCCATAGTGATACTACCTCAGAAACCCAAGGAGGGGTCGCTATGAATCAGGTCCGACCAATGGCAAACAACAACATCAACAATATATGGCACAAATAGACTATCGAGCATAACCAAAAATGTACAGACAGCAGAAGATAAACTAGATGAATGGAACCTTCTGAAAATTAAATTTTTATGTGTTTCCGAAGACTTCTCCAAAAGAGTCAAAAGAGAACCTACTGATTGGGAAAAAATATTTGGCAATGACATATCTGACAAGGGACTTATCTCTAAAATGTATGGAAAACTCCAACACCTCAACACCGAAAGGACAAACAATTCAATTAGAAAATGGGCAGAAGACATGAACAGATTAGATATCAAAGAGGATATTCAGGTGGCTAGCAAACACATGAAGAAATACTCACAATCCTTAGCCGTTAAGAGATGCAAATCAAAACAACAATGAGATAGCATCTTGCCCCAGCACTGGCAGCAAAGTTCAACAAAACAGAAAATAACAAATACTGGTGAGGTTGAGGAGATATTGGGACTCTCATAAGCTACTGATAGGACTCTCAATTGATACAACCACTGTGGAAAGCTGTATGAGGATTCCTCAAAAAGTTGGAATTAGAAATACCATTTGACCCGGTAATCCCATTACTGGGTATATATCCTGAAGAAGTGAGAACTTGGACAACAGACGTATGCACACCCATGTTCATTGCAGCACTATTTACAATAGCCAACAGATGGAAACAACCTAGGTGCCTATTAACAGAAGAATGTATAACCAAACTGTGGTACATACACACAATGAAATACTATGCAACCCTAAAGAATAACATAGAATCTGCAAAACACTGCATAATGTGGAGGAACTTGGAGGACATTATATTGAGTAAAATAAGTCAATCACAGAAGGACACATATTGTGTTAGTTTGCTATTGTGAAAAGTCAAGGAAAGGTTTATATATTGAAGGAACCTTTGTTGGTTAACAGGGGTGGGAGCAGAGGCAGGGAATACTGTTAGATATGTAGAGACAAGTATTGATTTGGGTGAAGGGAAGGGCAATGAACCAAATGTGAGTGATCAACACAGTGGCACTGAGGAAGAGGAAGACATGGGAGGTACATAGTAAATACAGACAACAAAGATGAACCCTTTTGCACACATGGTACTGCATTGTCAGTGATGGCAAACATTAAGCTACAGGTGGATAGATGTGCTGGCAGGCTGAACAATCAGGTATGTCTAGGCAGGGCAGAGTGTGCCCATAGGGCTGGCAGGTGATGTTTCTACAAGCATATTTGTATGGTCTGTTAGAATCTCCAGGTATATAGTAGAGCTGACAAGGGACAAGGTTGTGATGACCTCTTGGCAACAGCCATCTACCTGGAGGGAACGAATAGTTGGACCTGTGGGCCATGGACTTGGTCCCAGGGAGATCAAGCTCAAATGGAATAACATACTATACAAAAACATTGTTCCACATCTTACTCTGGTGAGTAGCAACTGGAATCTTAAAAGCTTGCAAGTGGCAATCTAGATGCAACAATGGGTCTCTCTTTGTCCAGAGCAAGGAAGAATGAAGAAAACCAAAGATGTATGGAAACAGTTAGTATAAGCGACTGGTAGACCATGTGATCCTCAGCCTATATGACCATGAGACCAGAAGATGATGCCCGGCTGCCACCATCAATTCTTTGGAGGATGCTCTATGTAGGAGATGCTGGTTAGACTGGGAGAACAATGTGGAACAAAACTCAAAATTACCAGGGGGAAATAAAAAAAGACCAGGTCTGATAGAGCCTGGTGAAACCCCTCAGACTATGTCCCCTAGCTGCCATTCAGGTCTGGAATTAACCCACTTCTGTGGCTTCCAGCCAAATAAAAGACCAGCATATGGGCTGAACATTTACATCAGGTAGATATACTTCTTGGAGGGATCAAACAAGGAAGAACAGAAAGGCAGTGTATGCACAGGGAGACTGCTTGGGGGCCAGGAAAAAATATTTGGCAACACAACTGACAAGGGACTTATCTCTAAAATTTATGGAAAACTCCAACACCTCAACACCAAAAGGACAATGGGAGGGAAGGACACAAGGAAGAGTAACTGTGGGGAGGAAGTGGGACCAGAGCTGTTATAATGTGGGAAATTACAATCAGTGTCATGATACAAAATGTGTATGAGCTGCTTAATGAAAATAAGTTTGCTCTGTAAACTTTCAGTCAAATCACAATAAAAATTTAAAATAATAAGCACAAAGAAGTGAAAATTAACATAAAAAGTAGATGTGGAAATAATCTATGTAAAATATACAAAAGGAAACAAGCCACTTGTAGAAAAAGTTCAAACTAACAATGATAAACAATGAAAGAAAATGAAACAAGAAATTCCTACATATAAAAAGAAAGATAATTATAAACAATAAGCAACGTTAAAAATATTATCTTGCAAGTTGGGAACAGAATGGATGTTTAGTAGTGTCAAAATTGTTGCTGAACAAATAAATTATTGAATTAATAATTGAATGGATGGGTTTTATTAATGAATGAAAGCAAATACACTAAAAGTGGGAAATAAAATAAGGGAGGAAATAGAGTTGTTACTGTATTTCTATAATAATGAAAAACTATTAAAAGCAAGGCAATGTGGTTGCAGTTTTTTAAAAATTGAAAAATTGTATATAATGTTGACTTGTGGGATTGTCATACATTGTTAACTGTAGTATATGGCAGATTCTACTCAAAGAAATACTTCAGAATCCTGACAAATTACATGACAAGGTTTGAGGGCTAATGTGAAAAGTTGTAATATATTTATGAGGATTATAAAATTAGCTTGAATGTTGACCAGAGTGATTTAAAGATGAGAAATCTTCTGTAAATGACTTTTAAATATATAAAATAAATAGAAAATTGAATATAAATCTATAATTGGCCTACAAAAATGTAAACTGATTTGTAATAAATACCATTGATACACTGAAATAGAATTACAACCCTTAAAAATGTCTCCATGAAAAATACAAATGTGAAAGTTTTTAAAATGTGTTAGACTTTTAGTTTTCCATTATGGAAAGCTTGCTTTGCTTTGTTTATCAGAATATTGACAAATAGGTAAATGAGTAACTTCAAAAATTTTGGTATCATGATTAGCCCCTTACTTTTCTAATTCAAACTTCAAATAACTCTGAGGTCCAAATGAACTGAGAATGGCAAACAAAGCCAGAAAATGGTGAGTAGCCTAGTTTCCCCCTTTTCCTTACCATGTGACCTTGAGAAAATTACTTAACCTCTATGAGTCTAGATTTCCTCATCTTTAAAGTAAAGATAATGATGCAATTTGTGGCAAGATATAAATAAAGTTACATGTCTAAAGTGTTGAGCCTAGTAAATGTGATTTATATATGTATTTTTTCTTTTCCTATTGATCAAACTTCTAGTTGGAAGCTGAAGGGTGGATGGAAAGTAGCTGGATGTTAAGGGATTGATGTCTTAATACCTTCTCCACAAGGCAAACACAAAGGGTAAGAAAGGATAGAAGGTGGAGAGTGGGAAATGCAGTGACCTTGGTACAGTAGCTGATATGAGAGAAAATACTCAGGACCCTTCAGGGAACACATGAGTGTGTCAAATTGAACAGTCTGAATTGACCTCATCTATGAGGTATTGACCCTACTAAGTACTGAAACTGAATTCCAATTTTGCCTCTTCCTAAGGCATTTGACTGCCAACCAGAATGTTGGCAGTTCACACACACCATCCACTCTGTGGAAGGAAGACTGGGCAATTTACTTCCATAAAGATTTTTACCACCTTGGAAACCCAAAGGGGGTCGCTATGAGTCAGAATTGACTTGATGGCAGTGAGGTTTTTTTTTTCTTTTTTTGGTATCCAATGTCAGTACTCTGAGGAGTCTAATCATTTATGTCTTTAATATTTTAATTTCTAAAACCAAAGTAGATGAATTACAGTAATGAATTCAGATTTTGAATTCCAAATATATTTTTGGCTAAGTTCATTGACCTAATTTCCTTAAAATGGTAAATTTAGATGACTAGACATCATAATTTTTTCTCTCATTGGTGGGGATGGGGAAGCAACTGAAGAACACTTTGTCTTTGGCAATTAGAATCTAAGGTAGGTTTTGACATCAGAAATGACAAAACAGTGGCATACCACTGTCCTTACTTTATATCAACGAATTTATTACCTGGGGAGAGATTCTGCTGAAAAATTAAAGAGGATTTTTTTTTTTTCTAAACAAACAATACTTCCTGTAACTCTGGTAAGTTAAAGCAACCACTTTATAAAATTCTTTAAAATTTAAAAATAAATCAGGATTATGCTTCAGGAAATTGAAGCACCCATCGCAGATTTAATGGGAGTAGTGGGAGAGGTTGCAGATGCAAGCAAAAATGATATAATTTACTAAGTCTCAATTTTGATCAGTGAAAGAAGCAAGACAGCAAAATGTGTCAATTTATATAATCCAGTTCAATCACTGTCAAACATATCTTGTGGTCCATGTCAATTTTCATAACTAAACGTGCTTTCTCAGTCAATATTTTCTTCAACTTATCAAACATCTTCTGACTATTATCACTTTGTAACATCTTGAAAATTCCCTTTTCTTTTTTATAAGATGGCATTGAGGATTTGGCGGCAGAACTTCTGAAATGCTTTTACTTCTTTTGCTCTAGCTGATTACCCAAGGCTCTTTTCAAATACTGATTATAAATGTCATTAGCTTTAGTGACTCACCTTCAGCTTCTAATGCTTAAGGAATGGATCATTAATTCATTTAAAAAATTTCCCAAAAAAGGTTGGTTCTACCCACTTGTCCTTCATTTAATTACCAGCTTGCAAAAAGAAAGAAACAGAAGCCATATTAAATGTCATTTTAGACCAGAAAATAGAACCAACTTGCCAGCAGAGCATATTTAAAAGAATGATTAATCTCTCTGAATTTGATAGTCAAAACATTTTGACACTAACTGGCACTTTTAATGATCACTGTAATTTAGCTGATGGGTTCATTAATAAAACTCCAGGACTTCTTATAACATTTACCACTGTGATCACTACAGTTAAGGTTATAAAGAACAAGGAAGCAAGAACTTGGGACCTGTATATCATGTTTTTTAGTAATCAGGGCTGGGGACTGCATAATGATTTCTGGCAAATTAGTAACCGGGAAAGTCATCTTGTGTGCTAGTAGCCCTTGTCTTGTCTTTTAGGTGAAGTGGCCCATAGCTCTCCCAAATGACTCATCTGCCAAGAGTTTACTGAATAAATTTGAGTTTCTTGGAAGGAAAAAATTAAAAAAAAAATGCAGGCATGAGTAAGTCAACAAAGTACAATAACTTTTTAAACCATTAGAAATATAGGGAGCTTTATAAATTGAGAACTATCATAGTTACCTGTGCATCAATATGTTGGGTTTGGTGCTGTAATACAGAAAAGTGTGGACAATCATTTTGAGAGTAATGAGCAAGAAGTTTCTGTGAAATGAAATTTGCCTGCCTGAAGCTTTCAGGTTTAAGAGGTTATGATTGAAGTTCAGCTCTCTCAAGTAAGAAGGGAGGTTGTTGTTGTTGTTGTTATTTGCCATAGAGTCGGCCCTGACTCCTAGTGACCCCTCCTTGGGTTTCCAAGGCAGTTATCACTACGGAAGTAGGATTGCCCAACCTAAAATAATATTTAATCAAATCACTGATTCATTAGCAGCACTCTAGTGATGTTAGAAAATTCAAAAAGTATTAGTTAGTCATTAGGAATTTGTTGTTATTATTGTTTGGTGCCATCTAGTTGGTTTCTGGGATCCAGATAAGGGAAGGGACCCAGGCCCCACCCCCAAGAGGCAGGGAAAGCAGGGGAAAGAAAAGCCAGGGGGACGACAGAACTAGCAGTGGTAGCGAACCAGGTAAGGAGAGAGCCTTCCAGGTATTTTGAGACCCAGGTATTTTGAGAGCCTGCCGATCTAAGGGACTTGTCTTCTTATACTGTATCAGATAATGTTTCTGGGCTATTCATAAAGTTGCACAGTAATGTGTCAGACAGTGTTTCTCTGCTATTCATGAGGTTTTCCCTGGCTAATTCTTTGAGAAGTAGATGGCCTCTTCCTTCCTCCTAGTCTGTCTCAGTGAGTAAGCTGCATTGAAACCTGTGTACCATGTGCCCACCACAGTATGACAAACTGACAGACAGGTTTGTGTCCCTTAGCTGTTTGAATCCTTTCTGCCCTCCCCTTACCTGGATCCCTGCCACTTCTCAGTCTGTTGTCCCCCTGCTTTTCTTTCTCCTGCTTTCCTGCCTCTTAGGGCTGGGGCTGGGGCCCTCCCTTTACCTGGATCCCTGCTGCTGCTGCTGCTTGCTCTGTCATCCCCCTGGCTTTTTTTCCCCCACTTTCCTTTTCCCTGGACCACTTGAAAGAGGTCCTTTGCAGCCAACTTGTTACATGTTGTCTAATGTCCTGACTGTTGCTTCCATTGGCCTCGATTGTAGAACCAAACAATATGAAGTCTTTGATGACTTCAATCTTTTCTCCATTTATCGTGATGCTGCTTATAGGTCCATTTGTGAGGATTTTTGTTTTCTTTATATTGAAATGTAATCTATACTGCAGACTGTAGTCTTCAATCTTCATCAGTAAGTGCTTCAAGTCATCTTCACTTTCAGCAAGCAAAATTGTGTCATCAGAGTATCACAGGTTGTTAATAATTCTTCCTCCAATCCTGATGCCACGTTCTTCTTCACATAGTCCAGCTCCTCGAATTATTTGCTAAGCATATAGCTTGAGTAAGTATGGTGAAAGGATACAACCCTGATGTACTCCCTTCCTGATTTTAAAACATACAGTGTCCCCTTGCTCTGTTTGAATGACAGCTTCCTGGTCTATGTATAAGTTCCTCATAAGTACAATTAAGGGTTCTGGAATTCCCATTCTTCTCAATGTTATCCACAGTTTGTTATGATCCACACAATCAAATGATTTTGCATAGTCTATAAAACACAAGTAAACATCTTTCTCATATTTGCTTTAAGCCAAGATCCATCTGACATCAGCAATAATATCCTTTGTTCCATGTCCTCTTCTGAATCCAACTTGCACCTCTGGAAGTTCTCTGTCAATATACTGCTGCAACCGTTTTTGAATTATCTTCAGTAAGATTTTACTTGTGTGCGATATTAATGATATAGTTTGATAATTTCCACATTCTGTGGGATTACCTTTCTTTGGAATTCATACAGATATGGATCTCTTACAGTCAGTTGGCCAGGTCTTCCAAATCTCTTGGCATAACCAAGTGAGTGTCTCCAGTGGGGCATCCATTTGCTGAAACATCTCAGCGTGTATTCCATCAATTCCTGGAGCTTTGTTCTTTGTCAATTCCTTCAATTAAGCTTAGACTTCTTCCTTCAACACCACTGGTTCTTGATCATGGTTCTTGAGTAAAGATGGCTCCTTGAGGACTAAGGAGCACCTGACACAAGGTATGATATTTTCAATTATTTCATATACATGTGAGAGCTGGACAATGAATAAGGAAAACCAAAAAAGAATTAATGCTTTTGAGTTGTGATTCTGGTGAAGAATGTTGAAAGTACCATGGACTGCTAAAAGAAATAACAAATCTGTCTTGGAGGAAGTACAGCCAGAATTCTGCTTTGAAGCAAGAATGGCTAGATTTTGTCTCACCTATTTTGGTCATGTTAACAGAAGGGACCATTCTCTGGAGAAGGATGTCATGCTTGGTAAGGTGGAGGGTCAATGAAGGAGGGGAAGGTCCTCAAGGAGATGGATTGACACAGTGGCTGTGACAGTGGGCTCAAGTATAGCAGAGATTGTGGAGCTGGCACAGTACCAGGTGGTGTTTCATTCTGCTGCGCATAGGGTCATTATGAGTTGGAGATGACTTGATGGCACCTAACAACAATAACAACAGTTGGTTTCTACTGATAGTGACCATGTGTGAAATAGAATGAAGCACTACCTGGACCTGCACCATCCTCACAATTGTTACTATATTTGAGCCTATTGTTGCAGACACTGTGTCAATCCATCTTGTTGAGGGTCTTCTCTTTTTTCGTTGACCCTCTGCTTTACCAAGCATGATACCCTTCCAAGGATTGGTCTCCATTGATAACATGATCAAAGTACAAGAGACAGAGTCTGGCCATTCTCACTTCTAAGGAGCATTCTGTCTGTACTTCTTCCAAGACAGATTTGTTCATTGTTCTGGAAGTCCATGGTAATTCAATATTCTTCACTAACATGGTAATTAAAAGGCATCAATTCTTCTTTGGCCTTCCTTATTCATTATCCAGCTTTCACAAGCATATGAAACTATTGAAAAGGCAATGTCTTGAGTGACATACACCTTAGTCTTCAAAGTGACATCTTGGTTCTTTAACTTTCAAGAGGTCTTTTGCAGCAGATTTGCTCAGGGCAGTATGTCCTTTGATTTCTTGACTGCTACTTGCATGCACAGTGATTGTTGATCCAAGTCAAAAGAAATCATTGACAACTTCAGTCTTTTCTCCATCTATCATGATGTTGCTTTTTTGTCCAGTTGTGATTATTTTTGTTCTTGTTGATGTATAATGCATACCAAAGTGCATACAGTTAAGTCTTTGGCTGCTAAACAATAGGTTGGCAGTTCAAATCCACTCAAAGGAACCTCAGAAAAAAGGCTTTGTGATCTACTTTAGAAAAATCTACCTCTGAAAACCCTATGTGGCAAGTTCTACACTGACACACGTGAGGTCATCAAGAGTCCAAATTGACTCCATAGCAATTGGTGGTTATAAGAATTTAAAACCAAAAACCAAACTCACTGCTATCCAGTCAGACTTGACTCATAGCAGCCTCTTCTTGGGTTTCTGAGGCAGTATCACTACTTGCTTGCTGAAAGTGAGGATGACTTGAGGCACCTACTGATGAAGGTTGAAGAATAAAGTCTGCAGTATGGATTACGTCTCAACATGAAGAAAACAAAAATCCTCACAACTGGACCAATGAGCAGCATCACAATCAATGGAGAGAAGATTGAGGTTGTCAAGGAATTCAC
>NW_006921692.1:9202356-9212798 GCF_000298275.1 Orycteropus afer afer
GCAGTGTTTCGTTCTGCTGTGCATGGGGTCGCTATGAGTCGGAAACGACTCGACGGCACTTAACAACAACAACAACATCACTACAGAAGTAGATCGCCGAATCTCCCTTCTAAGAAGTATATGGTGGGTTTGAACTGTCAGCCTTCTGGTTAGCAGTCACATGACTTAGGCACTACACCACCAGAGCTCCCATTAGGAATTTGTTGTTATGTTGTTATTTGCCATCGAGTCGGCCCCAACTCATAGCCTAAGGCACTATGCTACCAGAGCTCCTATTAGGAATTTAGTCATTTTAATTTTTTCAGCTTTAGGGTACAGTTCAGTTAGTGTTCAGGGCCTGATAAACCTGTTGCCATCGAGTCAACTGTAACTCATAATAACCCTATAGGACAGAGGAGAACTGCCATAGGGTTTCAAAGGCTGTATTCTTCATGGAAGCATATTGCTACATCTTTCCCCTATGGAGTGGCTGGTGGGTTTGAGCTGCCAACCTTTCAGTTAGCAGGTAAGAACTTAACCATTGTGCTACCAGGTCTCCTTTTCAGAGCTTGATACAGGCATGTCATTCTCAATATTTCAGTATATAGTTAAAGAGTTGTTTGGATCTAGGGGTCTAGTTTGCCTGAATGTGGGGGAACCAACACATGACATCAAAGTGAACAGTAGATAGAACAGTAATATCAAACATTTGCTAGGTCATTATTGTGTGCTAACTATCATGTATATAATGTTTCAGGATGAGGCTTGAGCTACAAAGAGGCAAAGATGGATAGCTGTTAGTCCATATTCATGGAGAATTTGCTGTATAAAGCAAACCCATCCACATAAAGCCTATATTTCCTAATCTGCCTGTGGTCACAGGACTAGAATATGGGATGCTAGCAGAAATGTTTTGCGAAATTTTCTTAGAATCTGTTTTAGGAAACAGTGCTAATATTGTCTTTGTACTGTGCTGTTTTGGTCTATCTTCCATCCTGCTTCCTGGAACGTGTATGTCACGCTTTGGGCCATAAGATTGAGGGTACATGTGACAGGCAACAAAAAAGAAGCATGAATGTTCCTTGATGCTTTGAAGTGCTGCACCAGCCTTGGACTTTTACAAGAGAAAGGAATATACTTTTCAATTGTGTATACCACAACTATTATATTTCTGTGGTCATAGCCAAACCTAATCCTAAAACACATCAAAACAGAAAGGGAACAATTTCAAATCTGTGGTTAATAACCTTTTATTCCCTCTGACACATCATAAGTAAAAGGTAGATTCTATTTAAAATTTTTACTTTTAACTTATATTGCATTTAATGCCCTTCTTGTCTGTGTCCATCACCCTCCACTTCATACTCCTCTGAAGTACCTCCTGTACCACAAAGTGCACACACACACACACTTACACACTGCAGAGACATTCTGTTACTCAATAATATAATATTTAATACATAGTTATTCATCATCTCTTCTCCAGGTCCTTTGTGAAATGCTGAGGATATGGAGATAAATGGCACTCTATACTGATACTTACTATGCATTCTGATGGATGCTATAATAGAAGTATGCCTGTGAGACAATGGTATAATAGACAAAGGGGTGACTAATTCTACCTAATGGTCCTAGAGAAGCAATATGAGGAAAGTTTCACTGAACAGTTATTATCTGAATTGAGTCTTAAAGCTTACAGGAAGGAAGAGCAGCACTATGAAAACAGTGGTGTGTTTTTGAAAATGAAGCAGTTTTCCAGGTAGAGAAGTGGCAGAATATCACAAACAAGCAGAAAGAATGGTCAAGAAAGTAAAGAAGGAGAAAGAAGATGCAAAAGGGGACAAAGTGATAAATACCTTCTGATTGTTTGATTAGTCTGTTTTCTCTACCAGACTGTTGTTGTTGTTATGTGCCGTTGAGTCGGATCCGACTCATAGCAACCCCACCTTGGATTTCTGAGGTGGTATCACTACAGAAGTAGATTGCCCAACCTTCCTTCTGAGGAGAGACCGGTGGGTTTGAACCGCCAGTCTTTTGGTTAGCAGTCAAGTGCCTTAGGCACTACACTGCCAGAGCTGCCAGACTGTATGCTTAAGTATATTACATCTCCATTTTGTTTTTAGCTTCTGATGAGAGTTCAGTGACTAACATATTGTAATTAATTAGAATATAAATGTTGAATAAATAAGTGCTCAGTACAGGTTAAGTGAGGCCTGAAGAGGCTCAGAATAAAATTTTTGGGAGAGATTATGCCAAGTACAACCCTATATTAAAAATACCCCCTCTCCCAAATGTTAAAATTTAGCATCCATATCCATCCATCCTACTTCTGGCCTAAGACAAAGGTGGATTAACTATATATGAGGCTTTCATCTAGAGAGAACATGCATTTTGTACCTTTTACCAGAACACTTGATTTGCTGAATTGTGTATCCTAATTCTTAGTTGAGAGACTGTAATCACTACATTCATAGTGACAGGTTTCTAATGAATGCACATATCTTCCAACTATGCTAAGAGAGACAACCTTGATTAAGACACTGGAAAGTAGAGCTATGTTTAATATACAAAACTTTTGGGAAGCAAGAGAAGAATGTAAACATGTTGAAAATGAAACAATCTAATGCAACCAAAATATTGTATCTGAGTGGAGAATCACATTTTAGGAAAGTAGAATTATTTCCTGGAGTCTAGAAATACAGCCCCCAGCAAACATCAGTACTGAGAAGAACAGAAAGAAAACTGAGATGAAGGAAATGTTAACAGGAGCTCACAGAGAGATAATATACTAAGTAAACAACAAATTGAGACTGTAAACATCAGATTTACTGTTACTGGAATCTTTGCTGGAAAACTTATTCTAAGCCAAAATATAAAACAATAGTTGAGCATTTTTAGGGTTATAAAGGCTTAACAATTAAATTGCCAGGCATCGAGTGCAGAATATTTTCATTTAGTTTTTAATTTTCTCCTACATATGTGGTCCTCGGGTCCAGAGGGCTTTGGAACAAACAAAGCAATTGGGCTGTTATTAAAGTGAGAAAGGTTTTTCTCCTCATGCAGTTTTATTTTCATTCTGATTTGCTTAAGCATATGGAGATGACAAAAACGATGTTCAGTTTGACTTTTTATAGTTAGGTTCATAAAAGTAATGAAATTTCCAAGTAAAATTCTTTAAAAAAAACCATTGAAATTCTATGTGAATTATGTTTAGCAAGGATGGAAGGTACCATTGTCCAGTCCTACCCAGTTATCAATGTGGCATCTCTCCCTTCACAATTACTATCTATCTGGATGTAAAAAATTCCATCTGCTATTAAATGACGCTATGAATTCTAGATAAACCAAACCAAACCAGTTGCTGTGGAGTCAGTTCTGACTCATGGTGACCCCATGTATGTCAGAATAGAACTGTGCTCCATAGGATTTTGTGACTAAGTTTTTGGAAGTAGATCACTAGGCCATTCGTCCAAGGTGCCTCTGGGTGGACTTAAACCTCTGATCTTTCAGTTCGCAGCTGAGCATGTTAATCATTTGCAACCCAGGGGTGAGAGAATGTTTAGCAAATTCTTTAGTCTTTGGAAGGATTATTTAAGCTAGAAGTTCCATGGAAAATGTGTAAGCATCTGTAGGGGGATCAACCCTCAGGCTAGTGTGATCCTGAGAAATATCTGTACTGAAATATCTGTATGAAAGCCTCCATGCTGTCTAGACACTTATTGCCTATGGCAAGTCCAAGTGTCTCTGCCTGCTTTACATACTACCAACCTATCCAATATTATTTCCACTCTTCTTTGACATGCTCTCAACTCCAAGTAGTCTGCTCTTCTGTTTCTCTCTATTTTTGTGTATATTTTTCTTGATTTGGAAAACTCTGTTCTTTTTTCTCTATGGCTGAAAATGCAAATCCTGTTTTTACCTCCAAGTTTTACTCCAGTTTCTGCTTTCCACTCTGATGTCTCCTCTCTGTGAACTTATTGCATCTATGGCTAATGAACCTTAGTCTTTGTGGGTAGGGATCAATTCTTTGGCTCTGTAGCACAGCTAATAAATAATTTTGGGCAAGCAGTATTTGTTCAGTAAATACTTGCCTATGAATGCATTGATCATTAGTGTTTCTAATGAACCATGAATTACATTTATTTTTCCTCTCCCTAAACGGTTCACTTGAAAAATAATAGGATTACAACATGTCCAAGTTCTTATTATTAATAACCATTACCAGTCTTTTAATTTGTAGAGCATCAGTGGTTCTATAACCAGCTGACTCCAACTCATGGTGACCTCATATGTGTCAGGGTAGGACTGTGCTCCATAGGCTAGCTTCTTGGTAGTAGATCACCAAGCCTTTTCCCTAAAATGCCTCTGGGTAGACTCCAACCTACAGCCTTTTGGATAGCAGCTGAATGTATTAACCATTTGTATCACCCAGGGACACTATGTGACCTGGATAGTAACTGAAGGTCAGAGGCTTAAGTTATGGAGAAATGTTTCCCAACTTTTGGTCCAATAAACAGTTAAGGTAGTGCTCCTCAGTTACATTGTCTAACCTTTTCCCTGGGTAGGGCAATTAGGTCTTGGTTAGATTCTCTCTACCTCCCCTTCTTTCACATCTGGTTTATATTCCAAGAAGCATACATGCATATTGTTTAATGGTATGACTTGAATTAGTAAATATTGAACTAGAGAAAAATATAGGAGCCCATAGGTACTTCTTTTGTTTATTTTTGATGGTGTTAACTTTTTTTTTTAACTTTTCTGAACAATTTCAAGTATATTAATTTTATATATATTGTATATATGGATATACAATCAGAATATCATAGGGTTCAGCTTACATGGTTTTTATAGTTTCCCTAATCTGTATGATAGCAATAGTGCTTTCACATTCTGTAAATTTTGTAGCTTTATTTATAGCCATTGGAACATTCCATATTTTCTAAAAAGTTACCTAAAATTAATTATTTTAACTTGTAGATGTATTTTTATTGTTGTTGTTAGGTGCCATCATGTTGGTTCTGACTCATGGTGACCCTATGTCCAACAGAATGAAACACTGCCTATTCCTGTGCCTTCCTTACAATCATTGCTATGCTTGAGCCCATTGTTGTAGCCACTGTGTCAATCCATCTCTTTAAGGTAGTGTTTTTTGTCACCACCCTCTACTTTACCAAGCATGATGTCCTTCTACAGGAACTGGCTCCTCCTGATAATATGTCTAAAGTACGAGTGTTCAAGTCTTGCTATCTTGATTTCTAAAGAACATTCTGGCTGTACTTCTCTCAAGACAGGTTTATTCATTCTTCTGCCAGTCCATGGTATATTCAATATTCTTTGCAACACCATGATTCAAATACACTGATTTTTCTTCAATATTTCTTATTCATTGTCTTTGGCTTGGGCCAGGTACAGCATAGTCCTCAAAGTGACATCTTAGCTTTTAAACACTTTAAGGAGGTCTTTTGCAAACATGTAGTTAAAAGAAAATCTGTGGGAATAAAAGCATAAAATAAAAATTCATCTGGAAAGCAAAGAATGGTAGTTAGATTATTTTTTTTAAACAGTCAATGACCAAATCCTACTAATTTTACCACTTGTTTACTAAAGAACCAGAACACTATTCAGCTTGAGTTTCTGAAGTGGTGGAATAAGAAATTCATCAATAACAAAACAATTCTCCTTTCAATGGCTTCATGGTTTCTTATTATTTTTCAGCATTCTATTTAGTCTCTTCTCTTTTAACCAGTTGATTTTATTCCTAATTTACATTCCTTATATCTTGATTTATACAGAGTTTAATAAGTTCTCTCTGTCTCTGATCCTCATACACAGAGTCTTGTGGCTTCAGATCATCTTCCTAAAACTCCCAATCTTTCTTTTTAACAATTTCAAATTCTTGGAAGGAAAATATGGCCTACCTGCTGCTTTTAATCCAGACTGCAAAAGTCATTTTTGCTGGCTAGTTGTGGACAAGTTTTCTAGGGTCAGGTTTCCACACACTCTGGTACAGTAAAGGCATGAGGTGACATGATGTGGCCACCTCAGTAGGGGCTTTGGGCCTGGCAGCAATTAGCATCTCCAGTCACATTTCATCATAAAAAAAGAATGTTTCAAGATCTATCCTGAAATACAATGCAGCCAGTGATAGGAAAATATCCATATACCTACAAAGAAGAACAATTAACACTATTATTCAAATTTACACACAAACCACTAAAGCCAAAGATGAAGAAACTGAATATTTTTACCAATTTCTGCAGTCTTAAATTGACCAAACATGCAATCAAGATGTATTGATTATTATTGGTGATTGGAATGCAAAAGTTGGAAACAAAGAAGAATCATTGGGAAGCAGAAAATATGACCTTGGTGATAGAAATGATGCAAGAGATCACATGATAGAATTTTGCAAAACCAACAACTAATTCATTGCAAATAACTTTTTTCAACAACATAAACAGGTGGTGTACATGTGGACCTGACCACATGGAATACACAGGAATCAAATTGACTACAGCTGTGAAAAGAGGCAATGGAGAAGCTCAGTATCATCAGTCATAACAAGGCCAAGAGTGAACTGTGGAATAGACCATCAATTGCTAGTATGCAAGTTCAAGTTGAAGCTGACAACAATTAAAACAAGTCCACAAGAGCCAAAATATCTTGATTATAATGCACCTCAATTTAAAGACCATCTGAAGAATAGATTTGATACACTGAACACTAGTGACCAAAGACCAAATGAGTTGTAGGATGACAACAAGAACATTATACCTGAAGAAAGCAAATGGTCATTAAAAAGACAATAAAGGAGGAAAAGACCAAAATGTATGTCAGAAGAGACTGAAATTTTATCTTGAATGGAGAATAACTAAACAAATGGGAGAAATGCTGAAATAGAAGAACTGAGCAGAAGATTTCAAAGAGAAGCTCAAGAAGACAAAATAAAGTATTATAAAGAAAAATGCAAAGACCTAGAGTTAGAAAACCAAAAGAGAAGAACACATTTGGTATTTCTCAAACTGGAAAAACTGAAGAAAAAATTCAAGCCTCGATTGCAGTATTGAAGGGTTATATGGGCAAAATATTGGATGATGCAGGAAGAATCAAAGTAAGATGGAAGGAATACACAGAGACACTGTACAAAAAAGAATTGGTCAATATTTAGATATTTCAAGAGGTGGCATATGATTAGGAACCAATGGTATTGAAAAAAGAAGACAAAGCTTCACTGAAGGAATTGGTGAAAAAACAAGGCTCCAAGAATTGATGAATACCCATTGATATGTTTCAACAAATGGATGCAGTGCTGGAGGCACTTACTTGTTTATACCAAGAAATTTGGAAGACAGCTACCTGACCAACTGACTAGAAGAGATCAATTTTTGTGCCCATTCCAAAGAAAGGTGATCCAACAGAACAAGGAAATTATCAAACAAGATAATTAATATCACATGCATATAAAGTTTTTCTGAAGATAATTTAAAAATGACCACAGCAGTGTAGTCACAGGGAATTCTCAGAAACTCAAGGTGGATTCAGAAAAGGACATAGAATGAGAAATATTATTGCTTATGTCAAATGGATCTTCAATGGAAGAAAAGAATACCAGAAAAATGTTTACCTGTGTTTCATTTGTTATGTGAAGCATTCACCTGTATGGATCATAACAAATTATGTATAATATTGTGAAGAACAGAAATTCTGGAACACTTAATTGTGCTCATGAGAAACCTGTACATTTGACCAAGAGGCAGAACAAGAGATTTCTGCATAGTTTAAAATCAGGAAGTGTATCCTTTCACCATAGTTATTCAATCTGTAAGCTGAACAAATAATCCAAGAAGCTGGACTATATGAAGAAGAATATGACATCAGAATTGGAGAAATGACTCATTAACAGCCTGCAATATGCAAATGACACATCCTTGCTTACTGAAAGTGAAGATGACTTGAAGCATGTACTGATGAAGACTAATGACTATAGTCTGCAGTATGGATTACACCTCAATGTAAAGAAAGCAGAAATCTTCACTTCTGTACCAATACCATCATGATAAAAGGATAAAAGATTTGAAGTCTGTGATTTCCCTTTACTTGGATCCACATTCAACACACATAGAAGCCGCAGTCAAGAAATCTGGGAAAGAGTTACCTCCTCAAAGTAGAACTGAATTTAATGATACGGATAAAGTAAAGCTCTTGGGACCTCTATTTTCTGATGTGGTATGACTCAAATTGAGGAGAAGCAGCTGCAAACATTCATTAATAATTGAAACATGGAATGTATAAAGTACGAATCTAGGAAAATTGGAAGTTGTCAAAAAAGAAATGGAATGCATAAAGATTGATATCCTAGGCATTAGTGATCTGAAATGGACTGGTTTTGGCCATTTTGAATCAGAGAACCATATGATCTACTATACTGGGAATGACAACTTGAAGAGGAATGGCGTGACATTCATCATTACAAAGGGATTTTCAATATTTGTCCTAAATTACAATGCTGTCAGTGATAGGATAATAGGAATACACAGGAATCAAATTGACTACAGCTGTGAAAAGAGGCAATGGAGAAGCTCAGTATCATCAGTCATAACAAGGCCAAGAGTGAACTGTGGAATAGACCATCAATTGCTAGTATGCAAGTTCAAGTTGAAGCTGACAACAATTAAAACAAGTCCACAAGAGCCAAAATATGACCTACAATATAGCCCTCCTAAATTTAGAGACATCTAAAGAACAGATTTGATGCATTGAACACCAATGACCAAAAACCAGAAGAATTGTGGGATGACATCAAGAGGATCATCCATGAAGAAAGCAAGAGGTCATTAAAAATACAAGAAAGAAAAGACCAAAATGGATGTTAGAAGAGACTCTGAAACTTGTGCTTGAGTGGAGAGTAGCTAAAGCCAGTGGCAGAAATTACAAAATAAAAGAGCTGAACAGAAGATTTCAAAGAGTAGCTCAAGCAGACAAAGCCAATTACTATAATGAATTGTGCAAAGACTT
The DNA here is from genome assembly GCF_000298275.1 of Orycteropus afer afer. Classification (NCBI taxonomy): domain Eukaryota; kingdom Metazoa; phylum Chordata; class Mammalia; order Tubulidentata; family Orycteropodidae; genus Orycteropus; species Orycteropus afer. Next base: position 9,211,351 of record NW_006921692.1, read on the forward strand.
GGAGTTAGAAAACCAAAAGGGAAGAAAACACTTGGCATTTCTCAAGCTGAAAGAACTGAGGAAAAAATATAAGCCTCGAGTTGCAATATTGAAAGATTCTATAGGCAAAATATTGAATGATGCAGGAAGCATCAAAAGAAGATGGAAGGAACACACAAATCCATTGTGCCAAAAAGAACTGGTCTATCTTCATCCATTTCAAGAAGTGTCATATGTTCAAGAACCAATGGTATTGAAGGAAGAAATTGAAGCCTGCACTGAAGGACTTGGCAAAGAACAAGGTTCCAGGAATTGACAGAATACCCACTGAGATGTTTCAACAAACGGATACCCCACTGCAGGCACACACTTGGCTATGCCAAGAGATTTGGAAGAGAGCTACCTGGCCAACTGACTGTAAGAGATCCATATTTGTACCCATTCCAAAGAAAGGTAATCCCACAGAATATGGAAATTATTGAACACTATCATTAATATAACACACAAGTAAGATCTTACTGAAGATAATGCAAAAATGCTTGCAACAGTATATTGACAGAGAACTTCCAGAAATGCAGGCTGGATTCAGAACAGGATGTGGAGTGAGGGATATCATTGCTGATGTCAGATGGATCTTGGCTCAAAATAAAGATTACCAGAAACATGTTTACTTATGTTTTATTGACTATGCCAAAGCATTTGACTGTATGGATCATAACAAATTGTGGATAACATTGAAAAGAATGAGAATTCCAGAGCACTTAATTGTACTCATTAGGAACCTGTACATAGACCAGGAGGCTGTCATTCAAACAGAACAAGGGGACAGTGCATGGTTTAAAATCAAGATGAGAGTGTGTCAGGTTTGTATCCTTTCATCATACTTATTCAATCTATGTTCTGAGCAAATAATCCTAGAAGCTGGACTACATGATAAAGAATATGGCATCAGGATTAGAGGAAGACTCATTAATAACCTGCAATGACACAACTTTGCTTGCTGAAAGTGAGGATGACTTGAAGCTCTTACTGATGAAAATTGAAGACTACAGTCTGCAGTATGGATTACACCTCAATATAAAGAAAACAAAAATCATCACAACTGGACCTATAAGCAGCATTACAATAAATGGAAAGAAGATTGAAATTGTCAAAGACTTCACATTGCTTGGTTCTACAATCAACGCCAATGGAAGCAGCAGTCTGGGCATCAGGTGATGTATAGTACTGGACAAATTGGCTGCAAGGGACCTCTTTCAAGCTCAGAGGAGCTAAGTTGTCTCCTTGAGGAATAAGTTGTGCCTGACACAAGCCATGGTATTTTCAGTCACCTCTTATGCAAGTGAGAGCTGGACAATGAATAAGGAAGGCTGAAGAAGAGTTGATGCTTTTGAGTTGTGATGTTGGTGAAGAATGCTGAAAGTATCATGAACTGCTAGAAGAACTAACAAATCTGTGCTGGAAAAAGT
>NW_006921692.1:9213023-9224642 GCF_000298275.1 Orycteropus afer afer
AACATCTATTCCAGAAAGCCTCTTCATGAAACTTATGTGATTTTTTTAGTTCACCTTAAAATACTTGAAAATTCATGGTGGCAATGGAAGTATTTATCAATAATGCATTCTTGAAACATTTTGTTCTCAGAGCATAGTTTGAGATGCACACATACACACACACCCTGACACAGATCTCAATCCCAATTTGTGTTTAATCTGATTTTTGGAATTGTATCTAACCACAGTCCAGGCTTACAGAAGGATAATGCAACAGCATCAGTGAAAAATCAAAATTAGCAAGAGAACAGAACACTGACATAGGTAATTTGCTATGTGACTTTTCAAGCTCAAAAACCATTGGCTAGTTGAAATAATGATAGAAGTTAATTAATTCTGTTAGAGCAAGAGAGAATTCTTCAATCAAGAGGCAATCCTTATACAATTTTTATAGGCTAATTAGAAGAAACAAATACCCAAAATGTTCATTACCTATTAAAGATGTGATAGCAAATAATTTCTTAATTTAAATTCCAACAAGCACAGGAAGCATGACAACTATGAGTTTAATTAGCTTCAGTTGATAAATTGCATCTTAAAAATACAGATGATGTACCACCCAAATGAATCATTTTATATCAGTTTAAAATTTATTTGTGATGCAGTGTATACTTATTACAGCAGTTATTAGGTTAAGATTATAAAAAGAAAGAAAAATGAAAACTTCATTTTAGCAGTCAAAGACATTTTAACATTTTAACTTCTATTGTGTCCTTAGTGCTTGGAGCAAAAGAATAACCCATAAAACTTCAACAGATATGGTATTTGTTAGTCTTATCTCCTTACATATTTTATCTATGAGACTTTTTTACCTTGTCTTCCAAAATATTATTCCTCTTTAAGTTAAATAGCAATGTAAACCTCTGGAGAGACTTTTAAAACCATTCGTTATCTTACCTCTCTTTATTAAGTTCTGTGTTAATTAGATATTGAAAATAAAATGAAATGTTATAGTAAGCATGAAGGAAAAATATGTATAGTGCATTTTTCTATTAAACATGATTACTATTTATTCACTGAACATTTATTTCTATTAATTATATATTTTCATTATAAAAACAATGAAGCATTTTCTTCAATAACTTGATTTCGCTTATGAAAGAAGTTAGGTTTTATTTTTTAAAGTATTATTTTTATCTTTCAAGCTAATTTATTTTAAAATGACATTAGTGCAAAAAGGTATGGCCACAGTACTCATACCATGGTACTACTTTTTAAAGGAAAGTGTCGGTTCTAACTCTTCTCCATGCCCACAAAATATTTTGGCCTGGCATATTTTCATTTCTTGTCAACTTCTTATCTTTAATACAACAAAGTCATTATAAGTAAAGACTGATTTGACTATACAGGCTTTCTATGGCAAGTTCCTCAATTATCTATGGGCAAGAAACAGACTGGAAAAGCTATCCATCTACGAACAGTCATTTTTTATGGAAAAGGGTAAGTCACTCAGAGGACACATCCAAGAGCCCATAAGAAGAATGAAGAACATGGAATATCATTTGCCAGGAGCCAGATTGTGCCTTAATCAAGTAGCTGCTGCCACCTGTCCAGCTGGATTTCAGAACTTCAGTGGATCAGTTACAGTTCTGTGTGTCCTATTTCTTCCCTGCTTGTATGGGAGTATCTATTGTAGCTATTCTGTTTCTCTTTCAGTATTGTGTGTGTTGGGGATCACAGATTTAGAGAAATCATTCCCAAGAGGGGGAAAAAATTGAGAAGCTTCATCTACACCTGGAACTTACTTAGATGAGCTCTTGAATCTCAAGTTTGAACCTTAACTAAGACATAATGAAACAAGCCATTAAATATTTGAACCTTAGTTTCTTCATCTATAAAGTGTGAGGACTAAAATAGATCATTTTAAAGGTCTTTTCCCACTATTTTATGATTGTATTACCTGCATTTTTCTATTATTTATACTGCTTTACTACCTTGGATGAATCAAAGGTTGACTACATTATCTTATTGAATACGATATTTGTGTACTGGGTCTTTTTAGGTAGCAGATTCCCATAGAGCAATAATGACACCTTGTCTGTATTCTGTAAGTCTCCATTGTGCTTATTTTAGAGGCAGATATTCATTAGATACTTAATAAATATTAAATAGTGAATGACTATGTAAAACTGTGATGTCTTAGGCTGACTGCACCATTGCTGCTGATACTACTTTTTTCTTACTAAAACCATGAACAATATGAATATGTATTCTCTATTACTATACCATGACAGGTGAGTGAACTTATAGCAGTGACCAATTTCAGGGCTTCTTAAGTAACTGGAAATTGGATTCTACTTCATGGTAGAATTCAAGAATCCTTCACACAGTATGAACTGTCCTTTGGAGAATATTTCTCAATGGGTCACTGCCAAAAAGGAGATTTTCTTCATGGGTTATTTGGGGTATTTTTTGACAAGGTGATCTTTGTCTCAAAGGAGCACCTTAGTGAAGAGTGAAAAGAGCCTTGATCAGCTGAATTAGATGCTTCAATGAGACAACTACAAACTGGGTTTCATAACCTGAGTAAAGCTTGGTGAGCTATAAGTTAATATCAATAACAATATCTCTTTCCAAAGTAACTTGCTTGAGAACTTCAGTTTTCACCATTCAAAGACCCCCTGAATGAAGCTAGCAACTTTTTAAAGTCATTTAAAATAGGCCTTTGCTTTAAAAGATCCCTTTATTTATTTTTTTTTTTCTTACAGTTTCTTTGTGGACTAAAGTAAGTGAAAAAAAGCTTCAAAAGTCTCAAAATAGTTGTTGAAATCCTTGTGAGTACTTTAAGCCCCTTCTAAGGGATGTTATCTCCATCTTGATCCTATGGCCTGTATGTACAATTTGGAGGTTTGAGTGTGGATTTTACTAATTAAAGGAAAATCAACTCTTAACACTCATAAAAAATATGCCTATGAAAGAACTGCATGAGTATTCACCATTAAATCTGTTTGTTCTCATTGAATATCACTGAAGCTGTGATTTTGTGATGTAAAATGAATGGAGATTGTCTGTTGTCTGGCTAATGTAATCAACCTAGTCAGTGAAAAGAAGTAAATATGGTATTCTATTCTATCAGATGCATTTCCTGTTTTTGTTTCTGTTATTTAAGTGAATTATATAGACAGAGCCTCACATATTAAAGGATTTTTGTTTTTGTTTTTGCAGTGTAAAAATAAAGGCCTTGCTTAATTAAAAAACCATTAGAGGAGATTTTTACCTTATTTTCTTTGTCTCTCTTTCTCGTACACAACATGCACAATCATACTTACATATATATCTACCACTGCCTTATTCAAAAGTCTTTAGTGAAATTAAGGTATAAAGGGATTTTGAAACCCAGGGCAAAGTAACCTAACAATGTTCATTTCTTATGAACAGAAAGGACTGTTTGCCAGTGTTATTCTTACTTCTGTCACTACCATCTGTCATTTGGAAATTTTATTTTTAGAGAAAAAGGAAAGAGCTTTCTTGACACACTTTGATTCTTTGCTTTTCAGAGCATTCCTTCACTTAAAGTAATTGAAATGAATTTTTAGCATAAAGTTTAAATGAAAGATTCAATGTTTTGTGGTCCATTGAATTTGCAATGCTTACAAGGGGAAGGATAGTAATTTTATAAAGCTGAATTCTCTGTATCTTATCTGACTCACCTGACTTCTACCAGGCTGGTGAGCCAGGAAAGCTAAGGTAATTTTATAGGGAGCACTGAGCAGTCAGAGAATTGATTCTTGCTCTGAAAAACTTTATATGAAATTGTGCCTACTAAACTTTGACTTTATGGAGACCCCAAGAAGGAATGATATGCAATGGTGGTAGCCCCAACATCCAGTGGGAATCTGTGTCTGATGAATGCATTCTTTTTCTAATAATTTCTTAATTATTAGAATTTTTTCTAATAATTTTCCTGAGGCTTTGAGAATTTCAGGCCTGTTACCTCTGTTATTTGGACCACTCCGAGAGGCTTGAGTCTGCCACAGAGGATGTTTTTTTCCAGGGCTTGGATTTCCTCCTGTGAGATGGAGGAAGAGTCAAGTCATGCTCATACTTCTTTCATCTGAAGATTTCTATCACCAAGATTATGATTACTCTGAATTTAATAGTTCTGAATAGTCTGAAGTTAATATATCAGTAAAAACATCTCTTTCCAAAGTAGCATTGCAGTGAATGGTAAGAAAAGTTTTACTTGAATTTAGAAGAATAGTACATTCTGTTCTCACTTCTGGTCTTTAGCCCAGGAATGTTAGGAGAATATTTTCTTTTGGACGTAGAGTTTATTGTTCTTTTCTAGAAGTTTTCCTTAAGCTCTCTCTTTTTTTGATCATAAGATCATTTTAAAGTGAGCTTATTGAGAAGGTGCATGTTTAATTTCTTCTTCAAATCTTCCCAAGTTTATTGATGGAAGTCATGTTACATAGCATTACTAGATCAGTAGTGGGAGGATGATTAATCTGAGAATTGAATACAGTTTAAGCATAAAGGGAGAGAAGTATATTCTGTTGTTTATACTTATATTTTTTGAAGTATTCTCTAGGTTTGTTCTTCTTATCATGCCACTGTCTTCCCGTCAGCACTCAACAAATCATAGGTTTTGACATCATCCCAACATGGGTTTGGATACTGGTCCTGTCACTTTTCAACCTTGTGATCTTGGATAAATTATATGGCTTAGTGGGAATTCCAGAAATGTGGGCATTTTTTTCTCAATGTTTCTTGTTTTGTTTTTAATATAATTTTACTTGCTATCTGAAACATATCTCTTTCTTTTCATTTTAAGCCCATTTCCTTATGCATATGAAATAACATGCCTGCTCATGTGAGAGTTATATTACACAAATATAATCTGAATATATTTTGGCTCATTGTGGTCCAGTCTATGTCACATTCAAAGAAATACAGTTCAGAAATATATATACTCCATTTCAGGAATTCCATTTCCACCTAACTTCATTTCCAGTTCTATCTTTTTCAACCTCCTTGGAGACATTTGCAAATGTGTGGAAGTGTTTTGGGTAATCATGATGATGGAGAATCATTTCTGGCATGTTATGGATTGGGATCAGAGATGCTAAACATACATATGTAGTACATTCCTAAACACTGAAAAACTATTCCCTCAATACTTACATCATCCCTTTTGATAAACATGGCTCCAGAGGAAACTTTTAAAGGAAGAGCCTTGTTATTCTTCAAAACCCTCCCTCATCACAGTTATACCAAAATCCCTCACAAGGTTAAGAGATGATCTTGAAATGCTGTTTTTCCCTCTCTATCAATTCCCACCCAAAAATGCTTTCTCTGACTGCTACAGTGATTTTCTGTCCCTTTTCTCTTCCCATTTTCTTCAGTTATCTATTACATTCTTCCACTTAGGCTGCCTGGTTTCTTCCTTTTTTTTTTCCTAATGAGTTTTTTGCTTTTCATCTAAGAGATCTCAGCAGATGGCTTGGTGGACAAACAATAACCTTTTGCTTCCAACAATCTTTTTCTCCCAAGAAACATCAAAAAGGGAACATTTGAGGACTTATCCATCAATGATGATTTTTCTTATTCCACTTGTAGAGGAATTAGTGTGATTGCTGCTAATGCCAATACCAAAGATCACAAAGAAGATAAGGGAATCAGCGTGTGAGAGTGGGCAAGTTGCCATCCTGCCAGCACTTTTATGTATGTGTTTCCCAAGGCAGGGAAGACACCAGTATATATTTATTAAAAATAATCATATTTTCCATGTCAGTACTCCTTTTAACTATAAATGAAATGTATAAAATTGATATATAAAATATTATTTATGTTATCAAAGACTAATATGTTTGATAAAATTAGGAGCATATATTTGATTTAAAAAATAAGGGCATGTATTTATTAGGATAAAATTGCAGCCTGAGGTTGAATAAACTCAGACAGTTTTATAAAATAGTGAATTTTTATGATCTAGACAAAGAGATGGTCAATGGCACAAGAAAAGAAGGGATTCAAGTGAACATATATTGTTCTAATTGGTAATAAGAATCCTTGCATATCTCACTGTGGTACTCATATGAATCTCTGACCTTAAAACATTGGCCAGATAAAAACTTTGTATTTCAAAAACATTGAAAAAGAATGCAAATAATTCCATATTGATTTATCCATTTTGTCCTTGGTTGTGGTTCCAAAATACAACTTGAAAGAGGGTATACATTATCCACATTAGGGCAAATTAAAAAAGTAAGGGTTGCCATTCAAACATCTATAACTTTCATTTAAAAACTTAATAGCTCTATCAACCATGTTTCAAACTTAATAATCACATATTTAGACAGAAAATAAAAATCTTATTTTATATGTATGGATGTTAGAATATCCTACCATAAAAAATGTCATAATAAACAATATTCTTATTTTATTTTTGTTCCCTATGCTTTCTTGTAAGAATACTTCAAATAGAAAAGAATGGAAATGATATTCATATAACAGGAAGAAAATTCTATAGGAAATGAAGTAACTCTACTAAATATTGGAAAAACAGTATTGTGTCTCAGTTTTAAATTTATTGTTTTACCAAACAGTATTTCTGAGATGGGAAAAAAAGTGCTTCCCACTTTTTATAGTTTTGCTAAAAACTAACATTGAATTTTCACTTTAAAGGGGTGCTTGTGAAAGTCCACTGGGATATTTGCTGTGCTTGAATAGATAGTGTTCGATTCAGTTCATTAGTTACAGGAGAATAACAGGAATCCTATTTAAAGAAAACTTGCACTAAAAGGATATCCAGAATAATACTCAATTAGATATACTTGAAACCACAATATTTAAAATTGCTCTTTTGGTGAGGGATCTCTAGACCATTTATTCCAACTTTCCATCATGCCTTCTCTGAGACTGTACTGCTAAAGACTAGTGTAGTTGTTAAATACTCTGTAATCTTCTGTAGCAGAATGTCCTCAGTGAAATTAAGATGTGGTAGACATTGATTTAGTGATGATGAATTTACTTATAGGTCTTATTTGTATTACAAATGACAAGTCTATCTTCTTCCTCATTAATGAATCCAAGGGTAATATGATATTGTAGCCTTTAGACATAGTTGAATAGAAAATTGTTTCAAAGGTCAATGTATAAATGAAAGGAGCCTGGTTCAGAGAGATTGGAAAGAGCACTTGATCATCCTGAAGGAGGAGTGGTTTACAAGTTGTTAGACTCTTGATTTTGAGACCTGGTTTAAGCTGTGTGACCTTGTGCAAGTCATCTCTGAAGCAGCTTCCTCATTTCTGAAATGGGATAATACATTGTCTCTTTCTCTCCACCTGCTTTATTGAAAGGTGTGACTAGTATTTGTCTTTCAAATCTAAGATTAAGCAACCTTCTGGGCAACATCCACTTCCAGATAAAGTTAATCACCCTGTTGATCCCATGGTACTGTGTACATAGTTAGGTTAGCACACTTGAACTTTTACAAGAAATTAATTGCATGTCTATTTCATTTATAATTGAGCTTCTTGAGGTAAGTGGCCTAGGTGTTTCAATTTTTTGTCCCTACCATCTGGTATAAAGACTGGTACATAGTTAACATTCAGAAAATTTATTGAATAAACAAGTAAAATATTTTTCAAGTTTTAAAAGCTGTACATTAATGGTGGAGTCCCAGTAGTCCAAGGTTAATGCACTCAACTGCTAACCAAAAGGTTTAAGATTCAAGTACACCCAGAGATGCCTTAGAAGAAAGACCTATTTCTGAAAAATCAGTCACTGACAACCCTGTGAACCAGAATTCTACTCTGACACACATGGAGTTGCCATGAGCAGAATTGACTCCATGGCAACTGATTTACTGGTATTATGCATTAATAGTAGCAAAAATATATATATTTTTTTATTTCCATGTCACTGCTTTCTTTTCTTTTTTTTATTGTGTTGTGTATGAATGTCTTTTCTTAAAATACTATTTAGTTTTAAAATTATTCTTTGAAATTTGTTTTGGTATTAATGTAAACTGCTATTGCACTGTAATTGGTAGAAAACAAGATGGTCTTATTAAATAAATAGCTTTATTTTAACTGAAATTAATATAGCTAAGCATTTTAAAGTTAATTTCTAATAATAAGAATATGTTGTTGTTGTTGTTATGTGCTGTCGAGTCGGCCCCGACTCATAGCGACCCCTCCTTGGGTTTCCGAGGCAGTATCACTACGGAAGTAGGATTGCCCACCTTCCTTCCGAGGAGTGGCTGGTGGGTTTGAACCGCCAGCCTTCTGGTTAGCAGTCAAGTGCCTTAGCCACTATGCTACCAGAGCTCCTAATAAGAATATAGTAAGTGCTTAATTATGAAAATATAAAATAAAGAATAAATTAATTTTTTTTTTTTGGTAATCCATGAATAATTCAGTAATATGACATAACTTTGGGCTGGATAAGGAGAGGGGGAAAACAGGGAGACAAGCAAGGAAAAAAACAATATATTTTTTAGTCCTACATGCAGTAAGAAAGAACATATTATCTTGTTTTATAGATGTGATAACTAATACTGCAAAAAACTAATAACTCAAGATCGCAATCTGTTTGGTATCAGAGTTTCCCACAAATGGGTAAATTGAAAATCTTGTGAACTTTCTGCTAAACAATTCTATATTATTCCAAAAATGTGGTTACTTGGTACAGAATAATTTAAATTCTACCAAAAAGGAAATATACTATAATGAGTCAAGGCAAAATATATATTCACCTCTAACCATGTGTTTAATCATAAGTCCATGAGAAGCTGGATTGAGGGATACCATTGCTGATGTCAGATGGATCATGGCAAAAAGCAACAAATACCAGAGAGATGTTTACCTGTGTTTTGTTGACTATGCAAAGACATTTGACTGTGTGGATCATAACCCATTATGGATGACATTGCAAACAATGGGAGTTCCAGAACCCTTAATTGTGCTCATGAGGAACTTGTACATAAACGAAGAGGCTGTTGTTCAAACAAAGCAAAGGGGTACTGCATGGTTTAAAATTAGCAAGGCTGTGTGTCAGGGTTGTATCCTTTCACCATACTTATGCAATCTGTATGCTGAACAAATAATCGGAGAAGCTGACTATATGAAGAAGAGCAAGGCATCAGGATTGGAGGAGGACTCATTAACAACCTGCAATATGCAGATTACACAACCTTGCTTGCTGAAAGTGAAGATGACTTTAAGCATTTACTCATGAAAATCAAAGACTACAGTCTTCACTATGGATTATACCTCAACATATAGAAAGCAAAAGTCCTCACAACTGGACCAATAAGCAAATCACAATAAATGGAAAAAAGATTGAGGTTGTTACGGATTTCATTTCACTTGGATCCAGAATCATCACCCATGGGAACAGCAGCCAAGAAATCAGATATCATATTGCACTGGGTAAATTTGCTGCAAAGACCTCTTTAAAGTGTTAAGAAGCAAAGATGTCACTTTGAAGACTAAGGTGCACCTAACCCAAGGCATGTTATTTTCAGTTGCCTCGTATGCACGTGAAAACTGGACAATGAATAAGGAAGACTGAAGAAGAGTTGATGCCTTTGAATTGTGGTGCTGGTAATGAGTACTGAAAATACCATGGACTGCCAGAAGAATGAAAAAAATCTGTCCTGGAAGAAGGGCAGCCAGAATGCTCCTTGTAATCGAGAATGGCCAGACTTCATTTCCCTTACTGTGGTAATGTCAGAAGGGATCAGTCCATGGAGAAGAATATGTTTGGTAAAGTAGAAGGTCAGTGAAAAAAGGGAAGACCCTCAACAAGACACACTGACACAGTGCAACGAGGGGCTCAAGTATAACAAAGACTGTGTGGATGGCGTAGCACCAAGCAGTGTTTCAGTCCATTGGATATGAGGTTACTATGAGTTGGAGCCAATTCCAAGGCATCTAACAACAACAGCTTGAAGAGAACTATGGAAAAGACAGATTCTTTCACTCTCCCTGTGATGGACAGAGTACACATCTACATTTTGAAACTTACATGACTTTAATAGCGTTATCTAACTTAAAAGGTTTTATTCTTTTTATTTTTGGTCAAAAAGAGCAAGTTGATATTTTGGTATCAAATTAAAGTAATAATTTCAGACCTTGAAAATTTTAGCCCTAGGTTTATAAGCCTAGTATGGTTCTGTGCTACTGTACAATCAATACATTTTGTAGCTTTGTAAAAGATATCTACAGAATACTCTGTTTATATTTGTATGAGATAAAGCAGTGATCTTTAAAGCACTTTAATCTGGAAGAAAAAATTGAAGTCTGGGAGATATAGATTCATGTATTTCCCTTACTTCATGAAAAATAATTACATATAGTATTTCTGATGTTTTTGGATAGTGGCATATTTTATTTTTCCTCTAAACTACGCTCCATCATAAATTACTGAAGGTTTTTTTTTTTTTTTTTTTCTTTTTTTTTTTTTTTTTTTTGGCAAATATTCACTTTTGAGGAAACAACCCCTGAAATAAATTATCTCAAACATGGCTATTTTATTTTAACCAATACAGTTTATAAATCCAAAAGTATCTCTTTCCTGAAGGATTTTTTTTTTTTTTAAGAAAATTGATGTGTAGTATGACTCTCTAGAAAGAAGATTTAGATGAAGAATATTTCTGGAAATATTGGCATGGTTATGTAAGTAATATAAAGTGTGAGTGTGTACATACAGGTGCACACACATACACATATACACATATACCAAATAAAGAAAAAAAAAGCTCCTTACTGAAATATACCAATCTATAAAATGCCAAAGTAATTGTAATATGATAAAAACAAAAACAGCCATTTGCCACTGAGTCACTTTAAATTCATAGCAATCCCACATGTTATCCAGTAGAACTATATTCTATAAAGTTTTCAGGACTGTGACCCTCTGCAAGCAGATTGCCAGGTTTCTTCTGAGTTACCTCTGTGTGTGTATGGACTGCTAACCGTTTGATTAAAGTCAAGAACTTAACCACTTATGCCATTTAGAGACTCCTAATTATGATAGGCATATTTATAAAAATCTACCAATTACTAAGTTATGCTTCCTGTTTTTGTTAGGTGCCATTGAGTCCACTCTGACTCACAGCGACCCTATGTACAACAGAATGAAACACTGCCCAGTTGTGCATCATCCTCACTATCCTTGCTGCACTTCTAGCCATCATTGTAGCCACTGTGTCAATCCATCTTGTTGAGGGTCTTCCTCTTTTTTTTTTGCTGACCGTCCACTTTACTGATCCATGATTATCCTTCTGCAGGGAATGGTCCCTTCTTACCACATGACCAAGTAATATGAAATCTTTAGTAACTTCAGTCTTTTCTCCATTTATTGTGATACTACTTTTTGGCCTAATTGTGAGGATTTTTGTTTTCTTTATGTTGAGATGTAATCCATATTGCAGACTGAAGCCTTTAATATTCATCAGTAAGTGTTTCAAGTCATCTTCATTTTCAGCAATCAAAGTTGTGTTGTCTGCAGGTTGTTAATGAGTCTTCCTCCAATTCTGATGCAATGGTTCTTCTTCATATAGTCCAACTTCTCAGATTATTTGCTCGGCATACAGATTGAATAAGTATGATGAAAAGGTACAACCCTGAC
>NW_006921692.1:9228168-9229466 GCF_000298275.1 Orycteropus afer afer
TAATCTATTGAAGAGGGATAAGCAGGCTTTTCAACATACGGAACATATGGACTTCCCAATAAGTGGATATTTGCTCTGCTGTCCATAAGTTAACCTGTTTCGTTTGTTAAGCTCTGGAGAAAGGAACTAAAAGCTATTGACATACCCCAGAAAACTTTACTAAGTGGCTTAACTAATGGAAACTTTCTAGATCTGTTAATGAAAATAGCTTAAATCTACACAAAGAAGCATGATGGTTAGCACATTAACTATTTATTCCTTTAAATTTACTTAAAAATATACTTATAAACAGCATTTTTTTTCTTGAAAAACTAATAGATGTAGATGGTAAAAAATTTAATCAGTCCTATATTTTCTTCCTAGAGACTATTACATGTTTACTGTGTACACTACCAGTAGTAGTATTTGAGTATACAAGGATATGTATGTGTGTATTCTCCCACTATTTGAAAGTAGAATATTCCTATGAAACATTTTGTAAGCTGAAATGATGTAAAGCTATAAACCAATTACCATTAATTTACACGGGAAAAATTTTTGAGCATTCTCAGACTCAAAAAATAACCTACTAAGGTAGTGCAGTGCCTCAGGCACTTGACTGCTAACCAGAAGGCTGGCAGTTAAAACCCAAGAGCCACTCCTCGGAAGGAAGGTTGGGCAATCTAGTTCCATAGTGATACTGCCTCGGAAACCCGAGGAGGCATTGCTATGAGTCGGGGCCAACTCAACGGCACATGACAACAACAACAAATCATACGAAATAACACATAAACCTAAAATTATACTAACATACAGTATTCACAGAGACAGTTCAAAGCTATGGTTTGATGCTGAGATTCTGAGTGCAGTTGGAGGGGAAGATGCTATGCCATTTTTGCTACCAGAGAAGCCCACTGCCTCTTTAATAACCAAAACAAACTCTGCCACCAAGTCAGATGTGACTCATAGCGACTCCTCCTTGGGTTTCTGAGGTAGTATCAGTATGGAAGTAGATTGCTCAACCTTCCTTCTGAGGAGTGTCTGGTGAGCTTGAAATGCCAGCCTTCTGGTTAGCAGTCAAATGCCTTAGGCACTATGCCATCAGAGCTCCTGCCTCTTTAATAGCTCCCTGCAAAACAAACACTGAAGCCTACTTTCGCTTTTCACAAAAGCCTCTTTAGATTTCTTTTGGTTAGCGAAAACAAGTCCTAATATAGGTCTTTCATACAGGCGAAGTGACGTAAAGAGAACTTTTTTTTTTTCCTCCATAGATGGAAATATACCAAAAAAACAAAACCAAACTCACTGTCCCCGAGTCG
>NW_006921692.1:9229676-9232338 GCF_000298275.1 Orycteropus afer afer
TGTGTTTACATTTCATTACTTTATACCTTTTCTTTGTATAGATGTAGCACAATTTTTTTATTCCCCACTAGACAAATTTCTATTTTCATTCTGTATTCTTGCTATTTAAAACACTCTTCCAATTAAGATCCTTGTACATTTTTGCCTTTTCAAAATTTGAAATTATAGCAGTAAAATTATTCTTGTAGATATTACACAAAAAGAGGAAAAAAAGTCCAAACCAAATACACTGCTATCCAGTCGGATCTGATTCATAACGACCCCTCCCTTCTGGTTAGCAGTCAAATGCCTTAGGCACTAGGCTACCAGAGCTCCTAAAAGAGGATAAAATGGAACGAAATCCATGACTCTGGTATGATACCAATATGGAAAGTCCTTGAAGTTTATCCCAGACTCTAGAGATTGAGCTTAACTAAACTAGTAACGTCACTTGAACAATCAGAAAATGTTGCTCAAAAGACAGAGCCTGACATATGCTTGGGTTGCAGGGTAAAATGCCTCCGGGGAAAAGTCTTGGCCCAGGTTCAAGCTTCTGTAAGCTTGGGAGCTATCCATCGTGCTGAAGAGCTTTGCAGAAACTGTTGTTTCAGTGACCATAAACTTCAGTCTCCAGGTTTTTTTTCTTTCCCGACTCGAGTCTTGCAATTTTGGTATTTAAAACTACAAAACTCAGCTAATACCCTTCAGGCTGTTATTTCCATGTTCTTAAATCACTTCATACTACCACCTGTTTCAATTCATGTCTGTTATGACCTAAAAATAACCCATCACCAGTCCAGTCATTCCCAACTAATAGCAACTCTACAGCAAAAAATAGAACTGCCCCATAACGTTTCTAAGGCTGTGATCTTTTTTCTTTTTTGTGGTGAAAACATACATAACAAGACATTCACCAGCATAGCATCTTCCCCATTTACAGCTCAGGGACATTGATGACACCATTATTGCTGTCCTTTTCCAAAATATTCCACCACCATTAGCAGAAACTCAATGCCCCTCCAAAAAAAGCTTCCCCTTTCCCTTTCCCTCCTATACCTGGTATTCACTAATAATCTTTAGTGTGTGTGTGTGTGTGTGCGCGCGTGTGTGTGTATAATTTGTTTATTTATTTTAATTTTTTTCCCATCATTTCTAGGTATTTTTCCCTCCCCTGCCCAGCCATCCCTGGTAACTAACTAACAAAGAAAATTTCCTCCCGTGTATAATTTTTTTCCTTGACTTTTACAATAGTGGACTTAATACAGTATTTGTCATTCTGTGATTGACTTATTTCACTCAGTATAATGTCCTCCAAGTTCATCCATATTATGTGGTGTTTTGCATTTCTACATTATTCTTTAGCATTGCATAGTATTTCATTGTGTGTATTACCACAGTTTGTTTATCCATTCCTCAGTTGATGGGCACTTAGGTTGTTACCATCTCTTTGCTACTGTGAATAGTGCTGCAATGAACATGGATGTGCATATATCTTTTCCTGTCCTGCCTCTCACTTCTTTAGGATATTTACCTAGTAATGGGATAGTTGGATCAAATGGTATTTCTGTTTCCAACTTTTTAATGAATCGCCATACCGATTTCCACAGTGGTTGTAACATTTTACAGTCACATCAGCAGTGTATGAGAGTCCCAATCTCTTCACATCCTCCCCAGCATTTGTTATTTTCTGTCTTGTTGAACTTTACTATTAATGCTGGGGTGAGATGGTATCTCATGGTTGTTTTGATTTGCATCTCTCTAATGGCTAATGATCATCAACATTTCTTTATGTGTTTGTTGGCTATCTGAATATCTTCTTGGGTGAGTGTCTGTTCATATATTCTGCCCATTTTATTAATTGGATTGTTTTTCTTTTTGATGTTGAGATTTTGGAGTTTTGTATATATTTTAGAGATAAGTCCTTTGTCCAATATGTCATTGTCAAATATATTTTCCCATTCTGTAGGTTCTCTTTTTACTCTTTTAGAGAAGTCTTTTGATGCACATAGTAATTTAATTTTTAGAAGGTCCCAATCATGTAGTTTCTCAACTACCGTTTGTGCATCTTGGGTTATGCTTGACAGTATATTTATGCCATAATTTATGGCCCCTAAGTTTGCCCCTACTTTTTTCTTTGATGAATTTTATAGTTTTAGGTTTTACATTTAGGTCTTTGATGCATTTGGAGTTCATTTTTGTGTATGGTGTGAGGTATGGATCTTGCTTCAATTTTCTGCTAATGGATATCCAGTTTTACCAGCAGCATTTGTGAAAGAGATGATCTCTTCCCCATTGAATGGATTTCGGACTCTTGTCAAAGATCAGCTGACCATAGGTGGATGGATCTATTTCTGGTTTCTCAATCCTATTTCACTGGTCTAAGTGTCTGTCATTGTACCAATATTAGGCTGTTTTGACAATTGTGGCTGTGTAGTAGGCTTTGAGATCTGGGAGTCTGAGATCTCCTACTTTGTTCTTTTTCAGTAGTGCTTTGCTTATCTAAGGTTTGTTTCCTTTCCATGTAAAATTAGTGAAGGAAAATTTCTTTGTTGGTTACCAGGGGTGGGAGGGGAGGGGAGGGACTGCCATTAGATAGATAGTGATAAATATTGATTTGGGTGAAGAGAAGGGCAACGTACCAAATGTGAATGACCAATATGACAGCAATGAGGATGAGAAAGAC
>NW_006921692.1:9235611-9243150 GCF_000298275.1 Orycteropus afer afer
TATGTGCCTTTTCAATTCTGTTAAAAGTCTCCTTTATGCATTTTAGGGCTCTTTCATTGGGTGCATAGATATTTATTATGGCTATATCCTACTTTTTTCAGTTGATCCTTTAATTGTTTTATAACATCCTTCTTGTCTCTTACGTCTTTTGTCTGAAACTTTATTTTATCAAAATTTAGTATTGCCACTCCTGCTCTCTTTTGTTGCCATTTCCTTGGTATATCTTTTTCCAACCTTTTATTTTTAGTCTATTTTTTGTCTTTCTTTCTAAGATTAGTCACAAAGACTAAGAGAGACTAAGGTGGGTCTTTTATAAACAGCATATTGATAGGTCATATTTTCTTATCTACTCTGCAACTCTCTGTCTTTTGATTAGTACATTTAACCCATTGACACACAGTGACATCAACAAATATGAATTTATTGATGTCATTTTTTATGTGTTGTCTTGTAGTGTTGCTGATTTCTTTGTTCCATATAATTTTCTGTGCTGAATTAATTTTGTTTATGAGTCTTGTTATCATCTTCTTCATTGCTGTTGTGTTAGTATTTGCTAAATGTTTGTGCTTGTCTTCTTTTTTATTCTGATGCAAAGGTTTATTATTTTTCTCTGAGGTTACCATTTAATTTATGATTTTCTTCCCAATGTTAAAACAGTTTGTTATATCTCACAGTTGTCTTGACTTCCTCACCATTTATGAATTTGTTACTACACTAATTATTCCCTGTTTTTAGTTTTTAGTTGTCCTCATTTACCAATTTATGTCTCTTGCTCCTTGTTTACAGTTTTGTAAGCTTATTTTACTTTAGATACTTCTATTACTTGCTTGGTTCTGGGTGTGTTAATGGTCAGTTGTTTGCTGTTGTTGGTTCTCTGTCCAAAAGACTTTCTTTAGCATCTTTTGTAAAGTTGGTCCAGTTTTAACAAATTCTCTTAGTTTCAGCTTATCTGGAAATCTCCTAATTTCACCCTCATATTTGAGTGACAGTTTTTCTGTGTTTATAATTCTTGGTTGAAAATTTTTTTCGTTCAATGCTTTGTATATATTTTCCCATTGTCTTCTCACTTGCATTGTTTCCACCAGAAAATCACACCTTAGTCTTATTGGTTACCCTTTTATGTAACTTTTACATTTATCCTGTGATGCTTTCAAGATTATTTCTTTGTCTTTGGTTTTGGTGAGTTTGATGATGATGTCTTGGTAATTTTCTTTTGTGGTCTATCCAGTTTGGGGTTCTTTGAACTTCTTGAATGGATATATTGTCATCTTTCATCATATTAGGGAAATTCTCTTCCAATAAATCTTCAACAGTTTTTTCTGTGGTTTGATCCATCTTTTCCTATTCTGGAATTCCTATTATACAAAAATTATTCCTCTTGCTTGTATCCCACATGAAAGAAAGAGGAAAAAAAAAGCCACAATATTTGGGGAGGGAAATGAGAGAAAACAGCAAGAGCAAAATAGAGGAAATTACAAAAGGAAAAACAAGGGATGGGAAGAACCAAAAGAAAGAAAAAAGAAAGGAACCAGGAAAAGGGGGAAAAAAGGAAGAAAGGAGGAAGATAAAAGAATAATTTAAAAACAAACAAAGAAAAATAAAATTGTAGAGGGGGCATGGCACCCAGGCTTCGCCAGGGCACAGACTGGGATGGAGCTCCCTCAGGACAAAAAGGGGTTGGAAGGAGGTGATGGACACACCCCATTCACCAAGAAGACACGGGGCAGTAGAGTAACAAGAGGAATATCACAGCTCTCCAGTTGTCAGTCTCCAGTGTGGATGCCCGTGCTGTCCTCTGCAAGTGGAGCCCGTTCTCAGCAACACTACAAAACAACACATTAAAAAAATGACATCAATAAATTCATACTTGTTCATAATTACAATGAGTGTCAATGGATTAAATGTAAGTGTATCACTGTGCTGGCTGCTTGCAAACATCCAAAATGGCTGCACCCTGAGGACAGCTGCTGGCAGTCCACAGGTCCACCTGTCCCTTTCCTTGCCATTCTCCCTTCTGGTTGTCAAGCAGCAATGTGAGCCTTGGACATGTAGTCTTGGTGAATAAAGCCAATTATTAGATTGCTATTGGGAAATATTCAAAATGGCTATGTGCTTAGGACATCCGGCAGTCCACTACTCCCTTTGTCACCTTACTCACTATTTTATTCAGGTTCTTCTACTAGTTGGTATTTAATCCACTTCTTTATCCTTCCCATCAAAGCTCAGGGTTCTAAGATCATCTTCTGTATAGGTTTCAGTTGATATCTCATTGCTTTGTTGCAGAGGATCTGTGTAGCTTTTCTGTCTATTCTACCATCTTGCTGGAACTCCCATGCCTGTAATATTTTTGGAGGAAGACTGCCACCTCTTTTTCCCATGGAACAGTTGGTGAGTTATACCACTGACCTTTTAGTTAACAACTGAGTGCTTAACTGTGTGCCACCAGAGTGTCAATATGACCTAACCTACTGCCTTTTCCAGCAAGCTCTGGCAGTGACCCATGCTCACCAACTGATATTAGGAGTCTAAGAGAAACAATCTAAAAATGCAATAGTGATGTCTTTTGAATTTGAATGGTTTTTGATAATGGTCTCAGTTTATGTATCTGCCAAATTTTATTTCTTTCATCAGAGTAAACTTTGTATACCTGACAATTTAAAGGCATATCAGTAGTTAATACTACTGAAGATGTTAGAACCTCCTTACTAATATAATTAAATAATTTATTTATTCATATCAACCATTGTTGTTATGTGCCATTGAGTGAGTCGTCTCCAACTCACAGTGACCTCTCCTTGGGTTTCCAAGGCAGTATCACTACAGAAGTAGATTGCCCAACCTTCCTTCCAAGGAGTAGCTGGTGGGTTTGAGCTGCCAACCTTCTGGTCAGCAGTCAAGTGCCTTAGGCACTACACCACCAGAGTTTGCGAATTTCTTCTGAGGCTGAGATTACATTTTTTTTTCCTTTCTGCTGAACTCATGAAATTAAACAACTTCTAAAATCTAATTGTAACACTATTGAATCCTTTGCAGAATGGTACTTATATATAATAGTCTAAAACAACACATGAAAAATTGACTCTGTGTAGGATGTAACTCAATCAGTTTGGGTTTGCATATAAATATATATATTTGGTGCCCTGTACATTGCAGTAGGTATGATGTATTCTGTTTATTTACTGAATTTTGATATCTGGACCACTTAGTACATTGACGATCTGTGTGGAAATATGATCTCTAGAATTTTCCTGTCTATAAAATGTCAGAGAAGACATTTTCTTTCTTTACTGCAGTCTCTGAGGCTGGATGAACACTGAAACTATTGTCATGAAATAATCTTTAAACCTTAAACTTCAAACCAAAACTTTTCCCCAAAGTCTGCTTTGAACCAAAAAATAGTATAGTTTTGCTTAATTAGTAAATTTTATCTGCCTTAAGCCTAATGCTCTTCCAAAGATTTATCTGTATGGAATAAATTGACAACAGCATTTTGAAAGGTTAGATGACAAACTTAGCAAGCATTCAATTTTGGTTAATGGTGGTGGAATAATTTGGAAAAAGATAGCAAGAAATACAAATTGAAGAATGGAAACAATGTCAGTGAATTGTGCATACATTTTAATCAAATGATAATAATGAAGGACAGTTGTAGTGCAAAATAAACCAGAAAAAAAATATTTTTGGAAATACTTTTACTACAAAACTCAGGATACAGGAGGTAGGACAAGGGGAACATCTAGTATAGGTTCATTATTTAGAGTAGGTGACAGAGAGTCAGAGAGAGAGACACCCACACACAGCACACATATCAACACACACACACACACACACACAGACAGAATGATTCTGTTACAATTAAGAGAAAAAAAAAACAAAATTCACTTAAACAAAAAGAAATTATTGGCTCATGTGCCTGAAAAGTCTCATAGTACAATTTGTTTCAGGAAAATCAAATATCCACTATAATCTAAGTTATCTATATTTTAGCTTTGATTCAGTTAACAGATGTGTTAACTTCAGTCTCAGATACGAGGTTCCTGAATAGCAATATACTGACTACAAAGGTTTCAGCCCCATATATTCCCAGATTCAAATAAAATGAGTTCCTTTTCCCAGTCACTCTAGAAAAAGTTCTGAAGAACTTTGTTTTCCATCATATTGCGTAACCTGAAAATATAAAAGTGCTCAGATGTATGGTATTTATTGATTGACTTAGACCTATGTTAACATCTATGCTAGATCTGGTGCAAAAGTGGTTAAATCCACATATGGAAAATTTAAGGGAAGCTTGTCTAAAGAAGACAGAATAGCTAAAAACAAAAACAAGAGTAGAGTGAAAACAAAATCCAAGAATCTATAATAGCAGATGAGGAATCTACTCATGAGGAAAAGTAAGGAATAATGTTTATTAATATCAATAATACTAATCATTTTTGTTTGCTGTTGTTAGTACTTTTGAGTCGGTTCTAACTCAGCAGCACTGTGTACAGCACAATGAAACACTGCCTGGTTCTGTGCCATCCTTACGGTCATTGCCATGTTTGAGTCCATTGTTGCAGCCTTCATCTCCTTGAGGGTGTTCCTCTTTTTGCTCCCCCTTTTCTTTACCACGCATGATGTCCTTCTCCAGGAACTGGTCCCTGCTGATAACATGTCAAAATCATGTGAGACAAAGTCCCACCATCTTCACTTCTAAAGAACATTTTGACTGTAGTTCTTTCAACACAGATTTGTTTATTCTTCTGGCAGTCCGTGGTAGAGTCAGTATTCTTCGCCAGCACCATAATTCAAATGCATCAATTCTTGTATAGTCTTCCTTATTCATTGTGCAGCTTTCACATGCACGTGAGACCATTGAAAAGACCATGGCTTGGGTCAGTAGCACCTTAGTCTTCCATGTAACATTTTTGCTTTTTAACACTTTTAAGAAGTCTAAGGAGCTCTGGTAGTGTAGTGCCTAAGGCATTTGATTGCTAACCAGAAGGCTGGCAGTTCAAACCCACCAGCCACTCCTTGGAAGGAAGGTTGGGCAATCTACTTCTATAGTGATACTGCTTTGGAAACCCAAGAAGGGGTTGCTATGAGTTGGATCCTACTTGATGGCAGTGAGTTTGTTTTTTTGTTTTTTGCAGCAGAATTTCCCAATGAAATATGTCATTTGATTTTTTGACCAATGCTTCCATCAGTGTTGATTGTGGATCCAAATAAAATGAAATTCCTACAACTTCAGTCTCTTCTCCATTTAACATGGTTTTGCTCGTTGGTCCAGTTGTGAGAATTTTTTATTTACTTTATATTGAAGTGTAATCTATAGTGAAAGCTGTATAGTCTTTGTTCTTTTTATCAATAGGTGCTTCAAATTCTCTACACTTTCAGCAAGCAATGTGGTATCAGCTGCATATTTCATGTTGTTATTGAGTCTTCTTCCAATTCTGATGCCATGTTCCTCTTCATATAGTCTAACTTCTCAGATTATTTGCTTGGCATACAGATTGAATAAGATTTTAAACTACATATTATCCTCTTCTTCTGTTTGAACAGCTTCCTCTTGGCCTGTATACCATTTTCCCATGGGCACAGTTAAGTGTTATGGAATTCCTATTAATTGCAGTGTTTTAAAAAATTTATTATGACCCATGCAGTTGAATTCCTTTGCATAGTCAATAGCACAGAAGTAAATATATTTTTTATATTCTTTGTTTTCAGTCAAGATCCAGGAGCTATGATTCTCGTCATTCTACTTCCTCTTCTGAATCTCCCTTGAATTTCTGGCAGTTCCCTGTCAAGGTACCCAGATCACAGTGGTACCTGGACAAAGAAAAATTAGAAATTAGTAATTAACTTTTTTTTCCATCTCTGAGTTTCTTCTTTCTTTATCTATTGTGATTTGGGTGAAGATTTACAGAGCAAATACACTTTCCATCCAGCAAATCACATACACTTTGTCTCATGACGTTGACCAAAATTTAGCACAATGCAACAGCTCCTCTCCCACTTCCTCCCAATAGGTACTGCTCCTCTGTGTCCATCCCTCCATGCACTTCTGCCCCCTGAGCTGTCTCTATGTGCCTGAGCAGCACTTCTTTCTCTTGCTTGTTCCTCCAAGGAGTGTATCTACCTCAGGTAAAGGCTCAACTAGTATGCCTGTCTACTGCTTGGCTGGAAGCCACAGGTGTGCATTCAATTCCAGACCTGAAGGGCAGCTAGGGGCTATAGTCTCAGTGGTTCCACCAGGCTCCATCGGGCCAGCAAACCTGTTCCCCGCTTTTTTTTTTTTTTTTTCCAAATGATTTTGAGTTTTGTTCCACATTTTTCCCCCTGTCTATCCAGGATCTCCAACAAAGATCCTCTTCCAAGTCGTTGACAGTAGCACTGTCTATTTCTTCTGTTCTCATAGTCATATAGGCTGCAGATCAGATGGTGTACCAGTAGCTAGGACTGATTGTTTCCATGAATTTTTGGTTGTCTTCATTCTTCTTGGCTCTGGACAAGGAGAGACCCATTGTTGCATCTAAATGGCAGCTTGTAAGCTTTTAAGATCTCAATCATTACTCACCACAGTAGAAGGTGGAACAATGATTTGTGTAGTATGTTATGCCAATTGAGCTTGATGTCCTCTGCGACTATGGTCACGAGCCCACAGTTTCAACTACTCTGTCCCTCTAGGTAGCTGGCTGTGATCAAGCAGTGACCACAACCTTGCCCCTTGTCAGCCCCATTATACACCTGGGAATTCAGATCATACACATAAAGTTATTGGACCACTGTCTGCCAACCCTATACATGTTCTTGGGTGCACTCTCCACTTCATAAAGATACCTAATACTTCAGCCTATCCACCCATCTATCCACCCATATACCCGTGTTTGCCTTCACTAAGCACGCCATCCTATATGTGCAAAAGGGTTCATCTTTGTTGTCTATACTTCCCACATACCTCTCTATGTCTTTGTCTTCCTCAATGCCACTATATTGATCACTCACATTTGGTACATTGCCCTTTTCTTCACCCAAATCAAAACTTATCTCTATCTATCTAACAGTTTTCCCTCCCCTCCCATCCCATGCCTGGTAACCAACAAAGAAAATGACATTCCATAGATAAGCATTTCCTTGACTATTACAATAACGGACTAATACAATATTTGTCCTTTTGTGATTGACTTCTTTCACTCAGCATAATGTCCTCCAAGTTCATCTACGTTATGTGGTGTTTTGCAGATTCTACATTATTCTTTAGGGTTGCATAATATTCCATTGTGTGTATGCACCATAGTTTGGATATCCATTCCACAGCTGATGGATACCTAGGTTGTTTCTATCTTTTGGCTATTGTAATTAGTGCTATAATGAACATGGGTGTGCATATGTCTGTTCTTGTCATGGCTCTCACTTCTTTAGGATATATACCTAGTAATGGAATAGCTGGGTCAAATGGTATTTCTAATTCCAACTTTTGAAGGAATTGCCATACTGCTTTCCACAACGGTTGTACCATTTTACAGTTCCACCAGCAGTGTATCAGAGTCCCAATCTCTC
>NW_006921692.1:9247135-9252447 GCF_000298275.1 Orycteropus afer afer
AATAGGGGAAGTAGGGCAGGTGATAAGCATAATTCATACATTAAATTATCTTCCTAAATACATTATTGATCATGGTTGATCAATAATCATCAAAATAACAATCTACATGAAATCATTTTCATGATATGTAAAATTTTGTTTGTATAATTTCCAAAGGTCTTTTTTCCTTCAAACTGCCACTGCAATATAACACCAGTCAAATATAACTTTGACAGTTTGGACATCAGTGCACAGTAAGTTACTTTACTTTTTGTGTGTTCTCTATTCTCATTTATTTGTTCCTGTTGCCCTGTTCTCATTCCGTTCTTGATAAAACCCTAGTGGCCGTTCTTCTTCTTCTTCCCTTAGTGTTTTACTATATTCAACAGATAATTAGGGTGATGCTTTAGAAATTTCTTATGCTTGCTTCCTATGACAGTACTAATATTTGTGCAGTTACTAGTTGCACATTAGCTTTCTTTATTTTTTTCCATTTTATTTACATTATAATAATGCTTAACATCTGCTTAACATCTTCTCGATCTACCCAAATTTTTATTTTATATGGTAGCTTTCAAGTTAAATTATTAAACTTACAAGAAACTCAAAATTGTTTTTTATTTGTGGGATAAACAAAAAAACACAGAACTAAGGGTTATTAGAATCCTCACATTATCCCTTTCAGTTATATTCTTAAGTAACAAAATGTATCCAAAATACTGAATGTTTATGCTTGCATTGCTTTTGGGGATATGTTTTCAAGATGTGCTCATTTACAGCCAGTGGGAGATCCCAAGTGGCAATTTAAATTTTCTTTCATAAAAATAATTTAATAATAAGCTATTCAATAGCTTAAAATAAGTAAGAGTATGTTTATTTCTCAGTAATACACATTTAATTAATGTTGCAACCATGATAACAGATGAGATCAACATACTAGCATATATAATATGATTGGAAGAGAAGAAAATCAATGAATTCTACTAAGGGGTAAGTGGAGAGTTAGAAAAAGTTTATATAATTACTTCAATGGTGTTAGTTTTGAATTCCCCCAATATATTGCAAATTCTTTGAGGATCCTGTAATGTTCCATTTTGCTTACCCATAGGGTTTTATAATGTGTAGATCAAATTTAATAAATTGTTGAATGCGGAGAGTAAATATATAGCTAATCAAGCTGAAAGAAATACAAAATATCCATAGCTAGCTATTACTGGAGCACCAAATAACATTATCATTCACGACCATTTAAATTACTCAGGTGACAGAAACACATCTATTAGCATTTTCCCTTTATTTGATTCACTAAAAAGAACCTTAGAGTTTTCATGTCACACCTGAATCTGCAGCTCTTACCATGGGGATATTCAGCTTCAATCAAATGTATTCGTATATTTTTTTTGTGATGAACTTTCATAGAAAAAGCCTGGACTAGGGAAATAGAGCTGATTGTTCCAGAGCAGGGTACTAGATTTCTTGGGTTAGAGTATGCACCAGCCACTTAGTAGCTGTGGGTGTTTAGGCAGCTTTCTTAACCTTCTTAGGCCTATAAAATGGGAATAATAACAGAACCTATCTCCTAGTGTTGATTTAATGATTAAATGGGTTAATACAGTAAACGACATCAAATAGAACTTAGCATATATTAAATTTTAAGTAAGTGTTACCAATGATTATAGGTAGGGAAAAGAGGTAAGACTTAACAAAAAAGTTAACATAATCTAATATAAAAATGGAAAGGTAAAAGAACAATAGACAAATCTCTAGAGACCAGAGTATAAATGTAGTTACTGGGAAACTTGGTGGCACAACATTTAAATACCCAGCTGCTAACCAGAGTGTTGTTGGCTTGAATGTACCCAGTGGCTCTGTGGGAGAAAGACCTGGCAATTCTGTTCCCATAAAGATTACAGCCTAGAAAAC
This sequence comes from Orycteropus afer afer, assembly GCF_000298275.1. NCBI lineage: Eukaryota > Metazoa > Chordata > Mammalia > Tubulidentata > Orycteropodidae > Orycteropus > Orycteropus afer. The sequence continues at coordinate 9,249,038 of NW_006921692.1, forward strand.
CCTATGGGGCAGTTCTGTTTAGTCACTTACGGCTGGTATGAGTTGAAATTGACTTGATGGCATCTAGCAATACCACCAGGGGGCCAAGAGGGACGTGGAAAGAGGGAATCATTGTTTAGGTAGCATGGAGCTTTTGTTTATGAGGATGGAGAATTTGTCAATAGATATTGGTAGTAGTTGCACAGCATGATTGAAGAAACTGGTTTTATTTAATTGCACATGTGAAAAACGTTAAACTGGCAAAAAAAAACAGTGTAACTCTAATAAAACACTTGTGAGAATGAGTTTCTGTGGCTTTTGGGAAAAGAAAATGGTAGCATACAAACTGAAATTAAAAAATATATATACACTTTGAGCACTTCGGGTAAGATGGAGGAATAGACAGACAAGTGACACAGACCCTCTTCAACAAAGAAAAGAAAAACCAATTGGCAGAGATATGGCAGATAACCTGGAGCCCTGCGCTTTGAAAGAAACTATACAGAAGTGGATTAGGCACCAACTAGGGGAAAAACCAGAACGAAAACAGTGAGTACAGAGATGGTTAGAGCTGTAGACTATCAACTACTCTGGTGGAACCAATAGCCTGAATATTTCCAAGTGATGTTGGGACCTGAGAATTAACCTAAAGATCTGTCCCAGTCACCAAGGGCTGAAGGGACAACTGTGCTGGTGGCCTATGACGAGGAAGGGAAACAGCAAGGAGGGAGACAACCTGAGCTGTTGACTTTCCACTGTCCAGAGGGGCAGCCATTTTGTTTGTTTACATGTGGCAGCCATTTTGGATATATAAAGTGACCAAGGGCAGAGCCATTTTGAATGTTTATAAGCAGCAGCCATTTTGGATTTTAAAGTGATAGCATTCTCATTTGGATTCCAGGGACCTAAGAATAGGCTCTGTTTGCCAAGGTCGGCAGGGACATACAAAATGCTGACAACAGGAAAGGAGACAGGTGGTGAGTGTATAAGTGCTGTCAACTAGCGAATAGAGGAGCACAGTACCCTGCTTGCATAGATAACATGCAAACAAAACAAAATGAAAGTCATGGGCAAGTCACTCCGACATGCAATCACCAATTAAATATATACACAAAAACATCACAATACCTCAGAAACAACAGAGCATCACAGTCCACACAAAGAAGCAAGATAAAGCAGGAGAAACAAAGGACCAGGATTCAGAGCCAAAACACATCCCCTAGGAAGATGCAGCATTGGAACTCCCTGATAAGGAATTCAAAAGAATTATATTTAGGTATCTTCAATGAATTGAGAGACAGATCAAGGACAAAACAGACAAAATCCTAGAACAGTTTCAAAAGACAATACAAGAACAAAATGACAAAATAAATGAAAAATTAGAAATGATACAAAATCTATACACAGAAATCCAGAAGATTAATACTAAATTTTCAGAAATAGATTAAGACATTGAATGGACAAAGGAGCAAAATTGAATCAATGGAAGACAGAATTAGGGAGATTGAAGGCAAATACCTGAATACTTCTTTGGAAAGGGATCAATCAGAAAAAAGATCAAAACAAAATGAAGAAAGCCTAAGGTTCATGTGGGATACTGTCCAAACAATTAACCTACGAGTCATTGGAATTCCAGAACAGGAAGAAAAAAAAAAATCACAGAGAAAATTGTCGAAGATTTATTGGAAGAAAATTTTCCTCATGTGATGAAAGATGAGAATATATCCATTCAGGAAGCCCAACGAGCCCGAAACAGGATAGACCCCAAAAGAAAATCACCCAGACAAATCATCATCAAACTTACCAAAACAAAAGACAAGGAAAGAATCATGAGAGCAGCAAGGGAAAAATGAAAATTTACCTACAAGGGGCAACCAATAGACTAAGCTCAGATTTCTTGACAGAAACCATGCAGGCAAGAAGACAATGAGATGGTATGTATAAAACACTGAAAGAGAAAAATTTCCAACCAAGAATTATGTATTCAGCAAAATTGTCTCTCAAATATGATGGTGAAATTCAGAGACTTCCAGATAAGCAGAAATTAAGGGAATTTGTTAAAACCAGACCAACCTTACAAGACATGGTAAAGGGTGCCCTTTGTAAAGAGAAGCAACACTAGCCAAAAACAACTGAACATTAACACACATGGTGACATAACCCAGAAACCAACCCAGCTATGGAAGTATCCAAAGTAAATAAGCCTACAAGATTGTAAACAAGAAAGCAGAGACATCAATTGACAAATGTGGACAACTACAAACCAAAAAGAGGGCAAAAACTGTGTCGTTACAGAACTTCTAGATGGTAGGGAAGTCGAGACAACTACAAGGTAGAACAGACTGCTCTAAACTTGGGAAGAAAACTATAAATCACAGGGTAACCTCAAAGAAAAATGATAAAACTTCACATCAAAAGAGAGACGAGCATAAATATTCAGCAAATACTAAACCAATAGCAATGAAGGAAGTGACAATACAATTCATAAACAAAACAAATTCAGCATAGAAAATTATATGGAACAAAAATTGACAGCATGAAAAAGCACATAACAAAAATGACAGCAACAAGTTCATATTTGGTGATAATTACATATCTGGCAAGGGACTTATCTCTAAGATTTATAGTGGAAGAGTGGATAACCAAACTATGGTACAAACACATAATAGAATGCTAGGCAGCACTAAAGAATAATGTAGAGTCTGCACAACACCTCATAATATGGATGAACTTGGGGGACATTATGCTGAGTGAAATAAGTCAATCACAGAAGGACAAATATAGTATTAGTTTGTTGTGAATGGTCAAGGAAATGTTTATATATGAAGTAAAATTTTCTTTCTTGGTTGCCAGGGGTGGGAGGGGAGGGTACACTGAAAGAGAGAAAAAAAAAAAAAAAAAAAGACATGCATTGACCCATGCCACTTTAATTTTGTGTATTTCACTGTACATAAATTCAATTTCAATAAAATGCATTATAAAATATATGTATATATATATATAGTTGTTGTTGTTGTTATGTGCCGTACAGTAGGACCCTACTCATAGCGACCCCTCCTCGGGTTACCGAGACAGTATCACTACAGAAGTAGATTGCCCCATCTTCCTTCTGAGAAGTGGCTGATAGGTTTGAACCACCAGCCTTCTGGTTAGCAGTCAAGTGCCTTAGGCACTATGCTACCAGAGCTCCCATATATATATGCATACTTTGACCCATCAACCCATGTCTGGGGATTTATTCTAGAAAAAGAAAAAAAAAGCATATAAGAATATGAATATACATAAATAAGGACTATATTTATTGTTTTGTTGGGATGTTCATATCATTAAATTTAAAAAAAAAAGACAGGCATATGTATAATACCATCTTTGTAAAATTAAATAAGGTGGGGGGAGGAGAGGCAAGAAAATGAAACTGGTAACAATATATA
>NW_006921692.1:9252547-9266025 GCF_000298275.1 Orycteropus afer afer
AAAATATTTTTAAAAATAGATATGCATTTGAATACTGATAACTTGGACAGATTAAAACACAGATTTGATTTAGGATGGGAGATGTGGGAAATGTCTTATTGAATTTTTATTTATGAATGCAATTTTTGCCAGATATTTTTAAAACTTCAGTGAAAATTGTAAGTGCATGGAAGTAAGGCAAGCCCGAGTTTCAGTTCCAGGTATGCCCCTCACCAGCAGCAGTATTTTGGGGCCAATTGCTTTAGCTCTATGAGTCTTCATTTTCTCACTTGTAAATTCAAGGATTTGCCGCTTATTTCTTAGGGAAGATGATAGAGGTAAGTGAGATAATTAAATGCATTTGTTCTAGCATACATTAAATTCTGAATTTAAGATTTAATTATAAAATTTCAGGGAAAAAAAAATCTAAACTCAGATCTGAATTATTTGCTGAAAGACAGTGCATGAATTGGAAATAGTCTCATTATTCTCTGTATTTTGAAGTTATTTGGTTTTTATTCACTGTTTAAAAATGACTCTTCAATGATACTCATGGAAATCGTGGTTACTGTTTGTTCATAGTCAGAAAGCCAAAATAACAATTCCAAATGTACTTTAGTTATGTCAACCAAACCACACTTTTATACTTTTTAAAGAACCAGATTATTACATTAACTATGTTTATGACTGTACAATTACTCTTTATTTATTCTTTCCTGTGAATTAAAATACATGCATGCATAAAAGTTTGTGCCACTTTGTTTTCTTCTAGAGACAAAAAAAATATTCATTATTATCAGGCTTTTTATGATTTCTCAATTTTAAAAGCATTGTTATCCTACTAAAAGTCAGAGATTCATATTTATGACTTTTATACAAAGGGAAAAAATACTCTGCAGTCTAAAGACTTAGGATGATCATGTGTTTTTGTTTTTATAAAATTCAGGCCAATTTTTAATTTTTAAATCTTTATTTTGATTTTGGGGAAAGCTTACAGAGCAAATTCACTTTCCATAGAGCAGCTCACATGTACTTTGTCTCATAACTGAAAGAACAACAAAAAAGTCATGACATTGATTGCAATTTCCTACAATGCAACAGTACCCCTCTTGCTTCCTCCCCATAGTTACCTCTTCCCTGTGTCCTTCCCTCCCATGCACTCTTGCCCCCCCCAGCTGTCTCCTTGTGCATGCACAGCCCTTCTATTCTCCCATGATTCATCTCTCCAATGAGTGTATCTACCTAATGTAAATGTTCAACTCATATGCCTATCTTGTTTGGCTGGAAGCAACAGGAAGGGGTTCAATTCCAGACCTGAAGGGCAGCTAGGGACCATAGCCTCAGGGATTTCATCAGCCTCTATGAGACTAGTAAAACTGGTCCCCCTTTTTTTTAAATGATTTTGAGTTCTGTTCCACATTGTTCTCCCACTCTGTCAAGGTTCTCCTACACAGATACCTTTCCAAGTGGTTGACAGTGATTACCAGGCACCATCTAGTTCTTCTGGTCTCATAGTTGTATAGGCTGAGGATCACATGGTGTACCAGTCCCTTGGACTGTGTCCATGCATCTTTGGTGTTCTTCATTCTTCTTTGCTCTGGATGAGGAGAGACCCATCATTGCATCTAGATAGCCGCTTGGAAGCTTTTAAGATCCCAGTTGCTACTCACTAAAATAGGATGTGGAACAATGTTTTGTGTAGCATATTATGCCAGTTGAGCTTGATGTCCCCTGTGACTATAGTCCTGAGCCCACAGGTCCAACTACTTGCTCCCTCTGGGTAGTTGGCTGTGGCCAAGAAGTAACTACAACCTTGTCCTTTGTCAGCTCTACTATATACCTGGGAAGTCTTATGTTGTTGTTGTTGTTCTATGCAGTCGAGTTGGACCTGACTCATAACAACCCTTCCTTAGGTTTCCGAGGCAGTATCACTACGGAAGTAGATTGCCCCATCTTCCTTCTGAGGAGTGGCTTGTGGATTTGAACTGCCAGCCTTCTGATTAACAGTCAAGTGCCTTAGGGACTACGCTACCAGAGCTCCCAGGAATTCTTATAGAACATACAAATATACTTGTAAAAACATTGACTGCCCACCCTATACATGGTCATGGGCATACTCCCCCCAACAGATAATAGATAGGCATATATTAGATATAATAGATACATTATCTCCCCCCTAATATCCTAATAGGATAGTTCAGCCTGTCTACCCATCTGTCTACCCATATATCAATGTTTGCCTTCACTGACAATGCAGTACTGTATGTGCAAAAGAAAATCCAGAACAATTTTAAGAGAAAAAGGAGGTGCTATTAATAGTTATGCAGAGATGTTGTGAATTGGGACCACTTCAGGCAGACTACAACATATTGTCATCCTACTAATAATTCACCCACAGCTGCATGAATATTCAAACTCGGTACTATCATCAGGATCACTGAGTTCTAGTCTCTGGGAGAATTTCAAAGAATCAGTAAATTTGAGAGTTGATGAGCAGCCTAATTTGTAAATAAGAATTACCGTATTTTTACGCAAATAACACGTGCTTTCTCTATTTGTTTGCCAACTGTTCCTTCCCTCTAGGATGTATTTATGTAAACATTATGCTGACTTTTTCACAGCAACATGTAAAAAAAAATGGCATAACGGTGCTTACAAAAATACCTTATGCAGAGAGAGAGAGATCGACAAGCAATGTGTTATTTGAGTAAAAATACAGTGTCTCGTTTAAAGAAAGGGAGCTCTGGTAGCATAGTTCCTAAGGCACGACTGCTAACTAGAAGGCAGATGGTTCAAACCCACCAGCCACTCCTCTGAAGGAAGGTTGGGCAATCTACTTCTGTAGTGATACTGCCTCGGAAACCCAAGGAAGGGTCGCTATGAGTTGGGTCTGACTCAATGGCACATAACAACAACAACAACAACAGTTTAAAGAGAAATCTGAGGCCTATACAAGCAAAATGTACTATGGCCACACAGTCCTTTGGCACTACTATTGCCATCAAGTCAACAGTGACTTACTAGAATCCCATGTGTGTCAGAGTAGAACTGTGCTCCACAGGGTTTTCTATGACTGTTTTTTTTTTTTTTTTTAATTTGTATTGTGATTTAGGTGAAAGTTTATAGAGCATATTCATTTTCCATATAGCAGTTCATACACATTGTGTTTCATTACATTGACTGCAGTCCCCTCAACGTGATAGCTTTCTTTCCACTTCTTCCCTGTAGTTACCTCTTCCCTGTGCCCTTCTTACTTGCGCATTCCTGCCCCCTGAGCTATCTCCCTGTGCAAATACTGCCCTTCTGTTCTCCCATGATTGATTGTTTTAAGGAGTGTATCTTCCTGGTGGAAATGTTCACCCTATATGCCTATCTATTGTTTGGTTGGAATCCATGGGAGTGGGTTCATTTCTAGGCCTGAAGGATAACCATGGGCCATAGTCTTGGTGGTTTCACAAGGCTCTATCAGACCAGTAATCCTGGTCTTTTTTAAGATTTTGAGTTTTGTTCCACATTGTTCTCCAGCTTTATCCAGCCTCTCTTGCAGTGATCCTTTACTGAATGATTGGCAGTGGTAGCCAGACACCATTTACTTCTTTTGGTGTCATGGTCATATAGGCTGAGGCTCACATGGTCAACTAGAGTCTTGGACTAATTGTTTCCATTCATCTTTGGTTTTCTTCATTTTAAGACCCTAGTGGCTACTACCAAAGTAGGATATGTTGTTGTTGTTGTTATGTGCCGTCGAGTCGGCCCCAACTCATAGTGACCCCTCCTTGGGTTTCCGAGGCAGTATCACTACGGAAGTAGGATTGCCCAACCTTCCTTCCGAGGAGTGACTGGTGGGTTTGAACCACCAGCCTTCTGGTTAGCAGTCAAGTGCTTCAGCCACTATGCTACCAGAGCTCCTATAAGTAGGATATAGAAAAAAGTTTTCTTGTAGTATGTTATGCTTGTATATAGTATGTTGAGCTTGATGACCTTTGCAACCATGGTCCTGAGCCTATACGTCCAACAACTCACTCTGTCAGGGTGGTTGACTGTGGTTCAGAATTTAAGAACAATTGTTTGAAAGTATATCTACAAGCCTTTGCTCCAAAGCATCTCTGGGTGAACATGAACCTCCAACCTTTCATTTAGCAGGTGAATTTGGACAACCCAGGGACTCTTCTTTGGCATTGTAATTATATTTAGAACTCATGGTTTTTGACTCCCAGTGTAGTATTCCTTTGACTATAATAACAATATAAATGGCCTAGACACTATAGAATACTTGAATCTTCCTATACATAGTCAGAATTTCTTGCTTTTAGGCAAATGGCATTTTTACATCAGGCAGCAGAGGAAGTGTTTTCATCAGAAAGGTATACAAATCAATTCAGAACAGAGTTTGTATTACTGAGCATGACAGTAGTACAACTGTTTTTATTGTAAGTCATCATTGATCTGAATTAACTCTTTAATTAACTGTTCAGTTAATAAATTAATTAATCCAGATACTCTCCTCATTCCAGATTCATTGGTGAGTAAGATAGGCTATCCATCCTTTCATGAAACTTACTTTGTCATTTGCACAGTGGTTCAATAGGCCAATCTAAAAAGAGTAAATAGCAGATTCACATGGTTCCTACAGAGAATATCATTTATAACATGATGTTCTCAAAGTATCACAAGAATACATAGTCACTCAAGGCTCAGCCTAGAGGGTGCTTCCAATGAGAAGGCTAATACCTACAGTGCCCAAAGTGTGGATGATACATTCTAAGCCTGACAGGATTAGGGTAAGAGGTCACAAACTTTGGTGGTGGGAAGTGCTGCAATTTTAAGTGGGCTAATTGGTGTCAGTGTAGGCCTCTTGAGAAGGTGATTTTTGGGCAGGACAGCCTGGAGGATGTAAGATAAAGGAGAAGATGCAGGGAATGCTCAAGTCCTATCATTTGACTTTTTGGCTAAGAGTCCAGTCTTCTTGGATTTGAAATATAAATCCACTGTTATTGACTACATAACTTAGAGAAAATTAACCTCTTTGCCTTCATTCCCTTCATTCATCAATTGGTGGTAATAATTGCTCTTAACTTTTAAGGTTGTTATAAAAATGAGATAACACTTGTAGTGTGTTTGGAATGTGCTTAACATGTAGGGAGCTGAAAATAGCTATTAGCTGTTATTATTATTGCCTTTAATACCAGTTTTAGGACAAGCAGTGCATCAAGAGCCAGGGCTATGAAAGCTGGCATTTCGGCTGCTTTTTCACTCTAGCAACTTCCCATGATACATCATTTCCATTATTATTTTTACAGTAGGAACATATTGCATGAAAAAGTCAAAATATATTTTGCCTTCCTCCTATACTGCTAATGGGCTGCTAAAGTAAGAGCACCTAACTTTCCTTCTGTATTTGCCATTCATTGGCTAAGAGGCCCAGAAAGCAAAGAGTGTATTTGTATCTAGAATGTTCCTTTGGCATGGCTTCTTATAGAGGTGACAAACTCCTTGATAACTGCATCCAGGTACCACAGTATCTCTTATAACACCCTGAATAATTCCTTGCTCAAAGTTGCATATGGTGTGGTGCCTAAGGAGTTTGACTGCCAACCAGAAGTCAACTGGTGGTTCAAACCCACCAGCTAGTCCTCAGAAGGAAGACTGGACAATCTACTTCCATAGAGATACCGAGATACTGCCTGAGAAACCCAAGGGAGGGTCACTATGAGTCAGAATTGACTTGGCAGTATTGAGTTTTTTAGGGTTTTTTTTTTTTTTCTGTGTGTGTGTGTGTGTGTCTTCATATTCAATAATAATGGGTGTAGCTATATATGTACATATATGTCAAATAAAGGAAAGATTTTGAAAATGGGAAGATAGAAAGAATGCCAAGAAACCTGGGGCTGAAAGAATGAAACAAGGAAAATGACTTACAAAGTATGATTTAGGTTAATTTAAAAAATACGTTGGAAAGAATGGAAGTTATCAGCCGGAGAAAGTGGAACCATCTGGAAAGAAGGAACTGAGAGATATTAACCTAAAACAAGAAGGATGCCTGGAATGAGGAGGGAATGAAGCAGAAATCTAGACAGAACAGAAAATAAAGAGTTGGGGAAGAAAAGAAGATGGAAACAGGTATTAGAAGCAATTGCAGAGTTTTTAGAGGAAGATAAACACAATAATTTAAAACAACTGGAGTTTTGGCAACCAGAAAACAGTCTCTGATAATAATAGGCGTGAGAAGCATTAAGTTGCAATGAATGGCTGTTCACAGACTGTTTGTGACTTACTGGTGCAGCTATTGCACAAGAGATTTATAAAACATCTGAGAGAAAATTGAGGATATTGCACACATAGGACTTTCTTATGGTTGATGATTATTTACTTTTTGTTATAACATATAAAACTATTCTAAACTATGGCAATAACTCTTTTCCAATTTTTTTTTCTTTACAAATTGTTTTACTATCTATAAAAAAACACATAAGATAAAAAATGCATGGAAGGGATGCTTAGAACTATATTTGTCAGCATTCAGTTTTATATCCCTGAAGCTAATACCACTTCCATGCCAAGTAGATGTTGGAAAATTTTCTGTTGACTATTATGCAAACTCAGAAAGCCAAACCATTGAGTCAGAGGATAGTTTAGGGCCCATTAACAATACATTTGCTTCTCAGAACTGTAAACACGGCCTTACAGATCTTAATGTAATTGTTTAGGATGAGTGTGTTGGCAAGAACTGTTGGAGTCTGTTAATACAGTCTGGAAAGCAACATGTTTTAAGCAAATCTGCAAAATGTTACCAACTCATTAAGCTAAGAGCTGTATGGTGCAGTGTTCTAAAACTATTCTCCGTGTCAGTTCCAAACAAGGCTTTGTTCCATTTCTGATTCTGCCATGATTAATGTGTATATGAAAAGAACTAGCTAACTACATCATTCATTATTGCATTACACTCATGGTATTTCATCACTGTTGTTGCCTTATTTTTTTTTCCCCAAAGTTTCTTTCGTCATTTTGATGCAGAACTAAAAAGTGAAGGTAAGTGTTTATATACATTCTAAACCAGAAAAACCCCAAACTCACTGCCACTGAGTAGATTCCGACTCACAGTGACCTCCATTGGGTTTCCAAGGCTAGAAATCTTTACAGAAGCAGACTGCCTCATCTTTCTTCCACAGAGTGGCTGGTGGGTTAAAACCCCAACATTTTGGTTAGCAGCCCAACGTTTCACTTGCTGAAGCAGTACTATCCATAGCACCCTGTTGGACAGACTGACATTTAATACATTTCAAGTGAGCTAGCCTCAATTCAGTTATATTTTCAGCTGCATTGGGTTTCCAAGGCTAGAAATCTTTACAGAAGCAGACTGCCTCATCTTTCTTCCACAGAGTGGCTGGTGGGTTAAAACCCCAACATTTTGGTTAGCAGCCCAACGTTTCACTTGCTGAAGCAGTACTATCCGTAGCACCCTGTTGGACAGACTGACATTTAATACATTTCAAGTGAGCTAGCCTCAATTCAGTTATATTTTCAGCTGCAAATGAAAACAAACTAAAATGAAAGAAGGGAAATTGGCTCTCAAATCTGAGAAATTCAGCAGTGTTTCTCATTGGAGGCATGGGTAGTTTGAAGTTCTGAAATTAAATGTTACAATTTCTCTTCATTTCTTAATTTTTCTCAGATGACCGTCCTCCCAAATTTCTTTCTCCTTGTGGCACCACTCAGGACTCCAGTATCATAATCAATATCTCCATGGCCAGTACAAGAGGAATTCTGTGTCTCATAGTTCAAGCCAAAATTCTCAGTTGATTATAGTATACTATCTTGAATCAAACAGACCTACCCCTAAACCAACACTAGGTTCAGGAAAGAAGGACACAAAGATGATCAAATAAGATCATGTACCACTCCAGAAAACTTGATGGTGTAATGGTTAAGTGTTTGGCCACTAAATGAAAGGTGGGAGGTTCAAGCCTTACCAGTGGCTCCAGAGGAGAAAGACATGGAAATCTATTTCTGTACAAAACCATCTGGGGCAGTTAAACTCTGTCACATGGGTTTGCTATGAATCAGAATAATCTTGATGGCCCCTAATAGCAACACTACCAGCAATCCAGGTGTAGCCACTAAACTAGGGTAATTTGATGATTCCACTGATCTGGCCTCATCCTCAATTGACTCCTCTCTCTCTCATCCTTAACAATATATTGAGGCACAATTGATTTTCCCAACTTCCTCAAGTGATTCTTTCCTTTCTAATGAAACTGATACTGGCTTGATTCCTATCGTTATTAAGGCTTTACTGGGGGCAATAGCTAGAGATACTTTGTTGTCTCTAGTGCTAACTTTCTATATTCTATATTGTTTTTGAAGTGATTGGCTTAAAACTCATTTCATTTGTTATAAAACTCATTCAAAATATTATTATAATCATAGTTATTGGATCACCACCATTTACATTACATATTACATGCTTGTGCCCTCCACTAGATTCTGAGTTACTACAAGCCATGAACCATGTCTTAATTCATCTATGTATCCACAGAAACTTGGGCAGAAGATCTTGCCCAAAGTAAACTTTCAATAAATGTTAGATAAATTTAATTACTGAAGTGCTGATTTGTCAAATATAAACAATAAGTCCTTTAAGAATGTAATCTGGGCCAGAGTACTAAGGAAAGGCAAATATATTGCTACGTAAGTAGATTTAGTAATTCTATTAAGCAGGAGCTATAGGGAGGTCTTAGTGTTTATTCAGTATTGAGACAAAAAGGATCTCTTTTGTTTCTTCAAATTTTGAGGGCAGAGGTACTCACTGACTGCTTTTATTCTGAGCTATCGTTTCAAATGGGAGCTCTGGTAGTGTAGTGCCTAAGGCACTGGACTGCTAACCAGAAGGCTGGAGGTTCATACCCACCAGCCACTCCTCAGAAGGAAGATGGGACAATCTACTTCTGTAGTGATACTGCCTTGGAAATCCAAGGAGGGGTCGCTATGAGTCGGGTCCCACTTGACAGCACATAACAACAACATCCTTTCAAATATGTTTGTTTAGAAAACCTATAGCCTTGGGCAATAGAATTAATGCCTCCTTTTGGAGCAAACTACATGTTTGCAAATGGTGTATTATAAAAGAATTGGATTTCCTAAGTTTAGGGTTTCTCTTCTGTATTGCAACCCACTGCATGAGTTCTTAGCTGGCCTTCTGCATCATTCTGAGGGAACTGAGACTAGAGAACCCAGTGCAAGGAAATGTTGACACTCTGCTTGTTGCTAATGCTGAAAGTAAGAAAGCCTTGCTTCTGAGTCAGATGTTCTCATGTCTTCCTGTCTTCTCCTACCATTTGTGAAACTGTGTCAGGCTAACTTATTAACTTTTTTTTTTTTTTTTCTAAAGAGCTTGTTTTACATTCAAAGTTACGTATACATTTAGTTTCACTCCGCATTTACCGTGTCCAACCCAAACCCAGTCTCCTCCCCTCCCTACCCCATAACCCACCCCCTGTGCCCCTCACATCCCTGCACTCCCACCTGTCCTACACTCCCTCACTCCTGAATGCTGGTCTTCTGGTGTCCCGTGGTCCATTGGTCCAAGGGATGTACTAACATAAGGGTATGTGGGTGTGTCATTCTGGGCTGAGTGGTCTGTGTGTACATCTTGTTAACTATTGGGCTGAGAGCCAGCCGCTGGGGGTGCATTTTATTCCAGGTGCAGAATGTATTCCAGGGCCATAGTATTGAGAGTCTCACCAGATTTCATCTGACCAGTAATTCTGGCCATTATTGACTCCCTGGATTTTGTTCCACGTTTTCCCTCCCACCTTATCCAGGATCTCCAGATTTGATCCTTTCCTGAGTGGTTGGCATGGGTAGCTGAGCACCACCTAGTTCTTCTGGTCTTGAGGGCCATTGTGTCGTATGTAGGATTGCTTCCAAATGCTTTTTTTTTTTCCTTCACTTCTGATGCTAGGAGACAGTTAGCTGCATCTTAGATGGCCACTTGAAAGCTTTTAAGACCCCAGTCGTTACTCACCAATGTAAGGTGCAGAGCAAGGCTTTTATTTATTTTGTTGTGCCAATTGAGTCTGGTATCTCCCAGTACTATGGTCCTGAGACAGTAAATCTATTGGATCTCTCTCCCATAGTGTCTGGTTGTCTGTGAGGGATTTCTCTGTGTCTGTCTTCTATTGTTTCTGTAAGGACTGCAGGTATTTTGTATCACTGGTATCTGTGAAAGATTAGCCTCAGCTGAGTCTATCCTTGGTCTAGAGTATACTCCTGTTCACTGACCCCCATCTGATACTCTCAAGTGTTTATGTGTTTATCTATAACTTGATGTTTGGTGTTAATGGCTATGCAGTATTGTAGATACAATGGTTGGTATTAGCATCTGTTGTCTATCTCTTATGTGCACAATTCTGTGCCCTCCCATTTCCTAATGTTATCATACTGGTCAAAAATGCTTCCCATATATCCCTCCTCTTATCCACATCAGCATGTGGGCCCCAAATAGCCTGAAATTAATTTCTCCCAATCCTGGTAACCTACAAAGTGAGTTCCCTTTCTCAAGCCAACCCTTCTTTGTCTTTTTACAGTAATGGGCTCATACAGTACTTGTCCTTCTGTGATTGACTTATTTCACTCAGCATAATGACCTCCAGGTTCATCCATGTTGTGAGAGGATTCATGTATGCTTCATTGTTCTTTAATGTAGCATACTATTCCATTGTGTGCATGTACCATAATTTGGTTATCCACTCATCCATTGATGGGCATTTAGGTTCTTTCCATCTCTTTGCTATAGTGAATTGTGCTGCGATGAACATAGGTGTACATATGTTTGTTCATATGCTATCTCTCACCTCTTTAGGATATATTTCTAGGAATAGAATTGCTGGGTCAAATGGTATTTCCATTTTCAGTTTTTTAAGGAAACATCATACTGTTTGTCACAATGGTTGTACCATTTTACAATCCCGCCAGCAGTGCACAAGAGTTCCAATCTCTCTACAACCTCGCCAGCATTTGTTATTTTCTGACCTGTTGAACTTTGTTATTATTGCTAGGGTGAGATGATATCTCATTATCGTTTTGATTTGCATCTCTCTAATGATTAATGATCTTGAGAAATTTCTCATGTGTTTGTTGGCTGCCTATATATATCCTCTTTGGTTAAATGTCTGTTCAAGTCTTTTGCTCATTTGTGAATTGGGTTATTTGTCTTTTTGGTGTTGAGGTGTTGAAGTTGTCTATAGGTTTTGGAGATAAATCCTTTATCAGATATATCATAGGTAAATATTTTCTCCAAATCTGTAGGTTCTCTTTTTACCCTTGTGATGAAGTCTTTTGATGTGCATAAAAATTTATTTTTTAAAAAAGTCCCAGTCATCTAGCCTCTCTTCTATCTCTGCACATTCTGGGTTATGCTTGATAGTCTATTTATGCCATAAATTAGAGCTCCCAGATTTTCCTCTATTTTATCTTTGATGAATTGTATAGTTTTGGGTTTTATATTTAAGTCTCCGATCCAGCTTGAATTTGTTTTTGCATATGGGGTGAGGTATCTGTCTTGTTTCATTTTTCTACAGGTGGATATCCAGTTTTGCCAGCACCATTTGTTAAAGGAGTTGTTTCTTCCCCATTTAGTGGGTTTTGGACCTTTGTTAAAGATCAGTTGTCCATAGATGGGTGGGTCTATATCTGGACTTTCGATTCTGTCCCATTTATCTATCTGTCTATTGTTGTACCAATACCATGCTGTTTCAACTACTGTGGCTGTATAGTAGTTTTTAAGATCTGGGAGTGTGAGACCTCCCATTTTGTTTTTTTTCTTGAGAAGTGCTTTGCTTATCCAAGGTCTCTTTCCTTTCCATATGAAATTAGTAATTAGTTTTTCTATGTCTTTAACAAATTTTGTTGCAATCTGGATCGGGATTGCGTTAAATGTGTTGATTGCTTTAGGTAGTATTGATATTTTCACAACATTTAGTCTATATATCCATGAACAAGGTAAGTTCTTCCATTTTTGTAATGCCCTTGTCTCTTGTAGCAGTGTTTTATAGTTTTCTTTGTATAGGTCATTTTTGTCTCTGGTGAGGTTTATTCCTAGATATTTTATCTTTTTAGTAGCTATAATAAATGGTATTGTTTCTCTTATTTCATTATCAGAGGACTCTTTGTTGGTGTAGAGGAATCCAACTGATTTTTGTATGTTGACCTTGTATCTTGCCACTTTGCTTAACCTCTCTATTAGTTCTAATAGTTTTTTTTTTTTTTTTTAATTGAGTCCTTTGGTGTTCTATGTACAGGATCATATCATCCGCAAATAGAGATAGCTTTATTTCCTCTTTGCCAATTTGTATGCCTTTTACTTCTCTTTCTTGCCTTATTACCTTGGCCAGGACTTCCAATACAATATTAAATAGAAGTGGTGATAGATGGCATCCCTATATGGTTTCCATTCATAAGGGGAATGCCTTGAGTCTTTCTTCATTAATAATGATGTTGTTTGTTGGCTTTGCATATATACTCTTTATTATGTTGAGGAATTTTCCTTCTATCCCTATTTTGCTGAGAATTCTGAACAGGAATGCGTGTTGGATTTTATCAAATACCTTTTCTGTATCGATTGATATAATCATATGGTTCTTTTGCTTTGTTTATGTTTTGTTTATGTGGTGGATTACATTGATTTTCTGATGTTGAACCACCCTTGTAAACCTGGTACGAATCCCACTTTGTCTGGGTGTATTAATTTTTTGATACATTGTTGGATTCTGTTGGCTAGGATTTTGTTAAAGATTTTTGTATCTATGTTCATGATGGACATTGATCTGTAGTTTTCCTTTCTTAGTGGTGTCTTTCCCTGGTTTTGATATTAGTGTTATGCTTACTTCAGAAAATGAGTTTGGGAATATTCCATCTTTTTCTATGCTCTGGAATAGCTTGAGTAGCATAGGTGTCAACTTTTCTCTGAATATTTGATAAAATTCTCCAATCCAGCCTTCAGGGCCAGGGCTTTTCTTTGTGGGAAGTTTTTTTATGACCTGTTCAATTTCTTCTTTTGTTATAGGTCTGTTCAAGTATTCTATCTCTGAGTGGGATAGTTTAAGTAGGTCTTGTGACTCTAGAAACTTCTCTATCTCTTCTAGGTTCTCAAATCTGTTGGAGTACAGTTTTTCATAATATTCTGTCAATATCTTTTTTATTTCAGTTGGTTGTGTTGTGATGACACCATTTTTGTTTAAAATTCTTGTGATTTGGATCTTCTCTTTCTTTTCTTTTGTTATATCTGCCAATGATTTATCAATTTTATTAATCTTTTCAAAGAACCAGCTTTTTATTTTATTGATTTTCTATATATATTTTTTGTTTCATTTATTTCTGCTCTGATCTTTATTATTTCCTTGCTTCTAGATACTGTAGGATTCTTTTGTTGTTCTATTTCTAGTTGTTGGAGTTGATGATTTAGAGTGTTGATTTTGTTTCTTTCCTCTTTTTTGATGTAT
>NW_006921692.1:9266317-9267681 GCF_000298275.1 Orycteropus afer afer
TATGAGGTCAAGTTGGTTGATTGTATTGTTGAGTTATTCTTTAACTTTGTTGAGTTTTTTTCTAGTTGACCTGTCCCTATTTGAAAGTGGTGTGTTAAAGTCTCCTACTACTATTGTAGAGTTATCTATTATCTCTTTTAATTCAGTTAATTTGTGCTTCACATATTTTGGAGCACTTTCATTGGGTGCATAAATATTTATTATTGTAACATCTTCTATGTCAATTGACACTTTCAGCATCATATAATGTCCTTCTTTGTCTCTTATGCCATTTTTCACCTTAATGTCTATTTTATTAGAAATTAATATTGCCACTCCTGCTCTTTTTAGGTTTCTATTGGCTTGGTATAATTTTTTCCACCCCTTAACTCTTAATTTGTTTTTATCTTTGTGTCTAAGGTGAGTTTCTTGTAGGCAGCAGATCGATGGGTCTTCTTTTCTTATCCAGTCTGCCACTCTCTTTCTCTTGACAGGTGCATTTAGTCTATTCACATTGAGTGTAATTAGTGATAGGTATGTATTGATTGCTGTCATTCTATTGTGTTTTGTTGTTGTTGTTGTGTTGTTGATGTTTCATTGGTCCATATACTTTTTTGTGCTCAGTTTGGTTTGTTGGCTAATGCTTTCTCCCTTTTCTTCTTTATTGTTGGTTTTGTGCTTATTAAACCCATATGTTTTCATTCCTTCTGGATTTGCTTAGGGGATTGTTACTTTTCTCTGTGGTTAACTTGGAGTGTATTCTTGTCTCTACATTTTTAGAACAGTGCATACTGTGAAGACATTGTCCTGTTTTCCTCTCCATTTGGAATTTTTTACCTAGAAGATTTATTCCCTCTGACAGGTTAGTTGGTGTTGTTGTGTGCTGATTGACTTCCTTGGTTTTTAGAGTACAATGTTTTATGGTCTTATTTTGAGTTTCTATTTCTGATTTGGTTTTAGTGTTGATGCCACATATCCTGGTTTTGTTGATTTCTGTTGTGGGTTCTCTATTGGAAGAACTTCCTGAAGCATTTCTTGTAGGGTTGGTCAGGTTTTTACAAAATCCCTTAATTTCTGATTGTCTGAGGATGCCTTGATTTTACCCTCATATTTGATGGATAATTTGGCTGGATATAGGATTCTTGGTTGGAAGTTCTTTTCCTTCAGTGTTTTATATATGTTGTCCCATTGCCTTTTTGCCTGCATGGTTTCTGTTGAGTAATTGGAGCTTAGCCTAACTGTTTGATTATTATAAGTAATATTCCTTTTGTCCTGGGAAGCTCTCAAAATCTTTTCTTTGTCTTTAGTTTTAGAGAGTTTGATTATAATATGCCTTGGTGTTTTTCTCTTGGGATCTATCTTGTGGGAGGTTCTCTGAGCTTCTT
>NW_006921692.1:9268359-9270183 GCF_000298275.1 Orycteropus afer afer
TTTATTTGAGGTTGCCTGTTGTTTCCTAGACATTTTGAGTTTGTCTTTACCTGTTGGTTATGTATTGATTTATTTTGTCTTGGTTTTACGGTTTAATATTTTGAAAAGGTGACCCTTCTAACGACAGCCTCCTGGTCTATGTACAGGTTCCTCATGAGTACAATTAAGTGTTCTGGAATTCCCATTCTTCTCAATGTTATCCACAAGTTGTTATGATCCACATAAACAAATGCTTTTTCATAGTCAATAAAACACAAGTAAATATCTGTCTGGTATTTTTTGTTTTGAGCTAAGATTCATCTAACATCAGCAATAATATCCCTTGCTCCACGTCCTCTTCTGAATCCAGCCTGCTGTCATCCAAATCTTTTAGCATAACTGATGTCTCCAATGGGGCATCCATTTGTTGAAACATCTCAGTGGGTAGTCTGTCAATTCCTGGAGCCTTGTTCTTCACCAATTCCTTCAATGCAGCTTTGACTTCTTCCTTCAATATCATTGGCTCTTGAACATATGCCATCTCCTGAAATGGATGAACATCAACCAATTCCTTTTGGTACAGTGACTCTGTGTATTCTTTCCATCTTCTTTTGATGCTTCCTGCATCATTCAGTATTTTGCCTTTAGAATTCTTCAATATTGCAACCCAAGGCTTAATTTTTTTCCTCAGTTCTTTTGACTTGAGAAATGCTGAGTGTGTTCTTCCCTTTTGGTTTTCTAACTCCAGGTTTTTGCACATTTCATTATAGTAATTGGCTTTGTCTGCTCAAGCTTCTCTTTGAAATCTTCTGTTCAGCTCTTGTATCTTGTCATTTCTTCCATTTGCTTTAGTTTCTCTCCATTCAACGGCACGTTTAGAGTCTCTTCTGATACCCATTTTGGTCTTTTCTTCCTTTCTTGTGTTTTTAATGACCTCTTGCTTTCTTCATGGATGATGTTCTTGATATCATGCCACAGTTCTGTTTTTAGGTCTTTGGTGCTCAATGCATCAAATGTATTCTTTATATGGTCTCTAAATTCTGGAGGGATATATTCAAGATCATATTTTGGCTCTTGTGGACTTGTTTTAATTGTCTTCAACTTCAAATTGAAGTTGCATATGAGCAGTTGATGGTCTATTCCACAATCTGCTCCTTGCCTGGTTTTGATGAAGATATTGAGCTTTTCCATAGCCTCTTGTCACAGATGTAGTCAATCTGATTCCTGTGTACTCCATCTGATGAAGTCCATGTGTATGACCACTGTTTGTTTTGTTGAAAAAAAGTCTGATTTATATATTTTGGGGCTCTTTCATTGGGTAATAGATGAACATTTGATATGAGCATTTTTATTGATACTGAGTAAATTGGATAAAAATATCTCCTCCAGAAAATTAAAAAAAAAAAAAATTATTAATCATGATAAGGAATTAAATGGAAAACAACAGTATCATTTTTTTTTTTTTTTTTATCAGTGCAGTATAGTAAATTACTTACTGTGGCTTTTCTACCCATAGTAAGTCTTTGTAAACTCTGAGGTGGAATTTGCCATGAGGAACTGAGGAGCTCCTGATGGCTAAAGTTGTCCACCTGGGGTATTTCTGTTGGGAGTGGCACTAAACAATGTCCTGCGAGGTTCCCACTCTCTCTCAGGTGCTTAGAATTCTGATGTTATGATTGGTTGGTTTGGCCACTCTGCCGGGCTCAAAAGGAGGCCTCCTAGAGACAGAAGTCTCTCTCTGACTGCTGGTTGAGGAAGATATGCTGCTGAAAGGGACAGGTGCTCCTGAGAGACATGTGCTGCTGGGAAAGAGATGCAAGAGACATACATTTCTGGGAGAGAGAC
>NW_006921692.1:9270547-9278585 GCF_000298275.1 Orycteropus afer afer
ATATATTTAAAAAAAACTATCTTGTGTCTCCCAAGAAGCTTAGGGAATATATCTTTTTGAACGTTCCAAAACAGTAGAGCAAGTGGAGAAGCGCAAGAGTGACTGAGAGAAAAAAGGTAGAACTGCTAAGCATTTCAGCTGGGTGCCTAGCTGGACTGTAAGTGCTCAGGCAATAGAGAGTAAATACTGAGTGGTTTGTTGAGTTTCTTATTGGAAATGCCAAACTGAATTATAAAATAGCTGAAATTGTGATGCTTACTCGTCAAACAGTGTGACCTGAAGCTAACTTTGTTGTGGAAAACCTGCTTGTATATTAACAGAAATACAAAGTTTCACTGTAAAACCTCATGTTACTATATACAACAGTTTCACAACTTTTAGTTAAAATATTAATGTAATTCCAGTAAGCACGGTAGCCTTTTCCAAAAATTTTTCTCCAGGATTATTATTTTAATATTTTAATAGTCTCCAGAGCTGTCTGCTGTCTGGAGGCTACTCTTTCATAACAATAATAATAATAATAATTATATATATATATATATATATGTATATAACATTTAATTATTTATATACATTTACTACTATGTATATATATTTTCCTGTATGCACTATAAAATCAACACAGAACCATGACCTGCCATTTTTGGAAATGAAGGATGGCAGTTTTTGCTGTGTTCCTTTTTAATTGGCCTTAAAAATTCAGGTGAGTGATAGTCTTTGATAAGACTATCAAAGATTCTTTTAGCTGGCAGCTTGGTTTGAACTGGGGGAGGAATCTTAAATAAAAGAACCAGGTCATTAAAAATGACCAGGAAAAACTGCTTAAATGTATGTGGGAAATTATGTGGTCTTTCTATCTCTCCTCTTCATGCCCATATAGAAATACAATGCATTAATCAGTAAACTTTGGTCCTGTTAAAGGAAATTTTGAAAGAGTGAATTTCTTTGCTTATGGAAATACATCATGGTATTATCAAATTATGCTGCTTGAGTACTTATCAATGGAGTTTCTTATACATGCAACAAACTATAATTTCATCATTAATTTCTTTTATATTTATTGAATATCTGTTACGTGTCTAGCAATGTTCTAGGGATATAGCAGTAAACAAGACATGAAAGGTGATACAGAGAGGATGACTGACACTGTTTAGATTGGGTGGTCTGTGAACACCTTGCTGAGGAGGTAGTATTTCAACTAAGACCTGAATGATACAGAAGAACCAGCCATGGGAAAGTCTTCAGTGGAGATGTTTGAAGCAGAGGCAGTGGAGGCTTTCTTCAGAAGTTTTACATAGGAAGATCTTAGGTATTCCACTCTTTAGAGTGAACAATAGAAGAGCTGTCTGGAGGCTACCCTTTCATAGCAAACATGTCTTTTTATTTTTATTTTTTTTTCTCACTGTTGTTGTTAGGTGCCATAGAGTCAGTTTTGAATCATAGCAACCCTGTGTACCACGGAACAAAACACTGTCAGGTTCTGCATCACCCTCACAATCATTGCTATGCTTTAACCCATTGTTGCAGCCACTGTGTTAGTCTGTCTCATTGAGGGTCTTGCCCTTTTTTGCTGACCCTCTACTTTAGTAAGCATGATGTCTTTCTCAAGGGACTGGTCTGTCTCATAGTTGTAAGATTTAAAAAATTTTTATTGTGATAAGATATGTATGTATACGTATAACTATATATTAACCATTTTCAAGTATACAATCCAGTGATATTAATTGCATTTGCTATGAAGTGCAACCATCACTATCCATTTATAAATATCTTATGTCTTCCCAAACAAGAAGTAAGTGTCCCTTCAGCAATAATTTCCATTCCCACTTGCCACTGGCCCCTGATAATTACTAATAAACTTTTGTCTGTATGCATTTTTCTATTTTAGATATGTTATCTAAGTACAATAATGCAGTACTTGTTCTTTTATTTCTGATTTAATTCATTCAACATAATAATTTCAAATTTTATTCTTGTTGTATCATAGGTCAGAATTTCATTTCTCTTTATGGCTGAATAAAATTTCATGGTATATATGTTTCACATTTGTTTATTCATTCATCTGTTGGTAGACACTTTGGTTGTTACTAGTTTATGGCTATTGTGGTTAAGGCTGTAATGAACATTAATGTACTTATGTCTATTGCAGTTTCTGCTTTCATTTATTTTGGATTTATACCTTTGAATGGAATTGCTAGGTCATATGATAATTCATTTTGAGGAACTGTTAAACTGTTTTCCTTGGTGGATGTACCATTTTATAATCCCACCAGCAAAGTATGAAGGTTTTAGTTTCTCCACATCCTTGCCAACACTGAATAGTTCTCATTTTTCTAATATTAGACAGCAAAATAGGAGTGAAGTGGTATCTCACTGTGATTTTGACTTGCTTTCCCTAATGACCAATGACTTGAGCTTCTTTTCATGTGCTTATTGGGCACTTGTATATCTTCTTTGGAGAAATGCCTATTCAGGTCTTTATTCCATTTTTTAGTTGAATTGTTTGTGTTTTTGCTGTTGAGTATTAGCATCTGTCTTTTTATAAGATTATATGTTCATTTATGTGGACTAGATGGTGAAAATAGTTTCACATGTGGTGAAAAGATGTTGCAAAACCCATGTGAAATTGTTCACTACAGATTAGTATGTGAATACAAGTAAGCCTGTGCTTATTTTGTTTATTGAGCACTCTGTTCCTGGTGGGCAGGCCCACTTGAGCTTAACTTCATATTAACAGAGCTTGCATTTCGCCCCCAAGCCTAGTGGTATTGGGTTATGTTGTGTGAATATCCACAAGAAAACCACTGTTGTTGAGCATATTCTGATTCATAAGGACCCTGTAGGACAGAGTAAAACTGCCTCATAGTGTTTCCAAGGCTATAAATCTTTACTAAAGCAGACTGCCTTATCTTTCTCCAGTAGAGTGGCTAGTAGGTTTGAACTCCCCACCTTTTGTTAGCAGCCAAATGCTTTAACCCTGTGCCACCAGAGCTCCATATCCACAAAACAAAATAAAACAAAAAACCAAACTCATAGCGACCCATCCTTGGGTTTCCAGGGTAGTATCACTACAGAGCTCTTGGTAGCATAGTGGCTAAAGCACTTGACTGCTAACCAGAAGGCTGGCGGTTCAAACCCACCAGCCACTCCTCAGAAGGAAGGTTGGGCAATCCTACTTCCGTAGTGATACTGCCTCGGAAACCCAAGGAGGGGTCGCTATGAGTCGGGGCCGACTCGACGGCACATAACAACAACAACAACAACAACATCACTACAGAAGTAGATTGCCCAATTTTCCTTCTGAGGAGTGGCTGGTGGGTTTGAATGGCCAGTCAAATGCCTTAGGCACTACACCAGCAGAGCTCCCCCATGTCCACAAGGAAGTTCATTAAAAGCATCTCTTATTTCCATTCTAATCAATCAGTGAGGACACTAAACCTATGTGAACACTAATCCTTTGGGTTCGTCATTGTAGGATGGATCATTTACAAAGTGCCTGTTTCCCTCTGGAGAGAAAAGATGTTAATTGCAAGATATTACAGTTTTACCTGGGAACTTACTGAGGTGACCATGTCAGTATTTGCTATAATGGAATTTTGTATACTGCTTCCAGGTACATGTGATATTTAGACATGGACTTAATCATCAACAAGTTTCTGCTTTTACCAAGAAAATAGCCCATGGGAAGTGAAAGATTTGTTTAGACCCTATACTTTCTTCTTTCAGAGCACTCATAATGGAAGACTGCCTGGTTGTGGGAAGGTACTTATTAAGACAGTACTAGTAAGAAGCTCTGGTAGTGTAGTGCCTAAGGCACTTAACTGCTAACCAGAAGGCCAGCGGTTCAAACCCACCAGCCTCTCCTCGGAAGAAAGGTTGGGCAATCTACTTCCATAGTGATACCATCGAAACCCAAGGAGGGGTCTTTATGAGTTGGGTCCAACTCGACAGCACATAACAACAACAGTAAGAAGCAGAATTTAGAGATGAAGTCCTCCCTAAGAATTTTAGTTGAGAGACTTCACATAATTCACTTCACTACTGTGTACCATCATAGGAAGTGGCTTTTAACTCATAAATATATGTCATTAGTGTATTTCTTTTCCTCTGTTATTAGAGATAAAAAATTACCTCTCTAGAAGAGTGCAATGTGAAATTCTGCATTGTATCAATGTGAGATCTGCATAGAAGTCTATGACAGTGCTTCTCAAACATTTCTTTCTTTAAAATGTGTTGGATTTGAATTTCAAAATCTTAAGAATTATCATGAAAGACAATTAAACTTCCTTAGGGGTAAATCACTGCCACTCATCTGTTAGTTTGTGGTACCGTGGTGGCTTGCATGTTGCTGTGAAGCTGGAGTGAAGAAGGATGGGACTATCCATTTCTCAAAGAATTGGCCAGTAAAAACCTTATGAGTAGCAGTGAAACTGTCTGATATATTACTTGAAAACATTATGAATAGCCCTGAAACACTGTCTGATATAGTGCCAGAAGATGAGCCCCTCAGGTCAGAAGGCACTCAAAATATGGCTGAGGAAGAGCTGCCTCCTCAAAGTAGAGTCAATTTTAATGACATGGATGGAATAAAGCTTTTGGGTCCTCCATTTGCTGATGGGGCATGACTAAAAATGAGAAGAAACAGTTGCAAACATCCATTAATAATCAGAATGTGGAATATATGAAGCATGAATGTAGGAAAATTAGAAGCTGTAAAAAAATGAAATGGAATGCATAAAGATCAATATCTTAGGCATCAGTGAATTGAAATGGACTGGTTTTGGCTATTTTGAATCAGGCAATCCTATGCTCTACCATGCTGGGAATGACAAATTAAAAACGAATTGGTCCCATTCATCATCACAGAGAATGTTTCAAGATCTATTCTGAGTGAAGTACAATGCTGTCAGTGATAGGATAGTATCCATATGCCTACAAAGAAGACGAGTTAATACGATTATTATTCAAATTTACACATCAACCACTACAGCCAAAGATGTTGAAATTGAATATTTTTACCAACCTCTGCAGCCTGAAATTGACCAAACATACAAACAAGATGTACTGATTATTACTGGTGATTGGAATGCAAAAGTTGGAAACAAAGCATCACTGGCGGTTGGAAAATATGGCCTTGGTGATAGAAATGACGCTGGAGATTGCATGATAGAATTTTGCAAGACCAATGACTTATTGCAAATACCTTTTTCCAACAACATAAATGGTGGCTATACACATGGACCTCCCTGGATGGAATACACAGGAATCACATCAACTACATCTGTGGAAAAAAGAAATGGAGAGCCCAATATTTTCAGCTAGAAGAAGGAGTTAACAGTGGAACATACTATCAATTGCTCATGTGCAACTTCAAGGTGAAGCTGAAGAAAATTAAAACATGTCCACGACAGCCAAAATAGGACCTTGATGATATACCACCTGAATTTATAGACCATCTGAAGAACGGATTTGATGAATTGAACACCAGTGACCAAAAACCAGGCGAGTTGTACAATTACATCAAGAATATCATCCATGAAGAAAGCAAAACGTTATTAAAAAGACAGGAAAGGAGGAAAAGACCAAAATGGACATCAGAAAAGACTCTGAAACTTCTCTTGAATGCAGAGTAGCTAAAGCAAATGGAAGAAATGACAAGATAAAAGAGCTGAACAGAAGATTTCAAAGAGCACTTCGGGGAACACAGTCCTTTATTATAATGAAATGTGCAAAGACCTGGAGATGGAACACCAAAAGGGAAAAACATGCTTGGCATTTCTCAAGCTGAATGAACTGAAGAAAAAATTCAAGCCTTGAGTTGCAGTGTTGAAGGATTCTATGAGCAAAATATTGAATGATGCAGGAAGCATCAAAAAAGATGGATGGAATACAGAGTCATTGTGCAAAAAAGAATTGGTCAATGTTCAACTGTTTCAGGAGGTGGAATATGATCAAAAACCAGTGGTATTGAAGGAAGGAGTCAAAGCCTCACTGAAGCAATGGACGAAAAACCAGGCTGCAGGAATTGACAAAATACCAATTGAGTTGTTTCAACAAATGGATGCCATGCTGGAGGTGCTCATTCATTTATGCCTGCCAAGAAATTTGGAAGACACTACATGGCCAACTGACTGGAACAGATCTATATTTATACCCATTCCAAAGAAAGATGATCAAACAGAGAGGATGTGGAATGAGAGATATCATTGCTGATGTCAGATGGATATTAGCTGAAAACAAAGAATATCAAAAAGATGTTTACTTGTGTTTTATTGACTATGTAAAAGCATTTGATTGTATGGATTATAACAAATTATGAATAACATTGACAAGAATGGGAATTCAAGAGCACTTAATTGTGTTCATGAGGGACCTGTACACACACCAGGAGGCTGTCATTCATACAGAATAAGGGGATATTGCATGGTTTAAAATCAGGGTGGGAGTGTGTCAGGGTTGTATCCTTTCACCATACTTATTCAATCTGTATGCTGAACATAATCCAGGAAGGTGGGCTATATGAACAAAAACACAATATTGGGAGTTGAGGAAGACTCGTTAACAACCTGTGATATTCATATGTCACAACCTTACTTGCTGAAAGTAAAGATGAATTGAAACACTTAATGTTGAAGATTAAAGACTGCAGTCTGCAGTATGGATTACACATCAAATAAAATGAAAATCCTCACAACTGGACCAATAAGCAGCATCACAATAAAGGGAGAAAAGATTGAAGTTATTAAAGATTTCATATTACCTGTATCCATAATCAATACCCATGCAAGCAGCAGTCAGGAAATCAGACATTGTATTGCACTGGGCAAATCTACTGCAAAAGACCTCTTAAAAGTGTTGAAGAGCAAAGATGTTACTTTGAAGACTAAAGTGTGCCTAATCCAAGCCATGGTATTTTCAGTCACTGCATATGCATGTGAAAACTAGATAAATAAGGAAGACTGAAGAAGAGTTGATGCTTTTTATTTGTGGTGTTGGTGAAGAATACTTAAGGTACTGTGGACTGCCAGAAAAAAACTCTGTCCTGGCAGATGTGCAGCCAGAATACTCCTTGGAAATGAGAATGGCCAGACTTTGTCTCATCTGCTTCTGTCATGTTTTCAGAAGGGACCATTCCCTAGAGAATGATACCATGTTTGTTAAAGTGGAGGGTCAGCAAAAAGGGAAAGACCCTCAATGAGATAGATTGACACAGTGTCTGCAATGATGGCCTCAAGGATTGTGAGGATGGTGCATGACTGGGCAGTGTTTTATTCTTTGGTACATAGGGTTGCTATGAGTAGGAGCTGACTTGATGGCACCTAACAACAACAATGGTGATAAATCAAAATAAAGCTTTTATTTCTGTAAAAGGAGTTTCATTTTTCCTTTTTTTTATTTCTATTTTACCCTATAATCAAAGGGAAATAAGAAAGAGAATTCTCTCTTGATACTTAGCTTGCTTATACCATACATACCAGTTGCCTGCTGTTGAACCAGTTCTGGCTTGTGGTGACCCCATGTGTGCAGAGTACAACTGTACTCCATAAGGCTTTGATTGCTGTGATCTTTTGGAGGCAGATCATTAGTCTTTTCTCCCAAGGGAACTCTGGATGGGTTTCAACTGCTAACTTTTCAGGTAGTAGCCAAGTGCTCAACCATTTGCACCACGCAGAGACCTTAGCTTGCTTAGGTTAATAAATAATTAATTTTTGCTTTGGTGGTAGGTCCAGTCTGAGTAACTTCCTGGACTTAGAAGCAATCTGGTAGTAGGGATGTTTTTTAAGGAATCCTAAGGTCCATAGAAATTTTGTTTGGGGGTAGCTTGCTCAAATTTTTCTTTATCCATTTATGCATTTAAGTGCCATGATGGGCCAAGTCTCCATCATCCCATTTGTTGTTGTTTTTAGGTGCTGTCGAGTCATTTCCCACTCATAGTGACCCCATGAACAGCAGAACGAAACACTGCCTGATCCCGCGCCAGCTCCATAATCCCTGCTACACTTGAGCCCATCACCACAGCCACCGTGTCAATCCATCT
>NW_006921692.1:9280138-9287286 GCF_000298275.1 Orycteropus afer afer
TGTTCTTTCCTTTTGTTTTTCAGACTCCAGGTCTTTGCACATTTCATTATAGTAATTGGTTTTGTCTGCTTGAGCTGCTCTTTGAAATCTTCTGTTCAGCTCTTTTATCTTGTCATTTCTTCCATTTGTTTTAGGTACTCTCTGCTCAAGGGCAAGTTTCAGAGTCTCTTCTGTAATCCATTTTGGTCTTCTTTTCTCATCTTTTTATTGATCTCTTGCTTTCTTCATGGATAATGTTCTTGATATCCTCCCACAATAAATAAATCATCCCATTTATTTATGGAATGTTGTTGTTGTTGTTATGTGCCGTTGAGTCGGACCCGACTCATAGTGACCCCTCCTTGGGTTTCCGAGGCAGTATGCCTATGAAAGTAGATTGCCCCATCTTCCTTCCGAGGAGTGGCTGGTGGGTTTGAACCGCCAGGCTTCTGGTTAGCAGTCAAGAGCCTTAGGCACTATGCTACCAGAGCTCCTATTTATGGAATATCTACCCCTTTCTCCCTGGATTTGGAGCCCCTTATCTACCTCTTTTTCCATGGATTCTGAGCCCCTTATCTTGGCAGATATACCTTAAACTAATTTTACATTAATTTTAGGAGAGACCTATCTATCTTAGTCTGCAAAATGTGCTTAGTATTTTAATTTAAATCCATTACTGCCCATCATTTTCAGAAATTTAAAAGTAGAATTTACACTATATATATGGTTTGATTATTGAAATAACATCCTAATTTAATGTTTCATACCACCTGTCATACACATAAACAACAGTATTTCAGTAGGATTCCTGAACTGGAATATATACACTATGTTGTTGTTGTTATGTGCCGTCGAGTCAGACCTGACTCATAGCGACCCCTCCTTGGGTTTCCGAGGCAGTATCACTACGAAAGTAGGATTGCCCAACCTTCCTTCCGAGATATACACTATAAAGGGGGATAAAAGTAGAGAAGGGAAGACTTTTGATAAGATGAGAATTATCCCAAAGGACGTGTAAATTTTATTTGTCAAGTTTAATAAATGTTGCTGCAGGGAATTTAAATATTCTTCAGTCATCAAATTAAAATATGCAAGAATTAATAGTAATAAACTCTTTGTTGAGGGCTATAATCTAGCCATTTTTTCTCCTTTCATTTATTTTCCATTTTGTGTTTTTAGTCTGAATTTGCTCATCTTCACCTGCAACCTTACATCTCAATTATAATTTTGTTTTTCATGTCTAAATGTGATCCACTCTTACAAGATGGGAGAATATATTTATTAAAGTTCATGCAAGTTTTCAACTGCCCTTGATTCTCAAGAAATTTCCACATAGGATCACCTACCATAAATTTAAAAAGAATAATAAAATCTTAGCAGACAAGTGACCTATTTCTGTCTCATATTTGGCAACCGTATATTCAAAAGTAAATGCAAATACTTATAGTTCAGTTGGGTTTATGTGGTTGAGATGAACACCACCAGAAGCAGTTTCTTCCTCAAATGTCTCCCATATGGTTCAATAGTAGGAGTGGTCTTTGTCCCATTCCATCTCAACATATTTATATTGCTAATCACTCAATATAATATCATGACAGAGTTC
The DNA here is from genome assembly GCF_000298275.1 of Orycteropus afer afer. NCBI lineage: Eukaryota > Metazoa > Chordata > Mammalia > Tubulidentata > Orycteropodidae > Orycteropus > Orycteropus afer. The sequence continues at coordinate 9,281,721 of NW_006921692.1, forward strand.
CTTTTCCTTGAGAGAATTTACCCATGACATTTATCTGATCATACCAGGTATTTTATAATCAAGAGTATTTGGTGTTTTAAAATTTGGTATCAATGTCAAGGGAGGTTGTTGTTGTTGTTGTTGTTATGTGCCATTGAGTTGGACCCTACACATAGCAACCCCTCCTTGGGTTTCCAAGGCAGTATCACTGCGGAAGTAGATTGCCCCATCTTTCTTCCAAGGAGTGGCTGGTGGGTTTGAACTGCCAGCCTTCTGATTAGCAGTAAAGAGTCCTAGGCACTATGCTACCAGATCTCCCGTTGAGGGAGGTACATATGTAAAAAGATAGATAACTAAAGCCTGATATATATATATATATATCATATTCTGACAATAAACCTTTATCAAGCCTTTATTTTATGTAATTGTCTAAAAATTAGATTATATTCACTTTATGAAGGATTGTATTTAGAATTCCTTTATTTAGTTTAGTTTTAGTGAGCAAGCATATTGCATTTCAAGTATCACTTGATTTTCATAGTAGTTAAATGGCAACGGGTATTGTAAAGTTAGAAATATACATTTCCAGCTTCTCCTAATATGCCAGTCCAGTGATCTCTCACCTCCAAACTTTCACTACATTTACTATCTATGTAATCAGAGTGGTGTTAAAAAATACAGACCTATATTGCTCTTTAATAATTTTATTTGTTCTAAAGTTTTCATTTCAAATATATATATTTGATCCCATAGTGCTCAATATACTTATGAGAAGTTAGTAGATGCTTATCTACTGCATATATACTGATTGATTTCCTAAAGCAGATCCATATTTAAGATATTTCATTTAGAATATTTATAGCATACTTACAGTAAGCAAATGATGAAGACATAAAAGCATGGTCGACATTTCTCAAGCTGAGGAACTCAAGAAAAAACTCAAGCCTTGAGTTGCAATATTGAAAGATACTCTGGCCAAAATATTGGTTGATTCAGGAAACATCAAAAGAAGATGAAGGGAATACACAGAGTCACTGTACCATAAAAAATTGGTTGATGTTCATCTATTGAGGAGGTGGCATGTGGTCAACAACCAATGGTACTGAAGGAAGAAGTCAAAGTTGCACTGAGGGAATTGGCAAAAAACAAAGGTGCAGTAATGGAGAATACCAGTTGAGATGTTTCAACACACAGGAGGCACTTACCCATCTCCACTAAGAAATCTGGAGGATAGCTACCTGGACAACTTACTGGAAGAGATCCATATTTATATCCATTTCAAAGAAAGATGATCCCACAGAGTGTAGAAATTGTCCAACAATATCATTAATATCACATGCAAATAAAATCTTGCTGAAGATAATTAAAAAATGGTTACATCAGTATATTGACAGGGGAATTCCAGAAATGCAAGCTGGATTCAGAAGAGTATGTGGAATGAAGGATATTGTTGCTGATGTCAGATGGATCTTGGCTGAAAGCAAAGTGTACCAGAATGATGTTTGCTTGTGTTTTATTGACTATGCAAAAGCATTCGATTTTGTGGATCATAACAAATTATAGATAGCATTGAGAAGAATGGGAATTCCAGAACACTTAATTGTGGTCATGAGGAACCTGTACATAAACCAGGAGGCTATTATTTGAACAGAACAATGGGGTGCTACATGGTTTTTTATCAGGAAGGGAATTCATCAGAGTTGTATCCTTTCATTATACTTATTCAGTCTTTTTGCTAAGCAAATCATCCACGTACCTGGACTATATGCAAAAGAACACAGCATCAGGATCGGAGGAAGACTCCTTAATAGCCTGTGATGTACAGATGACACAATCTTGGTTGCTGAAAGTGAAGATGACTTGAAGCACTTACTCATGAAGATTAAAGACTACAGTCTGCAGTATGGATTACACCTCAACATAAAGAAAACATAACTGGACCAAAAGTAGCCTCATGATAAATGGAGGAAAGATTGAAGTTATCAAAGATTTTATATTATTTGGATTGACAATCAACAGCAATGGAAGCAGCAGTCAACAAATAAGATGCCATATTGCACTGGGAAAATCTGCTTCAAAATTCCTCTTTAAAGTGTTGAAGAGCAAAGATGTCTCTTTGAAGACTAAGGTATGACTAACCCAAACCACAGTATTTTCAGTTACCTCATATGTATGTGAATACGGGGCAATGAATAAGGAAGACTGAAAAAGAGTTGATTCTTTTGTATTGTGGTGTTGGCAAAGAATACTGAAAGTACCATGGGCCACCATAAGAACTAACTTATCTGTCCTTTAAGTGCAACCAGAATGCTCCTTGGAAGTGAGAATGGCCAGACTTCATCTCACATACTTCAGTCATGTTGTCAGAAGGGACCATTCCCTGGAGAAGGATATCATGCTTGGTAAAGTGGTGGGGGTCAGCAAAAAAGAGGTAAGACTCTCAGTGAGATGGATTGACAGAGCAGCTGCAATGATGGGCTCATGTATAGTAAGGATTGTGAGGCTGGTGCAGGACTGAGCAGTGTGTTATTCTTTTGTACATAGAGTCACTATGAGTCAGGGCCTAACAGCAAAGACAACCAGAATAAAGTGAAGATGTTTTAAATACTCATTGATGAATATCAAAGACTACACTCTTGAATATGGATTACACCTCAGCATAAAGAATACACAAATCCTCACAACTGGACCAATGAGCAACATCTTGATAAATTAAGAAAAGATTGAAGTTCTCAGGGGTTTCATTTTACTTGGATTCACAATCAACACTCATGCAAGCAACAGTCAAGAAATGAGGTGTCATATTGTGTTGGGCAAATGTGCTCCATAAGACCTCTGTAAAGTATTAAGGTGTCACTTTGAAGACTAAGGTGTGCCTAACTCAAACCATGGTATTTTCAATCCATTTGCAATCCATACATTTTATATGTATGTGAAAGCTGGAAAATGAATAAAGAAGAACAAAGAAGAGTTAATGCTTTTGAGCTACAGTGTTGATGAAGAATACTGAAAATGCTACAGACTACAAGAAGACTTAAATCTGTCCTTGAAGCAGTTCAGTTGGAATACTCCTTAGAAGTGAGAATGTCCAGTCTTTGCCTTTTGTACTTTGGTCATGTTGTTGGAAGGGACCATTCCCTGGAGAATGATATTATGCTTGGTAAAGTAGAGGATCAGCAAAAAAGGAGAAGACCCTCAAGGAGATGGATTGACAACAGTGGCTTCAACAATGGGCTCAAGCATAGCAAGGATTGTGATGATGGTACAGGCCTGGGCAGTGTTTCATTCTGTTTATGTAGAGTGCTATGAGTCAGAGCCAACTTGACTACACCTAACAACAGCAACAAAAACACAGCAGAGAACAAACCAGATATGGAATCCATTCCCATGAAGCTTATATTCTAGAGTGTTAAGTAGTAAAAATGAAAGAAGGAATGAATAAATGGGTAGAGTAATTATTAATTAAGAAAGACCAGGTAATAAGAAGAGCCATGCAAATAATTATAAAAGGTTAATCTCATAGCAATTGATTTATTAGCTGCTTTAAACTGATGAACAAAGAAAGTCTTTCTGAGGAAGTTACATTGGAAAAGCGAACTGAATAGCTTTTAAGGGCTGGTCACATGAAGAATGGAAGGAAAAGTCTGAGAAGAAGGGGAATAGAGCACGGATTCTAATGTGAGAACAAATTTTTGTGTTTGAGAAGGAAAAGAAGGCAAGTGTGGAAAAAGCATGATGAGTGAGGAGAAGAGTGTTATGTGATAAACCGGACAGATAAGTCAAGGAATATTTTGCCTTATATTTCATTTGACGGGAGGTTAAAATGTATAACATTGGAATAGTATGGGCTAGGTTACAGTTCTAAAACATCCTACTGGATATTGTGTAGAAATAGAGAGTAGAGAGGTAAGAAAGGAAGCAGGGAGTGGATAGATTTGAAATATGTTTTTCAGGAGGTTCTATAGGTCTTGCTAATGGATAAGTCGGGGTGACGGTACAAAAATGAAGATGAATCAAGAATGGTTCTTCTATTTTTGTTCTGAAAATCCATTTAGATGGTAAATCAGCATTAAGATGGGGGAAATTAAGAAGAGAAGAAGGTTTGTGAAAGTGGATAGAGGTATGAATCAGAAGTTCCCTTTTGATGTTAACTTTTAGATGTCTGTTATATCCAAGTATAAATATAAAAAAATGCAGTTAGAAAAACAAACCTTGGACTAGAGTAGAGCTAGAGATATAGATAAAGAACAACTTATTAATCAGATGATATTTAAAGTCATAACTTTATGAAATAACTTATTTAGAGTGTGTAGAGAAGGAAGAAAAAAAATGCCCAATAAGAAGTCCTATGTCACTTCAAAGGAGCTCTGGTAGCATAGTGCCTAAGGCACTTGACCAGCCACTCCTCAGAAGGAAGATGGGGCAATCTACTTCCGTAGTGATACTGTCTCAGAAACCCAAGGAGGGGTCGCTATGAGTTAGGTCTGACTCGACGGCACACAACAACAACAACAATATGTCACTCCAAATGTTCAAAGTTGAACTGGGGAGGAGGAACAAACTAAAGAGACTGAGATAGAGGCAACAGTGAGTAGGAAAATAGGCCCTCATTGAGGCCAAGAGGAGATGTTTCTTGAAGTGACCATCAGTGTTAAATTTTCCTGAGAGATCAAATAAATTAGGAAGAGAAATGTGTCTTTTGCTTGGGCAATGTGGAGGTCACAGCAGTCTGTGAAATGATGTACGAAAACCTAGTTAGAATGGGTTGAGAAGAGACTGTGAGGTAAGGAAGTGGAAGCAAGACTTTTCTTATGACCAGTAAAACCAAGAAAAACAATCGCCATTGAATTGATTGTGACTCATGGTGATCCCATGTGTTTCAGAGTAGAATTGCACTCCATGGGTTTTTTAATACCTGCGACCTTTTGGAAGTAGACTGCTAAGTCTTTCTTCCAAAGCACCTTTGGATGAATTTGAACCATCAACCTTACAGTTTGTAGCTGAGTGCCTAGCCATTTGTACTACCCAGAGCCCTTTAAAAATATTTATGTGTATTTTCGTTTTAGAGAATTCTGGTGGCAGACTAGTTAATGCACTTGGCTGCTAAACGAAAGGTTGGCAGTTGAAACCCACCAGCTTCTCCATGGGAGAAAGATGAGCAGTCTGCTTCCATAGAGATTTAGAGCCTTGGAAACACTTTGGGCAATTGTATTCTTTCCTGCAGGGTCACTATGAGTCAGAACTGTCTCAGTGGCAGGAGGTTTGGTTTGATATTATCTTTTCTTAGTAGAGGATAAAAAATGAGCTTTTAATTGGAGGTGGATATAGGGTCAGTGAAAGTGTATATATCTATATCTATATATGTGTGTGTATGTGTGTATATATACATACTATATATATGAATAGGAGCTCTGGTAGAATAGTGGCTAAAGCACTTGACTGCTAACCAGAAGGCTGCCAGTTCAAACCCACCAGCCACTCCTTGGAAAGAAGGTTGGGTAATCCTACTTCCGTAGTGATACTGCCTCGGAAACCCAAGGAGGAGTTGCTATGAGTTGGGGCCGACTCGACGGCACATAACAACAAC
>NW_006921692.1:9287386-9307302 GCF_000298275.1 Orycteropus afer afer
ATATATATATATATATATATATATATATATATATACACACACACACACATATATCCAAAAAAACCAAACTCACAGCCATCAAGTCAATTATGACTCATAGTGAACCCCAGTGGATTTTTCAGTAAATCTTTGTGACAGTAGATTACCTGTCTTCCTTCTGCAGAGTGGCCAGTAGATTTGAATCACCAACCTTCTGGTTAACAGTCAAATGCTTTAGGCACTGTTCCACCAGATGTACAACTATATCGGCAAAGTCCTAACTCTCATTATACCCACTCATCTTCTCATTCCATGCCTTCACAAAAACAACTGAAATTTGGTGAAGAACGATTTAGTATCAGGCTGACTAATCTCACTATAAATGCTGACTCATAACAATCTTGTGTACAACAGAACAAAACACTGACCAGTTCTGTACCATCCTCACAATCATTGCCATGTAGTGTCCCTTGTTGCAGCCATTGTGTCAAATACCAGATACTTTATGTGTGTGTGTGTGTGTGAGTGTGTGAAAATAATGGTGTACAAGCCAAGCAAGAGATGGAGAACAGAAGAGATAGGGACAGAGATAGATTAGTTTATGTTGCAGAAAAAGAAAATAAGGGTAAGGAACAGTGATTTTGAGGAGATGAGTGTTTCTGGAATTTGAAAATAAGTGTATTAAAGCAAAGACAGATCATTCAAAATTACAGGAAGGAAAGGGAAACATCTGTGGAAGGGGAGATTGTTGGTAGACTCTGGAGGGAAGAGAATAGCAGATGAATTGGTTCTGCTTTTTCTTTTATTTTACCTAGGAGGTAAGATCATCAACTAAGTATGAAGGAGAGAAGAGAATATGAGTGGTTCCTTAATTATCTAGTTCTGCTGTAACAGAAATACCACAAGTGGATAGATTTAGCAAACAGAAATTTATTCCCTCACAGTTTAGGAGACTAGATGTCTGAATTTAGGGCACCGGCACTATGTTAAGGTCCTTGTCTCTTCAACATTTGCAGGCCCTGGGTTCCTTGGAGATCATCCTGTGTTTTGGCATCAGTCTTTCCCTGGGTTTAAGCAGTTCTCAGCACTGGGACCCAGTGTCCATATTACATACTCCACTCCATACTCCTCTTTCTTGGTAGTGGTAAGGTCTTTCTCTCTGCCTACTTCACTCTGTCTCCTTTTAGCCTCAAGCAAAGGTGTGATTTGAGTACTTGAGAAAAGGTAGGAGTTGAGCCACTCCCTTTTGTAAAGCTATGACTTAAGATAAAGGCAACCTCAGAGATATTTCAGTCCACCACAATAAAGCAAATATCTCAATAAAGAAAATCACACAAATTTTTTCGTTTCCTATGCATATAAAAGTGTGTTCACACCATATTGTGATCTATTAACTGTACAGTAGAATTAAAAAAATGTTTGATATATTGTGAGAATTACCAAAATGTGAAACAGAGACACAAAGTGATCACATGTTGTTGGAAAAATGGCACCAATAAACTTTCTTGATACAGGATTGCCACAACCTTAAATTTGTAAAAACACAGTATCTGCAAAGTGTAATAACATGAGGTATGTCTGTACCAGCTATCCTATTCTTGCCTCATTAACATATTGTTGTTGTTTTTAGGTGCAGTTGAGTTGGTTCTGACTCATAGTAACATTGTCTACAACAGATGGAAACACTGACCAGTCCTATGCCATCCTCACAATCATTGCCATGTGTCAGCCACTGTGTCAATCTATCTCATTGAGGATCTTCCTCTTTTTTCCCTGACCCTCTACTTTACAAAGTATAATGCCCTTCTCCAGACACTGGTGCCTCCTGAAAACATGTCCAAAGTACATGAGACATATAACATAGAGAGGTTAGAATGTATAGTAGATACCACCAAATGGGGGATAATTACATTAAATCACAAAACGGAGCACAACCACACAATAATGGAAATCATGGCCTCGCCAAGTTGACATATACTTTTGAGGGACACAATTTAGTCCATGACAAGTAGTTAGGGGAAAGAGTTCAGAGTATGAGAGAATGATTTTGGAGAGAAAGAAAACAAAGATATGCAAAGATTTCTAAGTTGTTTTAAGAAATCATTTTATATTTGTCGTTATGAATTTATACTGATATTAGTCAGCCTGATGTTAAATTATTCTTCAGCAAATCTCAGTTGTTTGTGTGATGGCATGGAATGAGAAGATGGGTGGGCATAATGAGAGTTGGTACTTTGCCAAGATAGTTGTATAGGTCAGGAGAGATTTGAAATAAGTAAATACTTGTAAGACAAGGATCATAATGATGCATAATCAACTATAAGTTGGATATGCAGAGAAGTGAGTATATGACAGGATAGAGAGGTATTACTTGATGGTGAAAAAGTGGTATGATGCTGGATTAAAAAGCTTAAATTTGGGTGTTGACAGGCATATAAAAATTAACTATAAAGCAGTGTGATATATCCTTTCTTTAGGCAAGTTTAAAGGCCTTTGGGAATAATTGATTGCCTTGGGGCAGGGGTTGGGGAATAGATCTAACACATTGACTGCTCTCTAAGAATTATGCCAAATCCTTAGAGTAAAGGTTTCCCTTTTACTGCCTAAACTGTATATAACTTATAGAATTTGAGTAGCCAGAAACTGGCTCTGCTGAGAGCATAAGCATATTTTTCTATAATCCCTTTTTATGCTAGTCTAGAAACAGATATCAGTTAGGAAGCTATTATGGCAATTTGTATGTATAGCAATGCAGTTAAATGTTTGTTGCCATCTTAGTTGCAATGACCTAATACTAGATTCTAATTTGACAACTGAAATAAAGAAATGAGATTGTATGAAACATTAGATCTAGGGAATACAAAGAGGAAAACAGTAAACATGTAGTTTGGAAGACTGGGGAAATAGTGACACTGTAGTCAAGAGTCTATCTGGAAGAAAAATGGTAGGCATTGGAAATGACAGACTTGAGGTGATACTGAGGCATGTCTTGGAAAAGGTGGAAATATGGAGTTGGTGTGCAGACTAGAAATGAAGATTGTAAGCCAACAGACCAGGAGTAATAGCTGAGCACCACATTCATCAATATGCTTCTCTGCCACCAAACCTGTAATGGTTATGTTACAGATTTCAGTGTACCCATAATCTGTTCCAATCTAGACATCGAACTTCCTTCCTCACTAATTCTCTAGTCAGGTCTGAATCCTTATTGTTTTCCACATATTTGTCTCTAAATCCACTCCCTGTTTTTGCTTGTCTTGCTTCTTGCATTGGAATGCTTTCCTTCTCTCCTTGACATATATGTAAAGCTTACACATACATGTTTTTACCAGTTGCCTCAGAGTAGATTCTGACTTACAGCACCCTAAGTGGCATAAAAGGTTAATGTGCTCTACTCCTGACCAGAAGTTTGGAGGTTCCTCAGGGGAAAAAGATCTGGTAAACTACTTTCCAAATAATCAGGTATTGAAAGCTCTATGGAGCAGAGTTATTATCATCATATTATAGGACCCTCTTAAGGAGCTCTGGTGGCATAATGCCTAAGGCATTTGACTGTTAACCACAAGGTTTTGGTTCAAACCCACCAGCCACTCCTTGGAAGGAAGACTGAGCAACCTACTTCTGTAAAGATTTATGCCTTGGAAACCCAAAGGGGGTCACTATGAGTCGGAATTGACTCAATGGCAGTGAGTTTGGTTTCTTAGTTTTATCACTGCCATCGAGTCAATTTGACTCATAGTGACCAGTCCTTGGTTTGCCGAGGTGGTTTCTCTTCTGAAATAGATTGCCCAGTTAGATCTAGGGGATACAAAGAGGAGTGGCTGGTGGGTTTGAACCTTCAGCTTTCTGGTTAGCAGTCAAATGCCTTAGGCATAGAACCCTCTTAAAACCTACCATTTCCATAAAACTTTACTCTGGCCCCAAATTATAGAAATATTATAGCTATGCTGTTTTTATTGTTAGGTGCCATCGAGTTGGCTCCAACTCATAGTGACCCTATGTGCAACAGCTATATGAACTCTTATGACATTTAGGGTTAGTACTTGCTGTTTGTCTTAGCTCCTAATTTTTCCATGTGGCTAATTTTACCTCCTCAAATAGATATACTGATAGTAACAGTATAAATAGAAAAGCATGGATCTGGGAATGTCAAATTCTGCCTTCAAATTATAGTCAGCTACTTATTAGCTTGCATTGTTCTAAGCCTTCCTATATGGTAAAGGGGCAAGGAGGCTGCATCTTCTGATCTCCTCTGTTCCCACAAGAGGAAGACAGAATCACTATCAGTAGCCCAAGGCCTATTACCATGAGGCCACACATGCTACCTCCCTCCAGCCCTTTCACCAACCCTGACACCAACCATTCCTCCTGAAGCACCCACCACCTCTCTGCTGGGTTTGATAATTTGCTGCAGTGACCACACAGAACTCACAGATTATGGAGTTTATTAGGGAAGCAGCAGGCTACCTACAATTCAAGTTCAGGAACAATGCTCAGTCACTGTCAGCCTGCTGTCTCTCAGCCAGCAGTCTCTCTCAGTCTCTTTGCCAGCAGTGCATGTCTCTTGGTGTTTCTTTCAGCAATGCATGTCTCCTGCATCTCTCTCTCTCAGCAATGCGTGTATCTTGTGTCTCTCTATCAGCATTGCATGTCTCTCAGGAGTGTGTTCTCTCAGCAGCATGTTTTATTCTGCCAGCAGTCAGAGAGGCACTCCTTCTGCCTCTAGAAGGGCTCCTTTTTTTTTTTTTTTTTTTTCCTTTTTTATTGTGATTTGGGTGAAATTTTACAGAGCAAATTCACTTTCCATACAGCAGTTCACATACACTTTGTCTCATGAAATTGACCACAATTTACCACAGTGCAACAGCTCCCCTTCCACTTCCTCCCAATAGTTACCTCTTCCCTGTGCCCATCCCTCCATGCATTCCTGCCTCCTGAGCTGTCTCCTTGTGCATAAGCAGCCCTTCTTTCTCCCATGATTGTTCTCTCCAAGGAGTGTATCTATCTCAGTTAAATGTTCAACTCATAGGCCTATCTTTTGTTTGGCTGGAAACCACACGTGTGGGTTCAATTTCAGACCTGAAGGGCAATTAGGGGCCATAGTCTCAGTGGTTCCACCAGGTTCTATTGGGCCAGCAAACCTGGTCCCCCCTCCTTTTTTGTCTCCAAATGATTTTGAGTTTTGTTCCACATTGTTTTCCCTCTCTATCAAGGATCTCCTACATAGATGCCCTTCCAAGTGGATGACAGTGGTAGCCGAGCACCATTAGGAGGGCTCCTTTCGAGCCTGGCAGAGTAGCCAAACTAACCAATCTTAACATCAGAATTCTAAGCATGAGAGATAGAGCAAACATCCCACAACCTTGCTTTGTGCCACTTCTCAACAGAAATACCCCAGGTGGATGAATTTAGCAATCAGGAGCTCCTCAGTTGCTCATGGCAAATTCCACCTCGGGCTTTACAAAGACTTATGCTAGAAAAGCCCATACAATATAAAGATTGAGGCTTATACTATATAAGGATTGAGCCTACAAATTTATTGTGAGGATTGTGTGAAATGAGGTAATATCAGAGTTTTTCACTGTGGACAAAAACAATTCACTCTAACTAGTTTAAGGGGAAAGAGATTTATTATAGGGTGTTAGATAGCATCAGAAGGAGTGTTGGTTGCACAATGGTTAAGCACTTGGCTGCTAACCAAAAGGTCCACAGTTTAAACCCACCTGCTACTCTATGGCAGAGAAGACCTGGTTCTCTGTACCCACAAAAATTATATTCTTAGACCCCTATGGAGAGTTCTACTATAGCCTATAAGGTTGCTATGAGTCAAAATTAACTACACATAGCAAAACAACAACAACAGATAGCATAAGACATTTTAGGAAATCCAAGGAGCCAATTTTGGATGCTACACAGCCAGGAATAACGTGGCCAGAAAAATCTCCCAACTGCAACATGTAAAAATTCTTAATTACAAGAAAATCTGATTATTCAGTTTGTAGCTTGCCAATCTTCATCACACAAAGACATACTAAAAAGGGATTGGCATGGGATTGAATATTGAATCTGCAATATCTGCAGTAGATGGCATATATAAAAGTAATTAGCATAGTGCCTGACATGTATGAGAAACACATATTATAGAATGTAAACATAGAGAATATAGATCATATCTTACACTGCTTTACATCAGTTTATTGTGCTTGCTTTAATGCTGGGTAAATAATAGCTAACTCTAACAAATCCAATGCTGTAAATTCTAACTCATAGCAACCATATAGGGCAGAGTAAAACTGCTCCATAGGGTTTCCAAGGCTGTAAATCTTTAGTAGAGCAGACTGCCTAATCTTTGTCTTGCAGGGTAACTGGTGGGTTCAAACCATTGACCATTCATTTAGCAGCCAAGCAATTAACCACTGCACCACCAGGGTTCCTTGGGTACATAATGGTGTCTCACAAATAACTGTTGATTATATGCAAAAATTATATGCAAAAATATATGCAGCAATATATTGGCAGGGAAATTCCAGAAATTCAAGCTGGATTCAGAAGAGGATGTAGAATGAGGTATATCATTGCTGATGTGAGGTGGATCTTGGCTGAAAGCACAAAATAACAGAAAGATGTTTACCTGTGTTTTATTGACTATACAAAGACATTCAACTGTGTGGATCATAACAAATTATGAATAACATTGTAAAGAATGGGAATTTCAGAACAGTTCATTGCGCTCATAAGGAACCTGCGCATAGAACAAAAGGCTGTCATTCAAACACAACAAGGGGATTTAACAACAACATGGCATCTAACAACAACAACAACATATGTAAAAATGCTAATGACCAATTGAAAAAAAAAACAGCAACACACATTTGATTTACTAAGGGATGGAGAAAGGAGAGTTAGAAAAAATTGCATAATTTTAAAGGAAATATGTCCAGATAGATAAAGGTCAGTAGAATTCTTTTATAACACATTATTGGTCTATCTCACCTTAATAATATTCATAAAAATGATAAATTCTAAAATTACAAATATCTAGTCCAAGGATTACAAACTCAACTGTCCTCAGGTTAACAAATACGTACAATAAATAGGAAATAGTAATGCAGTGTCTAAAATGGAGAGTACAGGTCCAGTCTAAAATGACAGAAAATGTTAATACACCCTGGTTATCAGACAAAATAAGATAGCAAGTTGAATTGGAATCTGGTTGCAAGAAAATCTGAGTCCAAAAATTTTAACTGATATTTCTAAGTTTCTTACAACACTAAGTCTAAAATCTCAAAACTCTGATATCCAGGTCACAAATTCTCTGATAAATAAATCACCTTCATTTTCATTCCATGTTCCTCCTATCTTCTTTCAGCACTCTGATGTCACCATTTAAGTGTTAATTACTCCCAGAATCAATTTCACGTTTATTTCAGAAATTATATTTTAGTAGTGAGCTCCTTTATTTTTATGACAATTTCTGTATCAAGAGTTGTTGTTGGTGTTGTTATGTGCTGTCGAGTCAGACCTGTCTTGTAGCGACCCCTCCTTGGGTTTCCGAGGCAGTATCATTATGGAAGTAGATTGCCCCATCTTCCTTCTGAGGAGTGGCTGGTGGGTTTGAACCACCAACCTTCTGGTTAGCAGTCAAGTTTCTTAGGCACTATACTACCAGAGCTCCCGTATCAAGAGTTAGGATTTTTTTTTTTTTTTTTTACTTTTGGGTCAGTTGATTTACAGCGTGGAATAGGTTATGTGACTTATTTTCACAGCACTTTACATCACAGAGACTTCTAGGAGTGAGCTTAAATAAAAGGGAATAAACATGTATATTTTGATTACAAGCAGCTAATGGGGCAGAGGGTATGAATTCTGGTTTAAAATCCTGAGTTCAACTCAATAGTCAATAATTTTTATCTTTTTTTTTTTTTTTTTTTTTAATACTGTTGTTAGGTGTCATCAAGTTGTCTCCAAATCACAGAGACCCTGTATCCAACAAAAGGGAACACTGCCTAGGCCTGTGCCAGTCTCACAATCATTGCTACGTTTGAGGCAAATTTGTTGAGTTAGTTTATTCTGTTTGTTTTTGTTTGTCTGACCTAAGTGTTAGGGCTGAATCACAAAGAGCTAGAAATAGGCATGATAATACTTAATGGCTAATCTCTCTGAGTCCTCTTCTGCATGCTGGACATCGAACTGAGTAACGTGTGTAGTTGATTGAATTCTCACAATAGTCCTATGATGTAGATGAAAACTCCCCATTTTAAAAGTGAGTAAACTGAAGCACATGGAAGTTAAGTAACTTGTCTCAGGCCAACAAGGGGCAGAGCAGGATTAGAATTCGGACATCAAGGTCCAGAGTCCAACCTCCTAATCTCTTCCTTATTTCTGACTGAACATGATTTATATGGGCAGATTTTTATTTTTGGTTCTGTATGTACACCTTAGGCACTTGACTGCTAACCAGAAGGCTGGCGGTTCAAACTGACCAGCCACTCCTCAGAAGGATGGTTGGGGAATCTACTTCTGTAGTAAACCCAAGGAGGGGTCGCTATGAGTCGGGTCTGACTCCATGGCACATAACAAAAACAACAACATGCAACCTTTGCTGCCATTGGCACGAGAAATATGAATTGATGGAATATGGCTTCTAAAGATTTTTATTCATTACCCAGGCATGAAAATAGCTCATTTGATCACTATTTTTACTTTATTTTTTCACTATTCACCTTACTTTAGCTTTATATCTATATCTATCTATATCTGTCTATCTATCTGTCTTCAAATATAGGCTTAGGATATGTGGTTCTGGCTAAGGAATGTCATCTGATTTAACCAAGTACTGGCATGAGAAGTTGGGTATGTGCATTCTGATGTATATACTCTGATGTATATACTGTGATGTAGTGGAGTCTTTGAACAGCAATAACAGTTGAAGGTAAATCCTGAAAACAGCGTAGAGGATAAGCAGAGAAGTACGTGATGTATTTAGGGGATATTCATATCCATATCAAGTGAAATAAATATTGAGGATACATTAGCACCCATGTGGTGAATGAATTACCCAGATGAATATGCCCAGATACATCTATCAGATAATTGTGGAAGTTTACTCTATGTGAGAAGAAGAGCTTCATTTGAAACTATTTCAATCTTGGATGACCCCAGAGAAATTTTGAGTCTTATGTTTTGTTTTTTGTTTATTAGAATTGCATAAAACTTTATTTTTTTTTAGGGAAAGAATTTCAAGATGAAGCTGAAGTATGAATCTCAGTTTTTATAAGTAAACCCCCAAACCAGTGCTGTTGAGTTGATTCTGACTCATAGCAACCCAATAGGATACCATAGAAGTGCCTCCATAGGATTTCCAAGGCTTTAAATCTTTATGGAAGCAGAATGCCATATCTTTCTCCTATAGTGTCAGGTGGGTTCAAATGGACTTTTTGGTTAGCAGCCAAACACTTTAACCACAGCTCCATCAGGGCTCACTTTCCATAAGTAGGATACACATATCATATACCTAGATCTGTTCTGTGTACTATGGGACCTATAAAAGGCATTCAGAGTTTCAACAATGATCATTAACTGACAAAATTATACCCACAAAATATACTATTTTATTTTTCTGTGAAAGATGCTCATCTTTTCAGTTCCAGTAGTGTTGAGTTTAAAAATGAAATCCTATATAACTAAAACTAAGAAGAGATACTATTTAAATTATTCTCTTTCTTTTTATCCTGGGTGATTAATTGTCTGTCATGTTCTTTGAAAAGTTTACCTTCTTTTGATTATCCTAACAGAAGGCACTTAACAATAAGAATGGCAGAAATCTTCGAAGATGGCACTACAGAATTTTCATTTGTAAAATATATGGTTGTTTGAATTAGTTGGCCTCTCTTTGTTTTGTGAAGAGAAGAATGAGAATGAACGTGAACAACTGTTCAAAACTGAATCCACTGCTTTTAATATTTCATATAACATGGTAATTGAAGTTCTGGATGTGCATTATCAAGAAAGAAACTTCAATGGGAAATATGAAAAGAAACAGAATTAATCTCCCAGGGGCAGATCTCACCATTTAGTTCACTTGCCAGAGTGGACTTAGATAATACACAGGTATGCTGAATTGGGTGTCTGCCAGTCTGTCAGGTTGCATATTCTTACCACCGGGAGAGAAACGCTTTCGTGTTTAAGCTTTTGTTCCTTTTGGAGTTCATAACCCTATTTTATCTTATATCTGTGCTTCAGCAGGAAGCATGTCTGTTAATTTCAGAATATGTACAGTGATAATATTGTTAGGAAGATGGTGCAAAGGAACAATAATTGAAGTGGAGTTTTATGTTCCTATTTTCTTTTTTTAAAGAAAATAATGAAATATTTTGAAGTTCATCTGGGACGATTCTGTATGTTCAGTGAACTCATAACTAGTTCCTTAAAATATGTAAAATTTTATAGTCCTATGAAACAGTAGAAAGAATGGTCCTGTTTTAACTGTGAGAAAACCCTGGTAAAGAGGTCACGTGACTTGTCCAAGAGCTAAATGGAATATTTCTAAATGCATACTTCAGAATTTCTAACCTACTGTTATCTATTTAACCCTTTGTTTACCTACTTGTACATGATAGTACTTCAATTATAGTATTTAGGTATATTCTGCAGTACCATACATTACACCTCACAAATGGGTTACTCTTTTGAGATTCATGGGGGTTGGCATTGATTTCTGAAAAAAACAAGCAAACAAAGGTAAAGGCATGTTATGTTGGAATGAAAATTAATAAGAGCCAGATTCTGTCTTCTGGATGAAATAGTGTTACTCTGAGTAGGAAAATCTAGCAAAGTTTTTTCTTCCTTTCTTTTTCTGAGTTCCTACCTCTGTTTTCATTCCCTGCCCTCTCTTCCTTCCCACACTTTACCAGGAGCCCCATGCCCTCATGCTGGTACTTCTTTACTGTTAAGAGCACCCTCCTGAGGTATCTAACACACAGGTTTGAACCCTATTCAAATAACTTCCATATCTTTGTCTTCGCCCCTTCTCTCAGCGAAACCAAGCCGTCCTCAGTCTAGCCCCTCAGGATATTGCTGTGTAGCTGGTGGCCTAAGCTGCTAAAAGTGGAAATGGATTTTCAGTACATCTCAAAGTACATCACTCTTCTCCTAGGCTTGTGTGTATATTATCAAACCTAGAGGTTACACCTCTTTGTTATAAATACCCAGACTAAATGGAACTTTGACCTTCCAGCTTTTTTCTCACTCTGGACCCCTTTCCATATCACTTTATACAACAAAAAAATTAGAGAAAAGGCAAGGTAGGAATCTGAATGTAAGTTAACATTGGTTGGAAATAACCACTCAGTGCTATTTCTCTTGAGAATGCCTTCTATGCCTGATTAGGTGATAAACTTCTAGAAGTAGTTCCTACTGATTTTATTACCTTTATTATTACCATTCTTGTTACTTTTATGAACTGATACAATTTTACTAATAATGAAATTATCAGCAATATAATTCTAATGTTCCAATATACCCTATAGGATTTTCATTTCACAAATATGTTTATATATACATGCATATATTTATTTATACAACTATCACTCATGCTCTTTTATTATGCTGATTGTTTCTCTACAATATCATTGCAGTGGGAGCTCTGGTGGCATAGTGTCTAAGGCATTTGACTGCTAACCACAAGGCTATTGGCTCAAACCTGCTAGCCACTCCTCAGAAGGAAGATTGGGCAATCTACTTCTGTAATGATACTGCCTTGAAAACCCAAAAGGGGTCGCTATGAGTCAGATTCGACTCGACAGCAGTGAGAGAGAGTGTGCATGTTGTTAAGTAATGCACATGTAGATAGGAATTGACCAAAAATTTCTTTTGCATATTCAGGGCTTTCAGTGGAATGCATATAGCTAGTATTCTGTTAAAATGTTTTGTTGGATAAATGTTATTTCAGAATGCAGAACTAAATCTCAAGGTTAGCAACTTTCCTTTTACTTCTTCCTAACATACTTATTATCTGTATAGATTGGCCAAAGTGTATCTATTAGAGGTAGATGGGGAGTTTCTGAGTGATGAGGAAACAAGGAAACAAGGTGGCAATGATTAGAAGAGCAATGATATGAATTAGAAAATATAAATTAGTGTACTACTGCATTTGTTAGATGGATAAATTTCCAAAGCAATTAGAAAAGACTGTTCTAATATATAAAGCTTGAAAATGTTGCTTTTATACGTATAATTTCCTAATAATATCTGAAGAAAATCACTCTTACAATAGAGATTATGAAGAACAATTATTTTGCTACCCTATGGGGCACAATTAATAAATACATTGCAACACAATGTGTTTGTCCTAAGGTAGAATAGTCTGGTGGTAACGAAAGCAAATAGTTACCCTTCCAGATGGCATATGGACATTTTAGCTGCATTCACACAGAGAAGGCAACCACTATCAGCATCATCTAAGATAGTTTCATTGGAAATGTATTTGGCCCTCTACAATATTTATATTTAAAGTTGTTATTTATTAAATATCTTTATGTAAGTGCTTAATCCTAAAAAAGTATATATTTATTAAAATGTTCTAAAGAACACTGTAAAATCCTGAATCTTCTACTTAAGAGATATGATAACATTGTGGTTAAGAGAATGGGCTTTGGTCTCTTTTATAAAATGGTTTAATAATAATAGGACCTGAATGACAGAGTTGCCATGCCAATTAAATGGGATAAGGCAGGAAAAGCATTTAGCAGAGTATCTGGTGCATGGTCAATGTTCAAATCTTGTTAGCATTAATGGCGGAAGAGGTAATTGCCATGGCCCTGAGTGTGCTTGCTAGGTATATCAACAGGAATATATATGTGTTCTTGCTAGGTGTATTAGGATTGCAAGGCTCCAATCAGTTTTTAGATAGGTTGTTTGTAATCATAACCCTGAGAAATAACCGTGAATTCATGTGAATAACTCTGAAGGAAGAGTAACATATTCCTTTTGAATAAAAAGAAGACTTTCTTACTAAACCCACTGCCACTGGGTCGATTCCATCTCGTAGGAACCTCCACCAGGTTATCAAGGCTGTAAGTCTTTACGGAAGTAGATTGCTTCATCTTCGTCCCACAGAGAATCTGATGGGTTTGAGCCACTGACATTCTGATTAGCAGCCAAATGCCTCATCACTATGCCGTAATCTAAATGTTCCTCAGCTTCTGTGTGACTCTGGACTGCATGTGCAGCATTCATCTGAGTCTCCTGAATCACCCCCATGAAACTTGGGGGCAAAGGAAACCAAAGTAGTGGATGTTCATGTTGTTTGCTGTGCTGTGGGTAATAAACTTTTTTGTCTCTGACCAAGCAGTTTTGTTTTCTTCCAGTATCTTTGAAATAGTAACAGACTTATAAGATGAACAAAATCAAATCTCACACTTACCAATTTTGGTGAGAAGGGTAGGATAGTAAAAGAGACATGGCTTTCTGGTGAAGGGCATGGGATTTTCTAGTCCCAGAAAGTTGGATTCAAAATTTGATCTGTAATGAGTGTTCTCACCCAAGTTGGGGGCATTGGTGGAATGCAGAGTAAAGAACCTTCTTTGTCCTAATTGTTAATGAGGCCAATGTAGGGGCTAAGAATGAAACAAGCTGCCCAAAAGACATTTTGATTACTGTTCACTGTCCTCCAGGCAAAAGGAAGAAAGAGTGTTATCATGATGGTGGAGTGACAGTTCTTGCAGCCTTAGCTGAAAGACATTGTGGCTGTGTTTGTAGAATGAAGGAATCCACAAATTTGAAATAAATGGTGTCAGCAATAAAGACCTTGCTATTTGATGTATACTTTTGGGTGGATTAAAAATACTAAAAGTTAACTTTGTTGAACTGTGAGTTGGAGCTTCAAATCTAAAGCACATACACGCAAAACTATCTAATAGTGCAAAGACAGCTGCATTTGGCTGGCAAGTTGATCAGAACATTGGGTGTGTGGTCAGAGCATTGGGTGTGTAATGATGAAAGGAGATGAGGACTGTGAGGTTGGGGTGACATCGGCATCTGCAGGGATTAAAAAAAGGGCCCCTCAGTCATATACTTGGATACTGGGAAGTATGCAGGGAAAGAAGTAGCACTGTACTGGAGCACCAACTATGAAGTGAAGGAACTAGGAAGAAAATAAGTCTTGTCCCACTATACTGTCTCCTGTGAGAAAGCCTCTTCTGCTACCATACAGGTCAGGTATTCCTTGCTGGGAGATAGTGTGGTCTCCTGGGAGTCTGTTGCTACAGTTCCTAAGCCACAAACGTAACTCCTTGTGGTCTGTGATCATTTAGGGGGAAGCAGTGCTCAAATTCAACTGATTTTTTTCCCCACAAAGAACTGGAAAAAGTATTTATAAAAAGAGAAATGCATTGATTAAAGGTAGAGTTGCACAACTGCTTTTTGTAATTGTTGACAGTAAGTTTTACACCTGTCATAAGTTGAATTGGCAAAAGTTGTGTGATAGATATATTTATAGAAACATGTAAAAAAAAATGGCATAGCAATGCGTACAAAAATTCCACCCTGGGGGCATGAAGCAGTTGGCAAACAACATACCATGGATGTATGTAAATGTAAAAATATGGTAGCTGGTGAGGCTGCTTACATACCACCAGAAAGGAATTTGGTTCCTTGGTTTGGAAGTTTAGGTTATGCTTTGATGAGAAATACAAGTTAATTGGCCTAATAATGTGTTTAGTGTTTCATTTCTACCTCTTAGTTTGTTGCATAGTGTCTGGATCTTAGAAGTTTGTAAGTGGCCATCCAAGGCATGACATTCTCTATTCACCTGGAAGTCAGGAATAAGAGTAGAATATGGAATGTATGGCAAATTGCCTCCATGAACAACTGCCTCCTTTGCCACGAAACCAGAAAACTTAGATGATGCCTGGCAACCACTGAACATTTTGATCAAAGAGTCTATGAAAGAATCCTGATCAAAAGAGGGAAAATGCAGAACAGAATTTCAAATTCTCATGGACTCAAGACTTCCTGGATGAACCCCTGAAAATCTATTTCTCTGAGATAATCTTTAAATCTTAAATCAAAAGTATTTTCTGAAGTCTTCCTAAAATCAAACAATAAACCAAAACTGAATCAAACCCATTGCCATTGAGTAGTTCCTGACTCACAGTGACTTTTTTAGTATAGAACAGGACTGCCCCTAGGGTTACAGGGAGTTCTGGTAGCGTAGTGCCTAAGGCATTTGCCTGCTAACCAGAAGGTTGGCGGTATAAACCCACCAGCCACTCCTTGGAAGGAAAGTTGGGCGATCTCCTTCCGTAGTGAAGGAGGAGTGAAGGAGGGGTGGCTATAAGTCAAATTGATTCGATGGCAGTGAGTTTGGTTTGGTTTTGGTTTTGGGGTTGCCAAGTTTGTAAATCTTTATGGAAGCAGACTTCCTTACTTTCTTCCATGGAGTGGGTGGTGGGTTTGAACAGGCAACTTGGTTAGCAGCAGAATCCTTTAATGTTACCAGAGGTCCTACAAAATAGTAGCTTAACTAATCATAAAAAAAATGTCTGCCTTGAGCATTATGTTCTTTTATGGGATTTAGAAGGGAACAAAGAGACAACAGCAACTCGAAAAATTAGATAGGAAACTTTGGGAATAGTGAAGTTATATTAATAGGGGAGGAACAACTCAGAAAAACAGGGTAAGAATGGTTGTACAATTCAAGGAATGTAATCAGCATCACTGAATTATATATGTGGAAATGGTTGAATTGGTGCACGTTTTATATATGTATATTCTCAATAACAAAATAAATTAATAAAAAAGTAATGTCAAAGAAGGCTAAAATCATTATATATATATATTAAAAAAGTGCTAACCCCGTTCCCCATCAAAATTCCAGTAAAAAATACACAAGGAATATGAAAAGGTATATGGAAGAAGAAACATAAATGGCCAATAAACATCTATAAAATATTCAGTTTCACTATTATTCAAAGAAATACAAAGTAAAACCAATTACCACTGTTAAATATTTACATCATATCTACTCTTTGTCGTAAAGTACATTCCTTCCTTTATGTGGTTGTGTGTTAAGGTTGTGTGTCAACTTGGCTGGGCCTGGTTGAATGGCTGGACAGCTGGTGGTAGTTATTCCTCATGATGAGACTGGCAATCAAGTCCATGGTGGGATCTACCACAAACAGCTGGGTAGCTGCTTTAGGGATGTGGTCTGTTTCCCATATATAAGAAGCAGCTTTGGAGATGGTCTCTAGTTTATGGCACACTTGAAGTGTGCGTGTAGCCGAGTTGTTGTTTAGCAGCCTGCCATGTTCTGCTGACCTGGGCACTTAGGATGAACTTCAATCACTGACCTGCTGTCTTGTTTGGTAACATTGGGTCTGTGACTTTTTTCTTGTCAACCTTGAGTTTCTCAGCCTCAGTAGCCAGCAGCTGTCTGAGTGAAGAAAAGCCTCGAACTTCAGTGGGCCCGGAGCAGGAGGCAGAGCTGAAGCCCAAGGTGGAGGGGCTTTAAGCCAGCCCCTAGAGCCTGGCACTTTGAATTCGGACTTAAAGCCCCCAAACTGTAAGAGAATAGACTCCTGTCTGTTCAAGCCATCCCATCTGTGGTATATTCCTGTCAGTGCAGCCCTAGGTAACCAACACACTTTACATTAATTATCTCAGTCCTACAAGGTATGCAGTTACATCCTTTTCTCTGTGAGGTAAATATGAGATTTCAACTGATGGAATTCAATGGGGCTTACAGTCACCCAAAGGAAGTTAAAGGGACCTTGTGGGTAGGGCCTGCTGGGCTAATTCAGTGAACTATGTGTGTGTGTGTGTGTGTGTGTATTGTGTGTGGCTTATATGTCTGAATGCGTACTGGAATGCTGCACTTCCCCATCCCATAGTGTTAGTCTCACTCAAGAACTGCTACATGTACTGCCTCCTCCAGGATGCATTAGCAGAAACAATAACAAGTCCCAGGAGTGGAAAGGAAAATCCTAGCACTGAAGGCTCTAAGTCTGCAGGAATACTCCAAGAGGCCATTTCCCAGTAAAACAGCTCCACCTGCCTGATGGAGCACCAAAAACACCTCTTTTGAAAAGCAGCTGACCAGCCAAGATCTTATTGTAATCCAATCAATGGATCTCATGGAGACCTTGTGACTTTCCTGCTTGACTTCCCTGTTTTGGAGTAGGTTAAGTTGAACTTGAAGACTAACAAGGTGAGAACAAACTAATATGCCTAATCAAATAGAAACAGCATTTTTGTTACTAAATCTTTCCTGACCTGGCCTAAGTCATGGCAGTTTTTGCCACCTAAGTTTCTCCTCTGATGGAAAATTATTCCCACTACCCTTCCTGAAGTAAGCTGTGGTACCAATGGAGCCCTTGATTCACAGAACACACTGCCGTCGAGTCGCATCTGACACATAGTGACCCCTCCTTGGGTTTCTGAGGTGGTATCACTATGGAAGTAGATTGCCCAAACTTCCTTCCGAGGAGTGGCTGGTGGGTTTGAACCACCAGCCTTCTGGTTAGCACTCAAATGCCTTAGGCATTACACCATCAGAGCTCCTCTAAATGATTGGGCCTGATGGACTGACGATTCACATAAAATGAAACTTAATGGCTGCTGCCACTGTTCAGCATCAAGGTCAGTTATGTGAAACCCAAAGCAGCTGTGGCCAATCTTCTTGGAGGGCAGATCTCAAATTTGTCCTCATACATCAGGCCAATCCTTCCCTTAATGAACTTTGCTACATTTTTGTTGATTCTTGGGATGTAGTCAGTGGCCCAACTATCTGATCTGGCACTTAGAAGTCCTCAACTGGCAGATTAAGGATACTTCTCTTCGATCTGAACTTTGGAAAAAAATCATAGTTGGTGATTGGACAGTCTGGGTCACTCCTGTAAATACTCATTATAATGGCCCATTTTCAGATCTGGCCAAATGGAACAAAGTGGCTGATAAAGCCTATACCATCCATGTCACCTCCATCACTACCTAAATCTGTCATTGCACTGGACATGTCTATGTACCCACTATCATAGACTAGGCACATAGTAAGAGGCTTTGTTTTCTTTTGTGTACAAAAAGCTGAACCATTTGTCTTATAGGAAACAAAGCCACATTTTATGGGTCATTGACTATACTTGTTCTGACAAATTGAACACAGCAAACCTTTGATCTCCTCTCAGGTCTGCTGTTAATACCTTACCGCTGTCGAAAATTTTTCTGTTGTGATGTTACTGTTCCAATCTGATCAGCCAATTCTTGTCACACCATTATGAGGTTTGAAATGAAACTTTGTCATATTTTCAGCTTTCCAGTACACTCAGTTAAAAAATAGTATGTCCTTGAAACTAAATGTACACGTGACTTTGAATGTAAAACCAACTCTTGAAATTAAAAAAAAAAAAAAGATTTACAGGCTTCGGGGGGAAAAATAGTATGCCTTTTTTTGCCACACAGGCCTGTCAGAAATGGGCCAATTATTAATTTATTTGATGAGCACCCCACATTCTTTACTATATTCTAATATCTGGTATTGTTGAGGCTGGAAAGACCTCCTTGAAACTCAATTCAACAGTATTTCTGACTACTTCTCTTTCACTTCCTCCTGGTCTACGCATCTTACTAAGTAAGTTTAGTCACTGAATACTGCTGTCTTCAGAAAGTGTTCATTTTTCTTGTTTTTGTGGTGGTGGTTGTTTTGTCTGCCCTCTGGGTAATAATCAGACAACAGAATCTGAGTTATAGTGAACAAAAAAACTCACTTGGATATGACTGGTCCTGAACTCTTCTACTACGCTAGATTTCATCAACAGCACTTCTCAATGTGTAGCCCCCTCAAATAAGCACTGTCATAACCTTGTTTCAATCTGACTTATATAATTCAAATGACTTTGATTTATGCTATGTGTGGTGTTCAAGGCTGAAACCGTTCAGTAATGTTGCCAATGTGACTTAACCAAACCGATATAATAGTGACCCAAATCACATTTACCAATATAGCCAGAACTGGAGTATCCTGTGCCCCATTTGTGCTGTATTAGTATATGGGGCCAAAGGGGCCATAGAATGTTTATCTGTTGGGGAAGTGGGTAATTTTTGGTGCATTGATTGCCCTAGGAAATATTGGTATGACACCAAAGATCAATGGGTCAGTTGAAACTCCCTTACATGGATCATAACAGATAATGACATCCGGTTGTGTGAAGTAAGATCTACTGGTCCCATCTGGGACTTGTTCACAGATGGCTGAGCACAGACTGTGGGATGCATGACTGAGGTCAGTAGGACAGGTTGATCTCATCATGCTGCTTATAATCCTGTTGATAGTAGTCTTAATTAAATATTCTATGAGAAAAATATGTGGACTTGGTCCCAGCCTCTGCATATCAGATTAATCAGATTGGCTGATGGAGCAAATGATGATGACAAAGTTTCATTTCAAACCTCATAATGGTGTGACAAGAATTGGCTGATCAGATTGGAACAGTAACATCACAACAGAAAAATTTTCGACAGCGGTAAGGTATTAACAGCAGACCTGAGAGGAGATCAAAGGTTTGCTGTGTTCAATTTGTCAGAACAAGTAAATGTTTGAATTTAGATAAGAATACATTTGGCATGGTGTGGTTTATTGCTGCAGATGATCGACCATGGGCTCTCAGAATGCTTTCATATGATTGTATCAAGACTGCCAAGATCTGATAGCTCTTTAATTGTGTCATCCCTTAGAGTTGTA
This sequence comes from Orycteropus afer afer, assembly GCF_000298275.1. Lineage (NCBI taxonomy): Eukaryota > Metazoa > Chordata > Mammalia > Tubulidentata > Orycteropodidae > Orycteropus > Orycteropus afer. The sequence goes on from NW_006921692.1 coordinate 9,307,101, forward strand.
TTTTCTGTGAGCAATCTTGACAGTTAAGGTAATGGTTTCTTCCTGGACAAAGAGTAGGCTTTCCCAAGTTTAGTGTCCTTCAGTTGCAGGGAAAATCCATTGCGTATGAAGCATTCACTGGCCTTCTGTGCCCCTCTGTAGGAAATGGGGTAAGGGGAACCAACACAGTCACACTCATGTTGTTGTTGTTGTTAAGTGCCGT
>NW_006921692.1:9325064-9332836 GCF_000298275.1 Orycteropus afer afer
GTTTCTGAGACAGTATCACTTCAGAAGTAGGTTGCCCAATCTTCCTTCCAAGGAGTGTCAGGTGGGTTTGGACTGCCAGCCTTCTGGTTAGCAGTCATATGCTTGAGGCACTATGCCACCATGAAACAGTAACAGTATCTGGCCAATTTATCAGCTTGTAAGGAGGATAAGATGAAATCCAAGGTCTGAAAATAAGTGATGGTGAATTGCAACTTCATACACTTAGATCAAAGAGCTCTGGTGGCACATTCATTAACAATTTGTGTGCTAACTTAAAAGTCAGTGGTTTGACTCCACCAGCTGCTCTGTGGGAGAAAGATAGGCAGTCTGCTTCTGTAAAGATTATAGCCTTGGAAATTCTTTCTTCTGTTCTACTCTGTCCTAAAGGGTTGCTATGAGCTGGAATCAATGGCAATGGTTATACTTAGATCATTGGTCTGAAATCCGTGTTGTGGAATGTTTCTCAGTATCATCAAAAGGCAAGTTGAAGTTGATGTCTGTCTAAGCCCTACTCTCAGAAACAAATGTTAAAATCAGTGAACATTGCCTTCATTTTGCCACCTTACTTGCTTCTTTTAAAAAATGAATGATTGCATGGTATGCCCACTGATGAGAATCTTTTATGAAAGTCAGAGCCTATACTTTTTTTAAATGACAAATTTTATGTTTATGTATGTAAGATGTTGAATATGGGGAGCTGTTCTATTATTACTCACTCAAAATTAACAAAAGTGAACTCAGCCAAGTCGTAGTTTCACTGTTGAACATGCTTACATTCAGGGATGAAGAGGATTATAATAGAATGAAGATTTAATAATAACTGAGATTTTGACTAGACATATATTTTTGTAAGAAGTCTGATTTTCAGAAGAAATTGCTCTCCTTACAGCTAAGATTAAGCATTTGCATTTGTATTCTTGAAAGAAAATAAACAATAGACAACTTGAGAACTTGAAAAACATCTGAAGTGCTTCCTTATTATTGTTAAGGCTGTGTGGTTCCACTCTCCTGCTGTTCACCACCCACTGGTCACTCCATTACAGTCAATCAGCAAAAGTACCAGCAATAGCCAACAGGAGAAATGACATAGTTCATTCTGCCAACGCATATGCTTCCTATGAAGATACAGCCCTAAAGAAATATATATTTTATTCCTATATGGATTCTGTGATTTATTGTCTTCATTTCATAAGGGCAAAGGCTCAATTAAGGAGAGAGAGATTTTGTTTTATTGTTCCTTGAAAATACATGGTGAAAGTTGTTTGTTTCAAGAACATGGTTCAGCTCTGCCTCTAAAATATCCTGGGTAACTCTAAGCTGAGTTATGATAAAGACTTAACATTGTTCTGCTAAAGCATCAAACTCCTTTGCTCTAAATCTTGGGTGAAATCTTAGTTTTCTTATTGATTTTTCCCCAGCTCTCCCTGAAATTAGTAAAGTATGAACTTGGCTATTCATATGTGAAGTACAGGATAGAAAAAAAGATTTTTGGACTCTGAATACAGTAATAACTTTGGCCTGATAGTTTTAAACTTTCTGATGCACACACACACTCATTACTTCTTTTAACTCTGTATGATTTGAGCTTCTATTGAAACCTAAATATCAGATTTTCATTTTTATTACTACATATTTGTTTTGAATTTTTGTTGTCATTAGGTGCTGTCAAGTTGACTCTGACTCATAGTGACCCCATGTACAACAAAACAAAACTTGTTATTGTTATTGTTATGTGCCTTTGAGTCATCTCCAACTCATAGTGACCTTATGTACAACAGACCAAAACACTGCCCAGTCCTGTACCAGCCTCATGATCCCTACTATACTTGAGCCCATTGCCATAGCCATCATGTCAATCTGTCTTGTTGAGGGCTTTCCCCTACTTTGTTGACCCTCCACTTTACCAAGCATGACATCCTTCTCCAGAGAATTGTCCCTTCTGACAATATGACCAAAGGAGGTGAGACAAAGCCTGGCCATTCTTGCTTCCAATGAGCATTCTAGCTGCCCTTCTTCAAGGATAGATTTGTTAGTTCCTTTACTAGTCCATGGTACTTTCATCATTCTTTGCCAATACCACAACTCAAAAGCATCAACTCTTCTTCAGTCTTCTTATTCACTGTCCAGCTCTCACATGCATATGAAGTGCTTGAAAGTACCATAGCTTGGGTTGTTGTTGTTGTTATGTGCTGTCGACTCAGACCTGACTCATAGTGACCCCTCCTTGCATTGCAGTATCACTACAGAAGTAGATTGCCCCATCTTTCTTCCGAGGAATGGCTCTTCAGCTTGAACTGCCAACCTTCTGGTTAGTAGTAAAGTGCCTTAGGCACTGTGCTACCAGAGCTCCCAAGCCTACAGCACCTGGTATTCCCAGGTGGTCTCCCATCCAAGTACTAACCAGGCCCAACCCTGCTTAGCTTCCGAGATCAGACAAGATTGGGTGTGTTCAGGGTGGTGTGACTGTAGACTAGCTTGGGTTAGGCACATCTTAGTCTTCAAGGAGATGTCTTTGCTGTTCAGTACTTGAAAGAGGTATTTTGCAACAGATTTGGCAGATGCAATACATCTTTTGATGTCTTGATGGCTGCTTCCATTGGTGTTGATTGTAGAACCAAGTAATAAGTCTTTGACAACTTCAGTCTTCTCTCCATTTATTGTGATGCTGGTTATTGGTCCAGTTGTGAGGACTTTTGCTTCCTATATATTGATATGTAATCCATACTGCAGACTGTAATCTGTAATCTTCATCAAGTGCTCCAATTCATTCTCACTTTCAGCAAGCAAAGTCGTGTCATCTGCATATCTCAGGTTGCTAATGAGCCTTCCTCCAATCCTGATACCATGTTCTTCTTCATACAGTCCAGTTTCTTGTATTATTTGCTCAGCATACAGATTGAATAAATATGGTGAAAGGATACAAACTTGACACATTCCCATCCTGATTTTAAACCATTAAGTTTCCCCTTGTTCTGTTCGAAAGACAGCCTCCTGATCCATGAATGAAACTAGAAGGCATATATTCCAAACATCATTAGATTGACTGATTTCTTAATTTATTCTTTCTTTTATGCAATATCTATTAAGTGCAAACTACTCTGCCAAGTTTTATGGAAAATAAACAAAGGGATAATATGTAATATAATCATTACATTTCCAGATTTTACAATTTGGAAGGGGAGATAAGTATTTGGCTGCTAACCAGAAAGTCAGCAGTTCAACCCCACCAGCTGCTCCATGGAAGGAAGATAAGGCAATCCATTTCTGTACAGATTTATAACCTTGAAACCCAGTGGGGGTCTCTATGTATTTGAATTGACTTAATGACAATGGTTTGGTTTGAATTTTTTATGCAAGGTCAATGTCAGATGCATATATATTCTATAGGAGGTACTAACAAAATAATGTATAATTTAGAAGGTCACAAAATCACTTCTGATTTCTGGTTTTGGAGTTAAGGAAAGTTTCATGAAGAAGGTACCATTGAGGCAAGGGCTCAGGAGGTCAGTGGTGAAACTGGAATAATTTTGAATGATGACATAGTCAATTTATTTATTAAAAGAAGAATTCTTGGACTTTCATTTTATTTTAGTAGTATTCCCAGAAATGTGTCCAATAAGTTCTTCACATCTTAAACATGTCAGGTTACCTATAGAGTTCTAACATTTAATACAGGATTTTCAAACACTTTGGTCATGATTCACAGAAACAAATATATTTTACATTATGACCCAGTATACACATAACTATATATTCAACTAAAACAAGATATTGAAAAAAAGTATTTAGATTTCATTTTTTAGATTTTTATTCATAACTGAAGCACACAAATAATAAGTATACAACTTGCAAAATTTGTACATGGAGCGTATAATACATTCCATATTACTCTAGCCAAGATCAAAATATAGAATGTTTCTGGTCCTCAAGAAATCTTCTTCATGCCCCCTTACACTTCATAAACCTTCGAAAACTAACCACTTTTCAGAATTCTATCAACACAGATTCATTTTGTCTGCTTTTGAATTTTGTATGAATGGAATGTCTGACTTTTTTCAGTTAACATAAAATCAACGTGGCTTACTCTTTTTTTTTAAATTGAATTTCAGATGAGCAATAGACATTTTTATTGAGATATATTTCACACACCATAAAATTCATTGTTTTAAAGTGCACAATTGAATAGTTATCAATATTTTACAAGGTTGTGCAACCACCACCATTATCTAATTCCAGAACATTTCTATTATCCCCAAAAGACACCCCATATTTGTCATCAAGTCCCAATCACTACATCTCTGTTATCACTAGGCAAACACTAGTCTATTTCCTGTCTATATGGAAGGAATATGCAGATTCACTGTTCCAAAAAGAACTGGTTGACATTCAAATATTTCAGGAGGTTGGATATGATCAAGAGCAAGTGGTATTAAAGGAAGAAGTCCAGGCTGCACTGAAGGAATTGGCAAGAAATAAGCTTCCAGGAATGGATGGAATACACATTGAGATATTTCAACAAATGGATGCAACATTGGAGGCACTTACTTATTTATGTCAAGGAATTTGGAAGACAGTTGCCTGGCCAACTGACTGGAAGAGATCTATATTTGTGTCCATTTCAAAGAAAGGTGATCCAACAGAATATGGAAACTATAGAATAATATCATTAATATCACATGCAAGGAAAATCTTGCTGAAGATAATTCAAAAATGGTTGCAGCAGTATACTGGCAGGGAACTTCCAGAAATGTTGTTGTTGTTGTTGTTATGTGCCGTTGAGTCGGCCCCGACTCATAGCGACCCCTCCTTGGGTTTCCGAGGCAGTATCACTACGGAAGTAGGATTGCCCAACCTTCCTTCCGAGGAGTGGCTGGTAGGAAGCTGAATTCAGAAGAGGATGCGAAAAAAAGGGTATCATTGCTGATGTCATATGGATCTTGTCTGAAAGCGAAGAATACCAGAAAGATGTTTTCCTTTGTTTTATTGACTATGCAAAGGCAGTTGACCGTGTGAATCATAACAAATTATGGATAACACTGCAAAGAATGGGAATTCCAGAAAATTTAATTGGCTCACGAAGAGCCTGTAGATGGACCAGGAGGCTGTCACTCAAATAGAACAAGGTGATACTGCGTGGTTTAGAGTCAAGAGGGGTGTACGTTGGGGGTTGTATCCTTTCACCATACTTTTTCAATGTGTATGCTGAGCAAATAATCTGAGAAGCTTGCCTATATGAAGAAGAAGGTGGGATCAGGATTAAAAGAAGATTCATTAACAACCCGCAATATTCAGATGACACAACCTTGCTTGCTGAAAGTGAAGATGACTTGAAGCATTTACTAATGAAGATCAAAGACTATAATCTTCACTATAGATTACACGTCAACATAAAGAAAACAAAAATCCTTACAACTGGACCAATAAGCACCATCAGACCAAATGGAGAAAAGATTAAGGTTGTCAGGAATTTCATTTTACTTGGATTCATAATCAACATCCATGGAAGCAGCAGTCAAGAAATCAGATGTCATATTGCACTGAGCACACCTCTTGCAACAGACCTCTTTAAAGTCTTAAGAAGGAAAGATGTCACTTTGAAGAATAAGATGTAGCAGACCCAAGTTATGGTATTTTCAGTCATCTCTTATGTATATGAAAACAGGGCAATGAATAAAAATTGAAGAAGAGTTGATGCCTTTGCGCTGTGGCATTGGCAAAGAATGTTTAAAATACCATGGACTACAGAAGAACAAATAAATCTGTCCTGGAAGAAGTGATGCTGAAATGCTCCTTAGAAGTGAAAATGGCCAGACTTTATCTCTTGTACTTTGGTCATGTTGTGATAAGGGACCATTCCCTGAAGAATGATATCACACTTGGTAAAGTAGAAGGGCAGTGAGATGGATTGATAAAGTGGGTCCAACATGGGCTCAAGCGTAGCAAAGATTGTGAAGATGGTGCAGGACTAGGTAGTGTTTCATTCTATTATACATAGGGTCACTATGAGTTAGAGCCAACTTGATGGCACCTGACTACAACACATAAATTTTCCTATTGTATTTCATAGAAAAGCAATTATACAATATATGATCCTTTGTAACTGGGTTTCTTTTACTTAATATGTTTTTGAAGTTCTTTCCACATTGTTTGTTGTTGTTAGGTGCTGTCGAGTCATCTCCAACTCATAGCGACCCCATGCACAGCAGAATGAAACACTACCTGGTCCTGTGCCAGCCTCACAATCCTTGCTATAGCTGAGCCCGTCACCACAGCCACTATGTCAATCCATCTTGTTGAGGGCCTTCACCTCTTTTGTCGACCCTCCACCTTACCAAGCATGACATCCTTCTCCAGGGAATGGTCCCTTCTGACAACATGACCAAAGTAGGTGAGACAAAGCCTGGCCATTCTTGCTTCCAAGGAGCATTCCGGCTGCACTTCCTCCAGGACAGATTTGTTAGATCTTTTAGCAGTCCATGGTACTTTCAGCATTCTTCACCAGCACAACTGAAAAGCATCAACTCTTCTTTTATCTTCCTTATTCATTGTCCAGCTCTCACATGCATATGAGGCAATTGAAAATACCATGGCTTGTGTCAGGCACACGTTAGTCCTCAAGGACACATCTTTGCTCTTCGGCACTTGAAAGAGGTCCTCTGCAGCTGAATTGCCCAGTGATATACATCATCCGATGTCCTGACAGCTGCTTCCATTGGCATCGATTGTAGAACCAAGCAATGTGAAGTCACTGACAACTTCAATATTTTCTCCACTCATCATGCTGCTGCTTATAAGTCCAGTTGTGAGGATTTTTGTTTTCTTTTTATTGAGGTGCAATCCATACTGCAGACTGTATTCTTCAATCTTCATCAGTAAGTGCCTCAAGTCACCCATACTGTAACACATACCAATACTTCATTTCTTTTTATTATCAAATAATATTCTGTTGTATGAATATACAAAATTTTATTTATTCATTCATACATTGGGTTTTTTGTATTGTTTCCACCTTTTGGCTATTATAAATAATATTGTTATGAATATTTCTGTAGTTTTCAAGTAGAAAAGTACATAAAAAGTACATAACTTCATTTATGTTGGATATATACCTAGAAGTAGAATTGAAGGATAATAGGGTAACTCTACGTTGAACAATTTGGAAAACTGACAGACTGTTTTCCAAAATTGCTGCACCATTTTATATTACCCGTGGTTACTTGTGAGGGTTCCAATCTCCCTATCCTTGTCAACACTTACTATTATCCTTCTCTTAATTACAGCCAGACATTCTTTTGGATATTAAGTGGTATCTCATTGTTGTTTTTGTTTGCATTTCCCTAATGGCTAATGATGGTAAGTTTTCATGTGGTTGTTTAGCTGGATAAATTATTTAGATCATTTGCCTATTTTTCAATTGAATTTTCTTTTATTCTTTTATGTGTTCTTGATACTCAATCCTTATCAGATATATTATTTTTATATTTTTTCTCTCATTGTGTGGGTTATCATTTCACTTTTCTTGATGGTACTCTTTGAAGTCAAACGTTTTACATTTTGATGCAGTCTAATAGTTTTTTTTTTTTTTTTTTCCTTTTGGTTGCTTGTGCTTTTGGTGTCACATCTAAGAAACTGTTGCTTAATTCCAGGTCATGATGATGTACACATATGTTTTCTTCTAAGAGATTTATAGTTTTAGCTCTTACATTTCGGTCTTTGGTACACAGTTCATTTTGGTACTTTTTTTTTAGTATATGGTGTGAAGTAGGGGCCCA
>NW_006921692.1:9332936-9339414 GCF_000298275.1 Orycteropus afer afer
TCTCATTGTGTGGGTTATCATTTCACTTTTCTTGTTTTTACTCTTTGAAGTCAAACGTTTTACATTTTGATGCAGTCTTAATAGTTTTTTTTTTTTTTTTTCCTTTTGGTTGCTTGTGCTTTTGGTGTCTTACCTAAGAAATCATTGCTTAATTCCAGGTCATGATGATGTACACATATGTCTTATTCAAAGAGATTTATAGTTTTAGCTCTTACATTTCGGTCTTTGGTACACAGTTCATTTTGGTACTTTTTTTTTAGTATATGGTGTGAAGTAGGGGCCCAACTTCATTCTTTTGCATCTAGATATTCAGTTACCCCAGAACCATTTGTTGAGGAGGTGATTCTTTCTTCATTGAATTATTTTCTTGCCCTTGTCAAATAATTACCATTCTCTGGGAATGTATTTTGAAGGAGCTCCAGTCTCCTTCTAACTCTTCTACCATCTGCCAGACTATCGGTTTCACGGTGACTACAGGTTATTGGTCTGCTGAGATGGGAACAGGAACAGGAATAGGCTAAGTTAAAATGCCAGAAAAGCTTACTGGTTTTACCAACATGTATTTGGTTTCTTTTTTAGTAAATATTTTAAATAAATGCTACTCAGTTGCTGCAAGCTTTTGTTTAATCTCTACAGTTCAAAAAGGTTTATTCTGACAATTTTTGCCATTTTTCTCATTGCCTTTATGGATGAGAGAAGATTTGGAAGTCATTACTCTGCTATATATTTGGTGATATCACCTCTACACTAATTATGATTTACACACCATAATATTTCTATCACTTTTATTAAAATAAAGACTGCCCAACCCACTAAATTGATTTCATGGCTTACTCATGAGTTGTATTCTATAGATTAAAAATCAGAGTTCCAGTTTCCCTAAGAGCATTCGTATAATCAGTTATGCTTTTGTCAGCATTCTGTCTATTGAATCAATGTGGATCATTAGCTATAGACAGGGCTGGAAAGAATACACCAGTATATAGAGCAACTAAAAGTGATACTGTGATTAATACAACAGGATAAATTGAACTCTCAGTCTACATATTTCCTTCAATTAATATGAAACAATAAGTAAAAATAGTATTTATTCAATTTATCTATATCAAATCTACCTCAAATCTCTACTTCATTTTTTTATCTAGCCACTACATAAGTATATAATTTTCCTGTCTCTACTTTATTTGTTTTCCTATTTAATCAAAATAGCACTGCCATTAATGAAGCATTACTTATGAGACGAATAAATTACCATGACTCCCCAAAACTATTATGATCTATGTTGTTGTTGTGTACCGTCGAGTCACACCTGACTCATAGTGACCCCTCCTTGGGTTTCCGAGGCAGTATCACTACGGAAGTAGGATTGCCCAACCTTCCTTCCGAGGAGTGGATGATCTATAGTTAGATATATTTATTGCTTTTTTTTCTTCTTTTAACCTACTCACTAGAGTTTTCTTGTAGGATTTTGAATACTTTTCAAAACTTGAAGAAGACATGACCACAAGATCAGCAGAGATGAATTGTTCCTTCTAGCTCCTCTTTTCATTATCTGAGGAGATACAGCATCTATTCTAGTTTTCTTTTCAGTTAGGTTAGAAGTGTCACTCCTGAAACAGATTTTTGTCAAAGTGTAATCACATTTCCTCTACTTTATCCTTACTTTTATGTTGCTGAACTTAGTGCATCCAATTCTAAACAGAACCAGATATACCAAGAAGGAATCATTTCCGTGGTTTGATCTGTTCACATTGGTTTTAACCCCATTTGTGTAGTGAAGCTGCTCACTTGGGTCCAAACTATGCTCCATTGTAGAGGGAAAACCATGTTAAGTGAAAGTTTATCCACTTTTTTTGACCTGCTACCTGGCAGGCTGTTCAGTTGAGTTCATTGTGAGTGCTCAGAGCTTCAAGGTTTTAAGGCCTATAAAAATGAATTACAATATAAATAACTGTGCCTTTGGACAGTCTTCACACCAGCAAAATATCATTTAGTAGAAATGCCTTAAGTAGCATTACTTCAAATTGGGAAAGTTTTGAACAGTATGTTTATTTTTTAGGACTGTTTCTTCAGCTATTTAGGATATTTTTGTGCGAAGGACAAATTGTTTTTCTGTTACATAGAGCTGATTTTTTTCCTTCATGTCATCTTAATTTATGGGATTTCTTCTTCCTTGAAAGCTCAGACAAGTTATGTGTCACAGATACAGACATTTGGCAATGTTTAAAGGATGTTGTTTCTATGTGTGACCAAATATTCTGGAAATTAACTACATAAAGAAAGTGGAAAGAAGCATGTCTAAATTAAGCATACTAAACTTTGTTAAACACTTTAAAACTTTATGTACTGATTTATGACATTTATAAGGAGTATGTGTGAGCCATTGATCTAAGAATTGGCATTTACTATTATGGTTATCTGTATAAAGATATATATATATATATATATATAGATAGATAGATAGATAGATAGATAGATAGATAGATAGATAGATGACTTGGTTTAAATTAACGTCTTACATAAATAACTTTTGATTTTAAGAAAAACTTTAAGAGGTAATATAAATAAATCAGTAATAAAAGCATTCCTTCATAATACAACATCTGGAACTTTGAGATGATATTTTGTCTCTATGGTAACAGTTTTAGGTACTAAGATGATATAGTGCTTCAAATGTTTTTGTCCTGATATTAAAGAAATAAAAAAAATTATTTTAATGTGTCATTAAGACTTGAAAAATAAAAATGCATATGGATACTCTGTTAAATTTAGGAGAGGTTCTATAAAACACCTGGCATAATTTTTCTTATTTATTGTTCGATTTCATTTTTATCAGCAAGGCCTGGAGGACTGCATTCTCTTCTTAATCCTCTCGGCAAAAAAGTATTCTTGCTAGCTGTTTCTATCATGTGTAAGCTATCTCTGGAGGGATAGTAAAATGCTGCCATCCTGCAAAACTTCACAGTGGCTGACCATCACATTCTAAAGATTCACGGGTGTCTGATTCATGTTCCGATGCAGTGAACTGAATGGTAACCTGTGCCTTTTTCCCTTTCAAGAGGTGGAAAAAGTTCAGCAGCCCTACTGACTATGAGAACCCTGCTTAATATCATAGCCATATTCTCAATCTATTTTTATCAGATGTTCTCCAAAAACAAAACAGAACAAAACAAAAAACAAGCTTGTTATCACTGAGTCAATTATGACTCATAGGAGCCCTATAGTACAGAATAGAATTGCCCCGTAGGGTTTTTAACTCTGTAAGTCTTATCAGAAGCAGACTGCTACAGCTTTCTCCCTGTGGAGTGGGTGGTGGGTTTAAACTGTTGAAATGTGTTTAACCAGTGCATCACCAGGGGTTCTTAGTTGTGCCCACTTGGTAAAAATAACACACACAAAATCCAAATTTGGAAAAAAAAAACAAATCTAGAAAATAAATGTTTGAATCCCCAGATAATGTGGCAGCAAAAAACAAAACAAAACAAAACACACACACAAAACAAAAAAACAAAAAAATGAAACTCATTGCCCTTGAGTCGATTTTACTCATAGCGAATGCCTCTTGGAAGAGCTCTGGTGGTGCAGTGCCTAAGGCATTTGACTGCTAACTGGATAGCTGGTGGTTCAAACCCACCTTAGAAGGTTCAAATCCTCTGTAGAAGGAAGCTTGGGCAATCTACTTCCGTAGTGATACCGCCTCAGAAATCCAAGGAGTGGTCACTATGAGTGGCTCTGACTGGACAGCAGTGAGGTTTTTCTTTCTTTTTTTTTTTTTGTATCTCTACCGAAACCTTCCTTGGGTTTCTGAGGCAGTACCTCTACAGAACTAGATTGCCTAAGCTTTCTTCTGAGGAATGGGTGGTGAGTTTGAACTGCCAGTCTTCAGATTAACAGTCAAATGCCTTAGGCACTACACCACCAGAGCTCCCAATGTAGCACCAGATTTCTTTAAATGATGAGCCTATCTAAGTGCATTTTAAAAATACAGTTCAATGCAATTTGAATACAGTTCAATAGGATGCTGGCAATTGAAGAAAACATCAAAGAAATGGCTGGCAGGGTAACTTCTTTAGCAGTTTTCACTCTAATTCAAGCACAAAGTTCTATACGTGGAACGCCTAGTATAAGTTTGTATAAAAGAGCTTTGGTGGTGTAGTGTAGTGGTTAAAATCATTTGGCTGCTAACCAAAAGATTGGTGGTTTGAACCCCAAGTTGCTCCATGGGAGAAAGATGAGGCAATCTGCTTCCATAAAGATTTATAACCTTAGAAATCCTATGGGACAGTTCTACTCTGTCCTAAAAGGGTCACTAGGAGTTGGAATAGACTTTATGGTGCTTGGATTTTAGTTTAGAAAGGTAAAATTGTATGGAGTAGATCAGTAAAGTCAATTTAAATTTTGGGGATGCAGTTTATTCATCAGTTTGGTGAGATAGTAGACCCAAATGACTTTGGAATACTTTCATGTTTTAGCATTTAAAATCTAATGAATGTATATATTGTAGCCACCACCCATTTGTCAGTTTGTCATCTTGTGATGACTTGTGTATGTTACCTATATTTCAAATACCGGAAGGGTCACCCATGGTGGACAGGTTTCAACAAAGCTTCCAGACTAAGACAAACTAGGAAGAAAGGCCTGACAATCTACTTAAAAAAAAATTAAATCATGAAAACCTTTTGGGTCACAACAGAATATTGTCCAGCATAATGCTGGATGATAAGACATCTAAGTTGGAAGGCACTACACAATAACGACAACAATAAACTCAAGCATTCCAATGATAGTGAAAATGAAATTTTTTCAGAACTGGGTAACATTGTATTCTATTATACATAAGGTCCCCATTAATTGAGGCCATCTCATTGGCAACTAACAACAACATGTATTGTAGATATTGAGAGAAAAGGAAAAGAGCACTAGCTATTTAAAAAAAAAAGTCTGTTTGTTTTAAGATGAATGAAAGGTTCACTTTAGGCTTTAAGGAAATTGAATATTTGAATTGGTGACCAGAGAGAATAATTATAGAGAATTACAGAAGAAAAGTGAAAATACAGAAATGATGGTGCATGCATGTAAAGGAAAGGCATTTTGGAAAATTATCCAAAAATGTTATATAAGGTAAATGAAGAACAGTGCAAACATGGAAATTAGTTAGACCTCTACTGAAGTAATGTGGGGTCAGACCCAAGGTTCAGGCATTGGGAAAGGAGAAACATTGCAAAAATGAATCAATAGTAATTTGAAGTATGGAGATGTATTGAGGAGTGCTATACTTGACTGATAACCAGAAGGTTGGCAGTTCAAACCCACCAACCACTCCTCAGAAGGAAGGTTGGGCTATCTACTTCCATAGTGATACTGCCTCGGCAACCCAAGGGGAGGTTGCCATGGGTCAGGTCTGACTCGAGGGCACATAACAGCAACATTAATAATAATATGTTGTTATTATTTGCCGTTGAGTCAGACCCAACTCATAGCGACCCCTCCTTTGGTTTCTGAGGTGGTTTCACCATAGAAATAGATTGCCCAACCGTCCTTCCGAGGAGTGGCTGGTGGGTTTGAACTGCCAGCCTTCTGGTTAGCAGTCAATTGCCTTAGGCACTTCGTTACCAGAGCTCCTAATAATAATATAGAGGGCTGATAACACTCAAACTATGCTCAGTTTCCTTAGAATTTGATTGACCAAACATTTACATAAAACTTTCCTTTATTCTATTTTTCCACATAAAATTTTTAGATTCATATTGGTTAGGGGTTTTAATTAATTTATATGATTCATGTATCTTCATTATTCTTTAATGTTGCATAGTATTCCATTGTAACCACTTTCTTGACTTAAATCATCAAGTTTAGGAGTAGGGCTTGTTACAAGATATGTCTTCATCACTTTAGTTCCAAGAGAGGCAAAAAAGGGAGATCATGGGTTTCTAGACAGATATTAGCAGTGAATGTGATTGATCAAAGGGACAAGACAGCAAGTCTCTCAAGCCTTCTCAAAGAGCCAGGGTGCCAAAGCCTGGTATTCTTTCCTTTGGCTGAAAATTTGCAAAGACTCAGGAAATAGTCCCCAAAATGATCCAGATCTGATGGGCTTTATACTCAAATCTTATATAAATGGCCCTGCTCTAGCTGGCCTTGAAACACCTGTAACTAGCAGCTTTTGTGGGGACAGCAGGAAGTACTTTTTCCATCCCCTTTGCTATAAGAATCATTGCTACTATCTCTCAGTGTGTGTGTGTGTGTGTGTGTATACTTGTCAGTTCTAGCTCAGAGTCTTGTTATATGACAGAGTAGAAGTGCCCTGTAGGATTTCCAAGGCTGTAATATTTATGGAAGCAGATTGCCACATGTTTCACCCATGGAGTGACTGGTGAGTTTGAACTACTGACCTTTTGTACAACTAGGGCTTATTTTACATATATATGTATATATGTAAAATGTATATGTGTATATATATATATATATATATATGGGT
>NW_006921692.1:9339642-9365315 GCF_000298275.1 Orycteropus afer afer
ATACATATATATACATACTTATACATACATACACACATATACATATACACACATATATAGATATGTGTGTGTGTGTGTGTGTGTGTATACACCAAAAAAAACACACAAACCCACTGCCATTAAGTCGATTCCAACTCACAGCAACCCCCACTGGGTTTCTGAGGCAGTAAATCTTTCTGGAAGTAGATTTTCCCATCTTCCTTCCATGGAGTGGCTGGTGGGTTTGAATCACCAGCCTTCTGGTTAGCAATCAAATGCCTGACCACCAGAGCTCATTATATGTATATAGTCATGCCAATAACTCTCAGTTTTATATATCTAACTAATACTTCTCACCTTAGCTGCATACCCATGTATGTAACCAATCACCTACTGGAAATCTTTACGTGAATAACTTCCAGGCATCTCCACACTAATGTGTTCAAAATGAGGATTTACTGCCCAACCACCCCCACCAACATACGCACATACAAACACACTCATCTCTTCCTTTTCTGTGGCTCCTATTTTAGAGAATAGTACTTTTGTCCACAGTTTTTCAAGACTGAAATGTGGACAACATTTTGACTGCTACCTTCCTTCACTTCATCATGTATACCCATTCAGTCATGAAACCCAAGAATCTTTCTTCCTAAAGATCTTTCCTTACTTACTCCCATTCCAAACTCACTACCATCGAGTTGATTCCTATTCATAGTGACACTTTAAGGACAGGGTAGAACTGCCCCATAGAACTTTCAAGCTGTAAATCTTTACAGAAATAGACTGCTTCATCTTTCTCCTGCAGTTTGGCTTGTAGGTTCCAACCGCCAAACCTTTGGTTAGCAACTGAATGCTTTAACCACTGTGCCAACAGAGCACCTCAGAATTTATCTAGATTGCTAGAATTGCCCCTTATCACTACTCCTGTTTTCCATTAGTCTTCCCCACTATCTGTTCTCCCAATTGCAAATCTGATCTTATCTCCTCACTACTTTAGATCCTTCAAACATTTTAATTACCTTCAGAATAAATTTAAAGTTCTCCACATGAATTAGAAAGGCTTCTTGTCTGGGTATTTCTTTACCCCTCTGGGTTCATTCTCTGTTTACCTTTCACATTCACAATCCACTTTCCAGCCATGTTTTTGAGCTAACACTATCTTTCTTGCTTCTAGGCTTTTGTCTAGCATTGCCTTTTACTTAGATGCCCTCTCTCCTACATTGTCTATTTAATTCTTACTCATTTTCCATTATTCAATATGTTACTTCCTCCAACAAACCTTTCCTAACCATATCCCTCCCTCCCAATTAATTTGATAGGCAAATCACCTAGGTACTCCCATAAGTTTCTGTACTCTGCTATCAAAGCATTTATCTCTGAAGTATACAGTACTCTGACTGTTAACATCTCTGTATCTCTTTTAAACTCTAATCTACTGTAGATGCTAATTTGTAAAACAAGGATAATATCTGCTTTGCATATTGTTGTTGTTGTTATGTGCCATTGAATCAGACCTGACTCACAGCGACCCCTCCTTGGGCTTCTGAGGCAGTATCACTATGGAAGTAGATTGCCCAACCTTCCTTCTGAGGAGTGACTGGTGGATTTGAACTGCCAGACTCCTGGTTAGCAATCAAGTGTCTTAGGCTCTAATAATTCTAATAATTAAATGCCTGGTGTAGAATCTGGAATGTAGCAGCTGCTTAATAATCGGTAGCTGTTACTACTATGACCATGACTATGATTTGATATTCTGGTCAATATTGACGTGAAGACTACCCAGTCTCAGTACATAGTGCAAGAGGATTTAGAAATCAAAGAAAGAGAATGAGGAATGAAGAAATGAACTGAAATAAATTGAAGTGTTGGCTGTGGCTTCTTAAATTGCTTCTTAGACACACTTCATTACCAGTTACTACATTTAAGTGCAGCAAAATCTCGGCTCTATTGAGATGCATCCTTTGTAGATTTGGGCTTGCCATCTAGCCTGATGCAGTTGTCTAACTCTCATGTTAATATTTGTCTCCATCCCTTTGGAAGCAAGTTGCTTCCCATTCTCTGGCTTTCTAACCCCATCAGAGGGAATGGTAAATGTAGGATTGAAACAATCTATAGACAACCACAAAGAGCAAGGCTGAGGAGCCACACTACAGCGAGTAATTAAAAACACTCTCTATCCCTTGGAAACCATCCCAACCCCCCTCATCTCCTGCCAGGCAGGCCGTTATTACATTGGCATTGTCAGTCTGCTGGCTGTTCTTTCTGCCAGCACACTTTGGCTGGCATTGGCACACTATTCATTTGGCAGTCTCCATCCCCATTACTGAGCGTCTTTTTGGAGCTGCCAGGGTTTGGTCAAAGGATGCAGTGGAAACTTTGAAGCCATTCCAAATATTTGGGGCCTACGGTTGGGAGGTTGGCTTGTTAAGATGATTTTTTTTTCCCCTGACATAATATATCCTAGTTGATTTCTAATTGCATTTTAGAAGAGGTGTAAAGAGAATAGAAAACATTTTTTGACTTGCCAGAGAATAGGTACTGGCTCTCCATCTGTTCCTGTGTTGCACATTCACGCATATCCCCCAAAGGAATGAGGTGGTTATATGTAAAATAAACATAATTTCAGCTAGAGATACTCCTGAAACATTCAGCCAGAGATGATTAAAACCAAGCAACAAAAATCTCCTTTTGGACATGGAGTTTCCTATTAGCAAGCTGGTAAAAAAAAAAAAAAAAAAAAAAAAAAAAAAAAAAAAAATGCTGTTTTAATATTGTTTTCCACAGGATCTTAGTTATTTGGAAAATAAGCCAGTAACAATCCTTCAAAAATAATACAATCTGCCTGATTCTCTACTGCTGATTTAGGCCCAAATATAAATTCCTCAGGATTAACAAGATAGAAGATTCTTTCATGGTGTTGCTCATGAAGCTCGACTCAGAAAACTGAACTAGTAATTTCTGTAGCATCCAACTAACTCCCTTCCTTTTGTTCTTTTTTTTTCCCCCCTCTGGTAGCATAGTGCCTAAGGCACTTGAATGCTAACCAGAAGGCTGGCAGTTCAAACCCACCAGCCACTCCTTGGAAGGAAGATGGGGCAATTTACTTCTATAGTGATGCTGCCTCAGAAACCCAAGGAGAGGAGTCGTTATGAGTCGGGTCCAACTCGACGGCACATAACAACAACAACAACAGTTTATAAACCTGGTGTACAATGTGGTTCTTCAAAATCAGCAATGCTTAGAGGATAACCATATGTCAACATTTTCCAAGCCTCTCCTGGCCACACCCAGCCTGTGGATTATTATAATTATCTTCTTCTACTCTTGACTTTAAGCCCCTTTTCTTTCCTAAAAAATGCAGGCTGGGTTGTATGTTTGTGAACCTATTCATCAAAAAAGGTCTAACTTCTTTACAAATAGTATCTGGTCAATTCTGAAAAATACTTCAGATAGACTCTTTTGTCAGCCAAAGCAATTATGACTTACACAGTTTTTTCATGAATCATGGATCAAATCTCAAGTCAATTTCCAGCCTTACTACTTTTCACATTTACAGTATATAGGTTAGTTCTGATTTTTACAGCTTGGGAGATGATTTGTGCACAATTCAGTCACTTTGGGAAGCTGTTACAGGTTTTTTTTTTTTTTTTTTAATTTTATCTGTTTATTTATTTATTTATTTATGGTGGTGTTAACTCTCGTGTTAATGTTTGTCTCCATCCCTTTGGAAGCAACTTGCTTCACATTCTCTGGCTCTCTAACCCCATCAGAGGGAATGGTAGATGTACAATTGAAACAATAGTTTATGAACCTGGTGTACAATGTAGTTCTTCAAAATCAGCAATGCTTAGAGGTTAACCGGATGTCAACATTTGCCAAGCCTCTCCTGGCCACACCCAGCCAAATCTTTCTATTTCTTTTTCTATACCAATATAATAAGACACTTACAGCCAATGACTTTTATCAATGTCATTTTCTTCTCTCTGCTACCACAGGAGCTTGTATATTTCTCTATTGTAGTATATTGTTCGGTATTTTTGTTGTTTGTTCATTTTGTTTTGTTATAAATAGAATTGTGAACTCCTTGAGAACAGGGATTTCTTTTTTCACTTTTATTTCCACAATGCCTGGCACCTAGTAGGTACATGAGAAATTCTTGTTATAGAATAAATGGATGAAAATGAAAACATGCAGGTAAAAATAAAATCCAAATGACATGAAAAGTACAAGTCTTCTCAAAACAAAATAAAACCATCCTTAGTTCTCTGTGTACTGTGTTGTACAAGTGTTATTGTGAAGGCTAACTGTTTTAAGGATGATGACTGTAATTTAATTTCCTATTTTAAAAGATTTTCTCGTTCACTTACAAGAAGCAGCCCTTGACTCGTTAGCACATCTTAAGTCTTTGTTTAATCTTCTGGCATCTCCTTGTGGATCCCTTCTCTGAGGAACGATTTCTGCTCTTCTAAACTGAAGAGCAGATGAAAAACAAAAACAAACAAACAAAAACTGAGGTATAAAATAATTGACAGGATATGATTACCTCTAAAATTGGTGTGATAAGGGGAAAAGAAAGCTTAAATTTCTAGGCAACTGACTCAATAGTGAATTTTTTACAAGACTTAGCAAATTGACAAATGGTATCATTATAGCATTCAGAGTTCGAGAAGAACCCTCAGTAATGGGCTGCAACAAGAAACGCTCAGATGAATTTAATCTTAAGGATTACATCTGGCCCAGCAGAAATCTCTTTAAGAGTAATTGACATGTAGCTGGGGTTGGAGCAGCAGATGTTGCTTTGCAGTCTGGGGAAATCTGCTCTAAAATTTCTGGAAAACGTGGACCTTACTGCAATGCTTGGCTTTTCTGTACCTGGTCAACTCAAAAGGAATCTGAAAGTTTTAGTACTCTTTTAGGGCAGCTCATGGATCTCTAACAAGATAGAAGTCTGTGAGAATGTAATTGACAGACAAGGCTTGTTGTTGTTATTACATGCCATCAAGTCAGACATGACTCATAGTGACCCCTCCTTGGGTTTCCAAGGCAGTATCATTGTGGAAGTAGATTGCCCCATCTTCCTTCCAAGGAGTGGCTGGTGGGTATTCATATGTAAATGTGGGTAGGGCATGTAAATGTGAAAGGATTGCCTCATCATCATCTCTGAATAAAAACCGTGGTCAGAAAAACAATAACATTCATATTTCCTGCAGCACTCTAGTTTTCTTCTCTCATTCAGGAAATAAGCTAAAAAGTGGCATCTTATTTCTCCAGAAGGCTTTCTTTTCCTGTGGAGCAGTGTGTAGGTTTCTGCAGCATTAACTCACTATAGGGGGGTTGTGAGATAACTCTGAAGGAAAAGAGTCCCAGGAGGCTTTCACACTGTCCTGTCTGTTAATGTGGCTGACAACCCTCCCCACGCTTGTGCCTTAGGGAGTTAAACTCCTTTATCCATCCGAAGAACTGGTATCAGGCTCAAAAATATCCATCTTCCTACTCCTAAAGTGTTACTATAATAGTATAGACAGATTAGAATTTCTGGGAGATGCATATGTGTTCTAATTTCATAACTTAAAACCCCATATTGTTCAAATTGAACATTCTCTTATAGCCATAAGAATCCTGCCTCTGCAACCACATTCCTTAAATTGTAAAACTAAGGAAGAAAAGAAATAATGCAAATATAAATTTACTACTTAAATGGCATTTCCTGATAACAGGCCATTCTAGAGCTGTCTTCCAGCTCACTATCTGTGGCCAGTATTAACCTGTTTTGGAGCCTGTCACTCTTTACCACCTGATAAACTAATATGGCTGATCCAAGAGGAGACTGAGACTTGAATCAAGAACTAACAGCAGAGTATATCTGTGCAGAAGTCATGACATTCATGATGGAACACACAGAAGGAGACTGTGTATGCACCTAGCCTGAAGGAAGCTGAGGTCTATTTTAGGAACTTATCATAATCTTATCTTGGTTCCTGACCTTTGCAAAAGGGTCAGGATTTTACAAATACCTGCCAGCACAAGGTCTTTTGAAATCACTATCCCACGGCCTTAAAAACTGTTATAAAAACCCTTAGCTGGTATGTCTCAGGAAGACACACATAGCATTGTCTCTGGCTCCATATGTCTCTACCTTGCAAGGTTACTATTTACTATCCTCTTACTAAATTACTCTCTGAACTACAGTTGACTTTCTAGGCATTATTTCAGAACCCAGTCTGCTGCAATACCTCCAGGTTCCTTTCCCCAAATTCATTACCCTTTCTTTTGGCAAACTAGACCAAATTAATGGAAAAATGAAATAAATCTTGACTAACATACATAGTACCTCAAATTCACTGATGTAACCCTTCAAAATTCTCCTACCTATTTAAGTTCTCTATTTTTAAGTTTTGATTTATTTTTTTTCAAAGAATTTTCACACGTTATTTAATTGATTTTGTAAGCATTTCTCAGAATTGTTATAACCCTCGTTTTATAAATGAGGTCCTTGTGGACAAGAGATGCTAAATAATTAGATTAAGGTTGTAAAGAAAACTAGGAATAGAATCAGAATAATAACTGTAGACTTCTGCAGTGTAGTAAATTACTTAGTATGGCTTTTCTACCCATAAGTCATTGTAAACTCAGTGGTGGAATGAGCAACTGAGGAGCTCCTGATTGTAAATGTTATCCACCTGGGTTATTTCTGTTGGGTGTGGCACAATGCAATGTTATGGGAGGCTCTCTCTTGGGTGCTTAGAGTTCTAATGCTATGATTGGCTAGTTTGGCAACTCTGCCAAGCTCAAAAGGAGCCCTCTTAGAGGCAGAACTCTCTCTCTGACTGCTGGTTGAGGAAGATGTGCTGCTGAAAGAGATACACACTGTTGGGAAAGAGACGCAAGAGACACGCATTGCTGAGTGAGACACCGAGGGACACACACTGCTGGGAAAGAAACTGTGAGAGACTGTTGGCTGAGGGATGGTGGGCTGGAAGAGAGACTGAGTGTTTTTCCTGAACTTGAATTGTAGCCTGGTGCTTCCCTAATAAATCCCATAACCTGTGAGTTCTGTGTGGCCACTGCAACCAATTATCGAACCCAGGAGAGAGGTGGTGGGTGCTTTGGGAGGAATGGTTGGAGAAAGGGCTAGAGGGAGGCAGCATGTCTGGCCTTGCAGGAATAGACCTTGGGCTATTGGTGGTGATTCTGCCTTCCTCTTGTGGGGTTCTAGGAGGTCAGAACATGTGGCCTCCTTGCCCTTTTTGCAATTTCCAATAGTGTGTTGTATTTTTTTAGCTTCCTTCTCCCCATTTTCCTCACCCAAAGCTAGCCACTTTCTTTCATTAATGAAATACTGCATATATCAAATGTTATATACAGATTTCTCTGAGATGACATTTAAGTATGACAAAAGTAACTCATTAAATTTCCTAAGATCTATGGTATCGAAGTACTTTATTTCACCACATTTCTCATTTTTCCTCCAAATACTTTTGCCTGGATATTATTATACATTAATCAGGTAGTCTGATGATTTCTCTTATTTCTATTTATACATACCAAAAAGCAAAAAACTATACTCATTGCCATCAAGTTGATTCTGACTCATAGTGACTCCCACTGGGTTTCCAAGGTGGTAAATCTTTATGGAAGTAGATTGTTCTATCTTCCTTCCATGAAGCTGATGGTGGATTTGAACCACCAACCTTCTGGTTAACAGTCAAATGCCTTAACCACTGCACCCCAGAGTTCCTTTATTTATACATAGGGGAAGATAAGACAGGAATTTTTCCAATAAACATGGAGAATCACTGAATTATGAGAAGAGTGGCAAAGATACCAATGTACTTGATTCCTTTATGTCATATTTAGAGATGATAATCTTCACTGTAGAATAAGATAACACAAGCAGAAGAAATAATAATTGATAAATAACCAAAAAACCAAACTCACTGCCATTGAGTCGATTCTGACTCATAATAACCCCCTTTTGGGTTTCCAAAGCAGTAAATCTTTACAGAGGTAGATTGCCCAGTCTTCCTTCCACAGAGGGGCTGGTGTGTTTGAACTACCAACCTTCTGGCTAGCAGTCAAATGCCTTAGGCACCATGCCACTAGAGCTCCTTAAATTGATGAATAGTGATGATATATTGTTCTGGACATTTTCTGATTCCCAAAACAAACAATAGCAGGAGTTAGAGTAGAACAGGAAAGTAATGGTGGAAATACTGGGATGAGGATGAGAAGATTCTTAAATTAGTGACTGGGGTTCCAGAAAGAATTATCAATTGATTATCCAATTTCTACTCAGATAGGTATTTCATCTACCTTACTGAACATAAAGGCTCAACCTGGTTCCCCTCTATATAACTTTCTCTGTGTTTCCATACTGGCACTCAACTCCCTTTCCTGAGAATGATTAGGTTATCTTTTTGATTCCTGACCACAAACCCAGATATCCTTGATGGAGTTTCTCCTTGCAGTGCAGGAATTGCTTAATATAACCCTGCTAGCTGTAGTCTTCCATTCTGAGATGTATTGCCAATCCTAGCCTTTGTGCCTGTTTAGGTTTGGATGTATGTTGAGTCTTGCTTTGCTGGAGGGTGTGACTCAAGTCACTATCCTTAGTTTCCTTGAGGGTATATATATATATATATATATATATATATATATATATATACGAATGTTCAGGCAAATTCACTCTCTTGCTTTGAATCCTACATTTGATTCATTGTCATCTCACCACTGGACTTAGGCAGCAGCCAGTCATCTGACCTGTGGATTTGGGTTTGCCAGCCCCTGCAACCATGTGAGTTAGGAGAATCCACCAGATCTATGCCTGACCCATGGATTTGGGACTTGCCAGATCCCCAGCCTCCACTGTTGTGTGAGCCATTTCCTTGGCAGTTTGTCAATTCTGTAAGATGTTACCACAAAATATGGAATTCTATGACAGGAGGGAAAGTAGTGAGGGGATGAAGAGGAGTTAATGTTAGAGATGATGGTTCAGCAGTTTGGAAAAGTTGGACATTTGGGACATCTTTAACCTCTTTCTCATAGGGGCTAGCTCTGTGCTGGTCATTCCAAAAGAAATTATTCGAGCACTCCTATTAACCAACTTTTCTCCAATAAAACTCTTACTGCTGTTGAGTCAACTGGAAAGCACCATGTTATTTTTTATTTTGGTAAAGCTCTAAATGAATATCCTAGTGGATAAATGGGTAGGGGAACAGTGAGCTGTGAAAGTGAACTATAAAATCCTATCTCTTCCTTTAACTTGGTTTCTGATTACTTGTCAGAATTTGAGGACCTCTGATGTCACAGTGGTTAAGGCATTTGGCTGCTAAGCTAAAGTTCTGAGGTTTTAACCCAGGAGCCACTCCACAGGAGAAAAATGAGGCAGTCTGCTTCCATAAAGATTTACAGCAGTGGACACCTTATGGGACCATTCTACCCTTTCCTATAGGGTCACTATGAGCCAGAATCAATTTGACAGCAGTGAGTTGGGTTTTTTTTTTGGTTGTTAGACTTAACCACTATAATATAAATTATAAAGGAAGAAGCATATCTCTCTTGTTTTCTGTTTTATCCCCAGTACAAAGCTTAGTGCTTATTAAGGAGAATGAAAGCATAAATGAGTGCATGAGTGACCAGTCAAATAACAAATGGAATGTTTTAGGAGTGATCTATAAAAATCTGAGTCATTCATTTATTCATTTCTTTATTTAACAACAATGTACCTTTCAACTTGGAGAAGCTGTTTTTCTTTCTGTTGGCAATCACAGTTTTGTGTCCAAGCATTAGTTTTCATCATGTATATGCGGAGGTTTCTTCTTCCAAAGGATTCAAAGGCCAATCTTGCATAAACAGCAATCTGTTAGCTTGCTGATGGCTTTTGATCAGTTCCAGCTATACCATTGGGTTTCTTATTTTGGTAAAATATGCCTTTACTAAATCATTGTGACAAGCCCACAGTGAGGGTGTTTGCTGCTAACAAAGGATCAGACTCCAGCCACGGAGAGGGATTGTGTAGAGCTGAGGAGAACATTTGCATCCCAGGATCAAAGCCAATGGACTGTAATCATGAAATCATCTAATCCACTGAGCAGGACAGAGGTCACCTCCAGAGAGGAAATTTTCCCTTCCTGCCAACTATAGGGCAGAGGAGTTGCTGAAGTACAGAAGAACAAGACCCTAGGGGTAAAATCATTCTGGAAATTGGGCTATGGCTCTGAAATAGTTGATTACTACTTACCAAATATAGTACTGGTGTACACATTTCATTATTAGTTGTATACTTTATCTCATTTGTTGCACAAAAGATTTAACTTAAATTTGCCAAAACTATATTGCACAAATTAAACTACACGGTCATGTAGAAAGACCAAAACTCACCAAACCAAACTCACTGCCGTCAAGTCAAATTCAACTCACAGCAACCTTTCCTTGGGTTTCTGAGGCAGTATCACTATGGAAGTAGATTGCCCAATCTTCTTTCCGAGGAGGGGCTTTGAACGGCCAGCCTTCTGGTTAGCAGTGAAATGCCTTAGGCACTATGCCACCAGAGCTTCCAAGGCAAAAATCATTTGAATTATGTTTGACTTTTGCAATGTTTTTACATTATGTTTGGGTTTGGACTTATTTTATATTTTAGGAATTCATAGCACATCTGAGTGAAGCCACACTGTTAAAGCCTACCCCTGTCTTCTGATTGGAAATTTTACTTGTTGATGATGAAAATCCTGTACTCTGTTAGGAGTCAAAGACAAGAGTTTCACTGAGAAATAATACAGCTGGAGCTGGGTAGCACAAAGTAAAAATACAAAGGGCTCAAGCATTTAAGCAGAGAAAGTGGTCTGTGTATACAGAAGACAAAGGAAAGGTAAGGGCTTAATATTTGATAAGGTCAGCTTCAGTTTGAAGTCCTTTAAAATACAAATAATGGCACTTGGCTAGAAAGGGGTGGATTACCACCTGAGTAAGTGGTGCCACCCAGTTCAATTAAACATTCTTCCTAGGAGCAGACTCTTTGCATTCTGACACATTTTTCCTTATGGGCACATGATTTATATCTTGATCTTTCGTTTCCTGGGAGTACGTGTTAATCCCACCATTCTTATCCTTGGATGAGTGCCTCCATGTGTAAAAATTTCCCTTTGCACCTGGTTCTCGTACATTTTACCATCTTTCACACTTATTTAAAGTATTAGCCCAAACTTAGCTGTTGTTGTTGTTATGTGCCATGGAGTCATCTCTGACTCATAGTGACCCCTCCTTGGGTTTCTGAGGCAGTATCACTATGGAAGTAGATTACTCAGTCTTCCTTCTGAGGAGTGGCTGGTGGGTTTGAACCACCAACCTTCTGGTTAGCAGTCAAGTGCCTTAGGCTGTTATGCCACAAGAGCTCCCACAATTAGCTATATGTTCTAAAATTTCACTGAATTAGAAGGTAATTATGAATTTTTATTTTAAAAAGTACCTTTTTATCTGATACATGTAGTATTCTAGTAAAATACTTTTATTTCACATCAGCTAAAATCTGACTGCCCAAAGAAAATGAATAAATAGAAAAATAAAACATACTGTTTGCAAAAAAATGGTAAGATTTTATTTTTCTTCTAAACCAATTTATCTCCATAGAAGCTTGGTGTAAAATGATAATTGATGAACTAGTGTATCTTTGAATGTGTATACTTTCACCAAAATTGAAAAAAAAAAAAAAAAATTAAAAAAAAAAAAAAAAAGAGTCATTTTACATTTAACAAGGTAATAATGGAAAATACTTTAAAACAATACTTGATTTTATTGAATTAGTGTTGTGAAATATGTATTATAATTTGATCAATCTACCTTTCATTGCTTTAGTCATTCCTTGCATGTGATGAAACACCTACTTTTTGCCACATACCATCCTAAACAATAGAGTTCACTGAAGAAAAGAGTCATGTTACATCCAGAGATGTCCATCACTGGGCTTAAACACACATGCACAAAAACTTCTTCTTTTTTTTTTTTTTTTTTTTTATTGTGATTTGGGTGAAAGTTTACAGAGCAAATTCACTTTTCATACAGCAGATCCCATACACGTTGTCTGATGACATTGACTGTGTACCCCAATGCAACACCTCCCCTCCCACTTCCTCCCATCAGTTACCTCTTTCCTGTGTCCACCTCTCTGTGTACTCCTGCTCCCTGTCTCCCTGTGCATGAACAGCCCTTCTTTCTCCCATAATTGTTCTCTCCAAGGGATGTATCTACCTCAGGGACATGTTCAACTCTGTGCCTGTCTTTTATTTGGCTGGAAGCCACAGGTGTGGGTCCAATTCCAGACCTGAAGGGAAGCTAAGGGCCATAGTCTCAGTGGCTCCACCAGGCTCTATCAGACCAGCAAACCTGGTCTCCCTTTTTTTTTTTTTTTCCTTTCCAAATGATTTTGAGATTTGTTCCACATTATTCTCCCTCTCTATCCAGGATCTCCTCCACAAATCCCTCTCTGATTGTTTGACAGTGGTAGCCGGGCACCATCTAGTTCTTCTGGTCTCACAGTCCTATAGGCTGAGAATCACATGGTGTACAAGTCACGAGGACTAATTTTTTCCATGAATCTTTGGTTTTCTTCATTCTTTTTTTGCTCTGGATGAGGAGAGACCCATCATTGCATCTAGATGGCTGCTTTCAAGCTTTAAAGATCCCAGTCACTACTCGCCAAAGTAGGAGGTGGAGCAATGATTTGTGTAGTGTGTTATGCCAATTGAGCTTGATGTCCCCTGTGACTATGGTCTCAAGCCCACAGGTTTAACTACTCAGTCCCTCTGGGTAGCTGGCTGTGACCAAGAAGTAACTATAACCTTGTCCCTTGTCAGCTCTACTATACTCCTGGGGTTCTTACACAACATACACATACTCTTGTAAAACCATTGTCTGCCAACCCTATACATGGTCTTGGGTACACTCCCTGCTGCATAGACATACCTAATAGTTCAGCATGTCCACCCATCTATCCACCTCTATACCCGTGTTTGCCTTCACTAAGGCAGTACTGTATGTGCAAAAAGGTTCATCTTTGTTGTCTGTACCTCCCATGTACCTTTCTATGTCTTCCTCTTCCTCAATGCCACCATGTTGATCACTCACATTTGGAACATTGTCCTTCTTTTCACCTAAATCAATACTTATGTCTACCTATCTAACAGTACTCCCTAGTCTACCCTCCGACCCCTGGTAACCAACAAAGAAAATTTCCTTCCATATATAAACAGTTCCCTGATTTTTACAATAATGGACTAATACAATATTTGTCCTTCTGGGATTGACTTATTTCACTCAGCATAATGTCCTCCAAGTTCATCTATGTTATGTGGTGATTTGCACATTCTATATTATTCTTTACTGTTGCGTAGTATTCCATTGTGTCTATGTACCACAGTTTGGTTATCCATTTTCTCAGTTGATGGACACCTAGATTGTTTCCAACTTTTTGCTATTGTAAATAGTGCTGCGATGAACATGGGTGTGCATATGCCTGTTCTTGTCATGGCTTTCACTTCTTCAGAATATATACCTAATAATGGAATGGCCAGATAAAATGATATTTCTATTTCCACCTTTTTAAGGAATCGCCATACTGCTTTCCACAGTGGTGGAACCATTTTACAGTCCCACCAGTAGTGTATGAGAGCCCCAATTTCTCCACATCCTCACCAGCATTTGTTATTTTCTGTCTTTGCTGTTAGTTCTGGGGCAAGATGGTATCTTGTTGTTGTTTTGATTTGCATCTATCTAATTGCTATTGATCATCAGCATTTCTTCATATGTTTGTTGCCCGCCTGAATATTCTCCTTGGTGAAGTGTCTATTCATGTCTTCTGCCCATTTTTAAATTGGATTGTTTGTCTTTTTGTTATTAAGGTGTTGGAGTTTTCTATAAATTTTAGAGATAAGTCCCTTGTCAGGTATGTCATTGCTGAATATTCTTTCCCAATCTGTAGGTTCTCTTTTGACTCTTTTGGAGAAGTCTTTGGAAGCACATAAAAATTTAATTTTTAGAAGGTCCCATTCATCTAGTTTCTCTTCTGCTGTTTGTGTATTTTGGGTTATGCTTGATAGTCTATTTATGCCATATATTAGGGCCCCTAAATTTGCCCCTAGTTTTTCCTTGAGAAACTCAATAGTTTTAGGTTTCACATTTAAGTCTTTGATCCATCTGGAGTTAGTTTTTGTGTATGGTGTGAGGTACAGATCTTGTTTCATTTTTATGCAAGTGGATATCCAGTTTTGCCAGCACCATTTATTAAACATTCTCTTACCCATGTAATGGATTTTGGCCCTTTGTCAAAGATCAGCTGACTATTGGTTGATGGCTCTATTTCTGGGTTCTAAATTCTATTCCATTAGTCTATGTGTCTGTCATTGTACAAATACCAGGCAATTTTGACTACTGTGGCTGTATAGTAGATTTTGAGATCTGGCAGTGTGAGACCTCCTACTTTGTTCTTCTTCTTCAATACTGCTTTGCTTATCTGAGGTTTCTTTCCTTTCAATATAAAGTTAGTGATTGTTTTTTCCATATCCTTAAAAAATGTTGATGGAATCTGGATTAGGATTGCACTGAATGTACAGATTGCTTTGGGTAGAACTGGCATTTTCACAATGTTCAGTCTTCCTGTCCATGAGCATGGGATGTTCTTCCATTTATGTGCTTTCTTATGGTTTCTTGAAGTAGTTTTTTATAGTTTTCTTTGTACAGGTCTTTTCTGTGCTGGTAAGATTTATTCCCAACTATTTTATTTTTTTGGTAGCTATTATAAATGGTAGTGAATTCCTTATCCCTTCTTCAGCAATCTCTTTGCTGGTATAGAGGAATCCAACTGATTTTTGGATGTTGATCTTTTATCCTCCCACAATGCTAAATCTTTCAACTAGTTCCAGTAGATTTTTGACTGAATCTGTTGGGTTTTCTAGGTATAGGATCATATCATCAGCAAATAGGGATAGTTTGACTTCTTCCTTACCAATTTGGATGCCTTTGATTTCACTTTCTTGCCTTATTGCCCTTGCTAGGACTTCCAGTACAAGGTTGAGTAGAAGTGGTGATAGTGGGTATCCTTGTCTGGTTCCTGTCTGCAAGGGGAATGGTTTCAGTCTCTCTCCATTAAGAATAATGTTGGCTGTTGGTTTTGCATAGATACCTTTTATAATGTTGAGGAATGTCTTTTCTATTACTATTTCACTGAGAGTTTTGATCAGGAATGGGTGTTGGATTTTATCAAATGCCTTTTCTGCATCAATTGACATGATCATGTGGTTCTTTTCCTTTGGTTTATTTATGTGGTAGATGACATTGATGGTTTTTCTAATGTTGAACCATCCTTGCATACCTGATATGATCCCCAATTGGTCATAATGAATGACTTTTTTGATATGTTGTTAGAGTCTATTAGCTAGGATTTTGTTGAAGATTTTTGCATCTACATTCATGAGGGATATCGGTCTGTAGTTTTCCTTTTGAGTGATGTCTTTGCCTGGTTTTGGTATCAAAGTTATTCTTGCTTCATAAAAATAGTTACAGAGAATTCCATCCTTTTCTATGTTTTGGAATAGTTAGAGTAGGATTGGTATCAGTTCTTCTCTGAATGTTTGGTAGAATTCTCAGGTGAAACCGTCTGGGCCAAGACTTATTTTTGTTGGTAATTTTTTGATGACCTGTTCAATTTCTTCTTTTGTTACAAATCTGTTCAACTTTTCCACATTAGTCTGTATTAGTTGGGTAAGTGGTGTATTTCTAGAAATCTGTTAATTTCTTCCAGATTTTCAAATTTGTTAGAGTACAGTTCTTCAGAGTATCCTGATATTATCCTTTATACTTCAGTTGGTTCTGTTGTGATGTCACCCATCTTGTTTCTTATTCATGTTATTTGTATTCTCTCCCTCTTTTCCTTTGTTAAAGTTGCCAGTGGTTTGTCAATTTTATTGATCTTTTCAAAAAACCAACTCCTGTTTTTTTTTTTATTTTTTCTATTGTCTTTCTATTTTCTGTTTCATTGATTTCTGCCTGGATCTTGATTTTTTCCTTTTTTCTGGTGATTGTAGGCTTTTCTTGCTGTTCTTTTTCTAATTGTTGGAGATGTTGATTCAAAGTGTTGATTTTGGCTCTTTCTTCTTTTTTGATATGTGCATTTATTGCTATAAATTGGCCTCTAATCACTGCTTTTACTGTGTCCCAAAGATTTTGGTATGCTGTGTTTTCATTCTCATTTGATTCAAGGAATTTTTGGATTTCACTTTTTATTTCTTCTCTTACCCAGTCTTTCTTAAGGAGAGTGTTGTTCAGTTTCCATGTGTTTATTCTTTTTCCATTGATCATCCTATTGTTGATTTCTAATTTGATAGCATTGTGATCTGAGAAGATACTTTGAAGTATTTCAATGTTTTTAAATTTATGAAAGCTTGTTTTATGGCCTAACATATGGTCTATCATGGAAAATGTTCCATGTGTACTGGAAAAGAATGTATATTATGCTGTTTTTGGTTGAAGTGTTCTGTAGATGTCTATAAGGTCAAGTTGGTGGATTATATTGTTTAGCTCTTCTGCATCATTGTTGTGTTTCTTTCCATTTGCTCTATCTTTCATTGAAAGTGGCATATTAAATTCTCCTACTGTGACTTTGGAGTCATCTATTTGGCTTTTCAACTCTTTTAAAGTCTGATTTATGTATTTTGGAGCTTCTTCATTAAGTCCATAGATATTATTATTTTATCTTGTTCAACTGATCCTTTAATAATCATATAATGTTCTTCTTTGTCTCATATGGTGGTTTTTGTCTTAAAGTCAATTTGATCAGAAATTAATATTGCAACTCCTGCTGTTTTACGTTGCCATTTGCTTGATATATCTTTTTCCAACCTTTGATTTTTAGTCTATTTTTGTCTTTGTCTCTAAGGTGTCTCTTGTAGACAGCATATTGATGAATTTTGTTTTTTGTATCCAATCTGCAACTTTCCATTTCTTGAGTGGTGCATTTAATCTGTTAACATTTAATGTAATTATTGACAAATATGAATTGTTCGCTGTCATTTTGTTAAGAGGTTTTTCATGGTGTCCCTGGTTTCTTTGTTCCATATTATTTTCGGTGCTGAGCTCATTATGTTTAGGTTTCATGTTATCATTTTCTTTGTTGCTGTTATTTTAGTATTTGCTGAATATTTGTGATTGTCCTCATTTTTATTGTTATGTGAAGGTTTATCATTTTTCTTTGAGGTTACCCTATGATTTATAATTTTCTCCCTGAGT
Source organism: Orycteropus afer afer (assembly GCF_000298275.1). NCBI lineage: Eukaryota > Metazoa > Chordata > Mammalia > Tubulidentata > Orycteropodidae > Orycteropus > Orycteropus afer. Next base: position 9,356,899 of record NW_006921692.1, read on the forward strand.
TTGGCATAGTCCATTCTATCCTGCAACTCTCACTTCCTCACCATTTAGAAGTTCTGTAACTACGCAGTATTTTCCCTCTTTTTGGTTTGTAGTTGTCCTCATTTGGCAATTGAAGTCTTTGGTTCCTTGTTTAGAATCTTGTAAGCTTATTTTACTTTGGATATGTCCATAGCTGTGGTTTCTATGTTATGTCATCTTGTGTATTAATGGTCAGTTGTTTATTATTTTTTGGTCTCTGTTCAAAGGACTCCCTTTAGCATCTCTTGTAAGGTTGCTCTGGTTTTAACAAATTCCCTTGGTTTCTGCTTATCTGCAAATCTCCTAATTTCACCATCATATTTGAGGGACAGTTTTGCCAGGTATATAATTCTTGGTCAAATATTTTTCTTTCAGGGGTTTATATATACCATCCCATTGTCTTCTTGCTTGAATGATTTCTGCTGAGAAATCAGAGCTTATTCTTACTGATTGTCCTTTGTAAGTAACTCTTTGTTTTTCCCGTGCTGCTTTCAGAATTCTTTCTTTGTTTTGGTTTTGATGAGTTTGATGATGATATATCTTGGTGATTTTCTTTTGAGGTCTATCCTGTTTGGGGTTCCTTATACTTCCTAAATGGATATATTCTTGTCTTTCATCATATCAGGGAAGTTCTTTCCAACAAATCTTTGACAATTTTCTCATTGGTTTTATTTTTCTCTTCCTGTTCTGGAATTCCAGTGACACGTAGCTTATTCCTTTTGATGGTATCCCACATGAACCTTAATCTTTCTTCATTTTGTTTTGATCTTTTTTCTGATTGATCCCTTTCCAAAGAAGTATTCAGGTATTTGTTTTTAATCTCATTAATTCTGTCTTCCATTGGATCATTTCTACTCTTTTGCCCTTCCTATGTGTTATCTATTTCTGACAATTTAGTATTAATCTTCTGAATTTCTCTCTGTAGATTTTGAATCACTTCTAATTTTTCATCATTTTTCCATTTTTGTTCTTGTATTTTCTTCCAAAATTCTTCTAGGGATTTTCTGTGTTTTCCTTGATTAGTCTTTCAATCCTTTGAAGATACTTAAATACAATTCTTTTGAATTCCTTATCAAGGAGTTCCAATTCTGTTTCTTCCTCAAGGATGTGTTCTGGATCTTTATCCTGCTCCCTGTTTCTACCACTTTATCTTGCTTCTTTGTGTGGACTGTGATGGTCTGTTGTCTCTGAGACATTGTGACATTGTTGTATTTAGTTCTCTGTTAACTGTGAAGAGTAGCTAGGGTGAGTCAGGCTCTTCTTGGTGGTTGTTTATTGTAGGCTCATTGGTGGAAAATGAGGTGGTGACGTTCACTCAGTAAGTGAAGCTGCAGGTGGTGTGGGTGTAGTTGTGTCATATGGGGACTGTTGCTTTCTCCCACTCAGTTAGACAAAAATAACAATTCAATAACCATCAAAAAAGTAAAAGCAAATGGACAAAAAGCACACCATGTAATCACACAGGAACAGTAACCAAAAAGAGAAAAGGAAAAAAAAAAAAACCATAAACAAACCAAAACAAAAAGCTTTGCAATATCTGGGGAGAGGGCAATAAGAAAAAAGTAGAGAAGGAGAATAATGAAGAAAAAAATGGGAAAAATGCAAAAAGAAAAACAAGGAACAGGGTAACTCACAAGAAAGAAGAAGAAGGCAAGAAAAAAAAAAAAAAATGGAACCAGGAACAGGGCAAATAAAAAAAGCTGAACTAGAACCTAGGAAGGGAAGAATAAAGAATGATAATGAGAAGGGCAAAAGTAATAATAATAGTAGTGGTTTTAAAACAGACAAAAACAAAATAAAGAAAAAAGAAAAAAAAAAGAGATCTGGACAGGGTGGGGCAGGGCACCAGGCTCTCTCGGTTCACTCGACTGGGATGGAATTCCTGTCATCCTAGAAGGTGGGTGGGAGTGAGGGATGGCCTCCCCTCCTCTGTTCACCAAGAGGGTGTGAGATACAAGAGTAACAAGGGGAATGTCACACCTTTTCAGTAGTCTGAGACTCCAGGATATCTTTGTGGTTCCCAACAAAAAGAACTTGTTTTTAAGTCCCTGGAATCTGGGAGAATGCTGCCACTTTAAATATCCAAAATGGTCAAGCCATTTGTAAGCATTCAAAATGGTGGCATCCTCAGGACTGGCAAAAGTCCACAGCTCACCTCGCCTTTCTCTTTGCTGGTGCTTCGCCTTTTATTCCCCAGCCACCAGAGCAGTCCTTCATGCAGTCCCGGCTAGCAGGGCTGATTTTTAGGTTAATTCTTAGGTCCTACCACCACTATCCAAGCTGTCTACACCTTCAGGATCGCTGCCAGGCGCAGCTCCGTATGTCTCCATTTTTGGTGTTTTCATGTCAATTCTTCTGCTATTTGGAGTATAGATCACTTCCATATCCTTCCCTTCAAGGTTCAGGGGTCCAGGAATATCTTCTGTGTCTATGTTAATTGGTTCTCCTTTTCTTTGTTGAAGAGGGTCTGTGCAGTCTTTCTGCCTATTCTGGAACTGTCAAAACTCCTTGATTATGGAAAATTTTAACACAATGTAGAAGGAAAACATACAAAAATCTTCATAAGCTCCTCAAGCATATTCAACATTTTTTAAAAAGATTTTTCTACACTTGGTTTATCTATCTCTCTTCATATATTTTTGGAAAATTTTCAAAGTGAATTACTACATTATGTCATTTTATCATTATATATTTTTGTAAAAGAGAAGTTCATGAATCTTTTTGATCAGAACTAAATCCTTTAATTAAACTCAGTTTTGCTGAATTAAATTGATCTCTTTACACACTGGCCAGGGCTCCACATATGCCTTGCTGACCTTTCACCGGCACATGGTCATTAAGAACATGTTTTCTCTTGGTGGTCAAAAGTGAACAAGTACACTGTAAAGAAAGGAATTGTGTCACAGCTGTCTTTTTGTATAAAGTGGAACTCATAAATATTTCTTCATGACAAGGATGTAATAAAAGAGAATTGTTTAGAAATAATTTTGGAACCAGTCTTGTCTTAAGTTTCCTAGACAACCAAGAATGCTTCACTTAGGCAAATGGTATCTAAAGAACGAGACTTGGAGTTAATTCTTATTACTGGTTCAGGCAACAAAGAATGTTTTACATCAATCTAGACATTTTTAGGAAGCTCTGGTAGCCTAGTGTCTAAGGCTTTGGACTGCTAACCAGAAGGGTGGTGATTCAAATACAACAGCCACTCCTCGGAAGGAAGGTTGGGCAATATACTTCCGTAGCGATACCACCACTGAAACCTGTTCTGGAAAGTATAATTGTAAGCATCCTGTGACCATAATTGTAAATCATTGTAACCACCTCAGAATTTGTGTCCAGTGAAAGCCTTTTCCTACATCTTTAACCCTCCCTTTTGAGATCTCAATCAAAAACTAACCAATCAATGATTTTATTGTAACATTTTGTTTCTTGTCCTATGTCCATCCGCACTTGGGACCCACCCACTGAAAATACCATATTTTCACTTATGTGAGCTGGGAGTTTCCAATTTGTCTGACTCTTCAATGCTGAATAAATTCTCTAACTCTTCATTTTAGGTGTGTGTCGAGTAGTTTTTCCCTGATGACACTTTAGTATACTATTTCTAAAAAGTGTGGATTTTTTTTTACATGAATGAAATTCTTTAATCATACTCAATAAAATTAAAAATGATTTCTTGGTGTCACCTAATATCCATTTTAAATTAAACTTTCTCTGTGTAATTGTCCTTCAATCTTATTTGAATTTTGGAAAAAATAATTTGAAAGATGTATTTGTCAAGAAAACAAAATATAATAAAATGTGCAAAGACCTGGAATTAGAAAAGAAATATGGAAGAACACACTCAGCATTTCAGTTCTTTCAGCTTGAGAAAGAAAAAAAAAAATCAAGCTTCAAGCTGCAATATTGAAGAATTCTATGGACAACATATTGAACAATTCAGGAAGCATCAAAAGATGGAAGGAGCACATTGAGTCACTGTACCAAGAATTTTACCAAAAAGAATGGGTACTTCAAACACTTAATTGTGCTCATGAGGAACATAGACCAAGAGACTGTCATTCAAACAGAACAAGAGGATACTACATGGTTTAAAATCAGGAGAGGTATGCATCAGGGTTGTATCCTTTGACCATTTCAGGAGGTATCATTTGATCAAAAACCAGTGGTGTTGAAGGAAGAAGTCCAAGCTGCACTGAAGGAACTGGCAAAAAAACAAAGCTCCAAAAATTCACCCATTGAGATGTTTCAACAAATAGACAAAGTGTTGCAGGTGCTTACTCATTTGTGTGAAGAAATTGGAAGACAGCTACCTGTCCAACTGAATGGAAGAGATCCGTATGTGTGCTCATTCCAAAGAAAGTTAATATAACAGAATGCAGACATTACTGAACAACATCATTAACATCACATAAAAATAAATTTTGGTGAAGATAATTCAAAACCTGCTGAATTATTGGCAGGGAACTTCCAAAAATTCAAGCTAGATTCAGAAGAGGACGTGGAATGAGAAATATCATTGCGATGTCACATGGATACTGGAAGAAACAAAGAATACCAGAAAGATGTTTATCTGTGTTTTATTGACTATGCAAAGGCATTTGACTGTGTGGATCATAAAAAAAAAAAAAAAAAAAAAAAAATATGGATAACATTGTAAAGAATGAGAACTCCAGAACACTTAATTGTGCTCATGAGGAACCTGTACATAGACCAGACACTGTCATTCAACCAGAACAAGAGGATACTGCATGCTTTAAAATCAGGAAACGTATCCTTTCACCACATTTATTCAATCTGTATGCTTAGCAGATGATCCAAGAAGGTGGACTATATGAAGAACGCAGCATCAGAATTGGAAGAAGATTCATTAACAATGTGCAACATGCAGAAGACATGACCTTGTTGAAAGTGAAGATGACTTGAAGCACTTACTGATGAAAAAGGCAAGAGTCTTCCATACAGATTACACCTCAACATAAAGAAAACAAACACCCTTACAACTGGACCAGTAGGTGATACCTTGATAAATAGAAAAAAGATTGACGTTGTCAGGATTTTATTTTACTTGGATTCACAATCAGCTCCTTTGGAAGCACAGTCAAGAAATCAGAGGACATATTGCGCCTGACAAATTTTCTGCAAAGACCTCTTTAAAGTATTAAAGAGCAATGATGACACTTTGAAAACTCAGGTGTGCTTGTGCCAAGCCATGGTATTTTCAACAACCTCATATGCATGTGAAAATTGGTCAATGAATAAGAAAGACCAAAGAAGAGTTGATGACTTTGAATTGTAGTGTTGGCCAAGAATACTGAAAACACCATATACTGCCTAAAGAATGAACAGATCAGTCTTGGAAGAAGTGGAACTGTAATGTTCCTTGGAAGTGAGAATGGCCAGACTTTGTCCTGTGTACTTTGGTCACATTATTAGACGGGTTCAGTACCTAGAGAAGGATATCATTCTTGGTAAAATGGTTGTTGTTGTTATGTGCAGTGGAGTTGTCTCTGACTCATAGAGACCGCTCCCTGGGTTTCCAATGCAGTATCACTATGGAAGTAGATTGCCCCATCTTCCTTCCGAGGAGTAGCTGGTGGGTTTGAACTGTCAGCCTTCTGATTAGCAGTCAAGTGCCTTAGGCACTATGCTACTAGAGCTCCCTGGTGAAATGGAGGGTCAGTGAAAAAGAGAAGACCTCAATGAGATGGATTGACACAGTGGCTGCAATTATGGGCTCAACTACAGCAAATATTTTGAGGATGGTGCATGACTGGGCAGTTTCATTCTGTTGCACATAGGGTTGCTATGAGTCGGAGCTGACTTGACAGCACCTAACAACACCAATTTAAAAGAAAGAGAATGCCTTTGTTGACAGACAATTTGCTGAATTTAATTTAAAAATACACTTGTTGACATGAAAACACCATTGAAATTTATTTAATACATATTATCTAGTATGTATTTGAGGAGCTCTGGTGGCATAGTGCTTAAGACATTTGAGTGCTAACCAGAAGGCTGGTGGTTCAAACTCATCAGCCACTCTTTGGAAGGAAGGTTGGGCAATCTACTTCTGCAGTGATACCACCTTGTAAACCCAAGGAGGCGTTGCTATGAGATGGATCCAACTGGATGGCAGTAGGTTTGGTTTTGGTTTTTGATATGTATTTGTAGCAATATTTTATACCAAGTATCTTTTTTAATAGTGTGTATATGTGGCTAATTAAATGCCAGTCATATCACTAAACACATTGGCTCTTTATTCTCCTCTTCACTTCAGATAAATTCAAGATTGTTGTCATAAACTTTTGGAAGTAGTCTACTGACATCTCTCTGATGTTTTAACTTTTTGAGGGTGAAGGACCCTGGCTGTCCTTTCCAGTAGCCATAAGCTTAAATGCAGGATTTTTGTCATGAGTGCTTACATCAGGAAAATTCTCCCAAGATTAACAGCTTATCTTCAAATAAATCTGAAATATTTTTGAGACTCATCAGTAACAGCATCAATAAATATTAATTGTGAAAAGTTTATTATAAAAGGTAATTTATACTTTCAAGAAGCTTAGAATCCTATGGAGGTTCTCATTTCTAGTTCCCTGAGATTCTTCATATATGAAAAATCCTACTCTTATGCCATCATGGATGACAACCTCTGGGAAATATAAATCTCCAATTTCAGCTCCGCATTTCTGAACTTGGATAGGCTGTGAAATGAAAGAGGTAGAGACTCCTTACTATTGAGTTTTAAACACTGTGGAGTTTCTTCTTTAGAACACATTTTATAATTACTAGATATGTACTTTTTAGTGTGTTATTTTGTTTATTTATTTTTTTTCGGTTTGACAGGCCATGCTTGTAGTTGACTCCTACTTCATTCATTCATTCATTCATTATTTCCCGAGTTCTTATTTTGTCCAGTAATATAAAGTATATTTTGGGAGTACAAATCTCAAAGAGTCAAGGTTCTTAATCTCAAGGGGCTTGCAGCCAATTATGGGAGATAAGCAAGTAAAGCAGTAAAGAGTGAGAGAAGCAGCTAAACCCTGATGTTTTGTCTGGTGCTTCATCTTTGCTAGTATCTTGACTCCACACTACTCCCTGACTCTAGAACTCTTCCATTCCTTTCACTCTTAGGTATGCCCCTTACTTAGCATCTGATTTTTTTTTTTTTTTTTTTAGTCTCACCTTGTGTACCTTGGCTTCTTGTTCTATCTTTCACTTCCACCTATAGTCTAGACATGAATCACTTGAAGTTTCTTCTAATTGTATTATTTACACATTTGTGGAAGAATGATAGCATGGAAGGAGAGGCATATTTCTCACATAAAAGTTAAAGCCTGGATATAGTTCTATGCTAGGGAAGTTTCCATGGAACATGTTTCCAAAATTGTATCTAGTAAAACAAGAAAACTTTTTAAAAGTTCCAAGTAAAAATTTAAAAAATATTAGCATTCAAGTTCTGGGTAAAACAAACTTAAAATAGATTTTAAAATTCCAGCATCAGGAATGCCTTATCCATCAGTCTGCATTAATGGACAATTAAGTTATCAATTTTATAATTTTGGCTTCTGATCATCTTTTACCTCAAAGTCATAAGTATGTACTTCTTAAAAGTGTCATCTAACTTCAAGGACATTATTAATAACATCTCATAATATCATTAACACCAAAAACAACATTTATCAAAATATAAAATTGGAAGGCATATAAAGGTGCCGTATTCTCAGTCCAGTGGAAAGGAAGACTGAGTCACACCAAATGCTCCACATTCATCCGAGCCCTTAGTTTACGCTAGAGATAAGACTAGGACACAAGAACCATTGAGCAGCCAGAGCTGTCCATAATTGCTTTCCCATTCATCTGTTACTATCACTTTAGGGAATACAGGGCAATTTCAATTCAAGTTTTTAAAACTCAAATAATCCCAGGGTTCCAGCAAGATGGCGGAGACTGCAAAGTCCCTCTTCAACAAAGAAAAGAGAAACCAATTAACACAGACACAGAAGATAATCCTGGACCCCTGAGCCTTGAAGGGAAAGATATAGAAGTTGACTAAACCCTAACTAGCAGAAGAATTTGCATAAAAATACCAAAAAAGGAGATATATGGAGCTGGCAGCAATCCTGAGCGATCCTGATGGAACAGACAGTTTGCAGATCCCCGAGTGCTGGTAGGACTTAAGAATTAACCTAAAAATCGGCCCTGCTAGCCAGGGACTGCATGGAGGACTTCTCTGGTGGCTGGGGAATAAATGGAGAAGGTGAGGAGAAAGGCAGGCTGAGCTTTTGCTGGTACAGAGGGTGCCGCCATTTTAAAGGTCTAAAGGCAGCTTGACTATTTTGGATATTTAAAGAGACAGTTTCTTTGCTATTCATAAGGTTTTCCCTGGCCAGTTCTTT
>NW_006921692.1:9369889-9373390 GCF_000298275.1 Orycteropus afer afer
ACCAGGTTTGCTGGTCCGATAGAGCCTGGTGTAACCACTGAGACTATGGCCCCTAGCTGCCCTTCAGGTCTGGAATTGAACCCACACCTGTGGTTTTCAGCCAAACAGAAGACAGGCATATGAGTTGAATGTTTATCTGAGGTAGATACCCTCTTTGGAGAGAACAATCATTGAGAAAGAAGGGCTGTGTATGCACAGGGAGACAGCTCAGTGGGCAGGAGTCCATGGAGGGATGGACACAGAGAAGAGGTAACTATGGGAAGGATGTGGGAGGAGAGCTGTTGTATTGTGGTAAACTGTGGTCAATGTCATGAGATAAATTATATGTAAACTGCTGTATAGAAAGTGAATTTGCTCTGTAAATCTTCACCCAAATCACACACACACACACACACAAAACCTCAAATAATTCCATCCAAATTATTTTGTTCTGAACATGCTTCCTCATAGAAAGGAATATTTTGTGGCTGAGATGAGAAAGCCAATATAATTAAGTAGTTCATATACTCATTATAATAATGATAGTGTGGTTGACAGAAAAATAGTCTTTAACCCTTAACTTCATACCAGCCAGTCCTTATGACTCTGTGAATTGAGTTGCTGCCTGAAAAATAACTAGGAGTTCAAATACTATGTCCATCCTGCTTCCTAGAAGGTAACAAATGATAAGTATTTGTGGAGAGATACAGTCTGCCAAGTTGGATGCTTTATTAGGTCTTTGTTACAGATTTAAAGTTCCAGTCTTTGATTTGTGGCAAAGAAAAACTGGTTAGTGTAACATCTAGAGTTTCAAGGTGACATACCTTTTGTAACTTTGTTTGTTTGGCTGGTTGGTTTGTTTTTATCTTCCGTCAGAGTTCTTTAGCTTGTATATTTTCTATTCCTATTCACATATGTGAATGTATCAAGTTAAGGAATTTAATTCTAATAAGTATTGTGGATATGTGCAACAGATGACCTATTCAAATCCTTACTAATTGAGAGGTAGAGAATTCAGATAAAAACTACATCCTTGTGAAGGATGTGAAGAGGACCTTGATGTGCTGACATAGGTTACTCTGGTGTGTCCACAATTGTATATGCCATGGCCAGACAGAGAATGGACCTGACCAGGGGCTGGAGCTGGGCAGTACTCAGGCATTATAGCTGCACAAGGATCACAGAAGCAGAATACACTGAGCAATTGTTTCTGATGCTCCTCTAATTAAATACTTTCTCCTATACCTCCTGTCTCAAGCACCTTCTTCTAGTTACTGGGTAGTGCAAATGGTTTGCTCGTGACTACTAATCAAAAAGTTGGCAGTTCAAACCCACCCAGCGGGAACAAGAAAAAAGCCTAGCAATTTGCCATCATAAAGATTACAGCCAAAAACACCCTATGACTAATTCTAGTTTGCAACACATGGGGTCACTGTGAGTCAGAATCAACTCAGTGACAACTGGTATGGTTTTGGTTTTCTAGTCACTAAGGCTGGCTGCTGGGAAGGGAACTTGACAACTACTCAGTCTCTTCTTTCTTATAGTCATAATGTGTGGTGCCTTCTCCCTCCTCTAGAATTCCTTCAGCCCTAGTGGTCACTGCTATAGCTGCCACAGACTTCAAGTCTCCAACTCCATTAAGATGTCCTCCTGCTTTTTCCTGCACTCTGATAAGGGAGGAGGTCTTTACTTTTTTTTTCCCCCAGTATCCTCCCCTCCCTGCCCAGTAATGCTCTCCCCACATGCCCTTCATAGTTATGCACTCCTGTTTGTCCTGCATTTCCTCCTTGTGAATGTTGCCCCTCTGTTGCCCCGTGGTCAGTTGCTCCAAGAGATGCAAGGGAGGAGGTCTTTAAACCCAAACTTATGTATTTGTGTTGCTCAATTATGATTTTTGCTTACTCACCATCTCCAGAAACAAACTACTTTCATTCAATTTACTCTATGCCACTATCAGTCAGGTAAAAAAGGGCAAGAGGCAAGGCTGAGCCCTAAGCCCCCTAGAGCCAGGAAAGGAAGGGAGGAGGAGAAGCCAAGGATTTCTGGAGTGACAGGATATCCAAATAAAAAGGAGTGGGAGGCAAGGCTAGGCTCCAAGCCCTCTAGAGCCAGGAAAGGAAGGGAGCAGCCAGGGACCACAAAGTGGCAGGTCCAGGTAGGAATTAGGTAAGGGGAGGGCACAGAGATTTCCAATAGCTAAGGGAGACAAACCTGTCTTCCAGTTTGTCATCCTGTGGGGCTTGTACATTGCTGTGAGGCTTAAGGCTGTCCACTGGTGTATCAGATGCCAGCAGAGTTGCACATGGTGCACAGGTTTCAATGCAGCTTACAGACTAAGACAGACTAGGAAGAAGGAGGAGGCCATCTACTTCCCAAAAATTGGCCAGAGAAAACCTTATGAATAGCAGAGAAACACTGTCTGATATATTACTGGGCAACTTTATGAATACCTCAGAAACTCTGTCCAACACAGTGCAGGAAGACAAGTCCCTTGGGTCAGAAGGCACTCAAAATAGGACTGGGAAAGAGCTACCTCATCTGAGTAGAACCAACCTTAATGATAAGGATAAAGTAATTTCAGGACCTCCATGTGCTGACATGGCATGACTCAAATTGAGGAGAAACAGCTGCAAACATCCATTAATAATTAGAACATAGAATGTATAAAGTATGAATCTAGGAAAATTGGAAATTGTCAAAAACAAAATGTAGCATATAAAGATTGATATCCTAGGCATTGTTGTGTTGTTGTTGTTGTTGTTATGTGTCGTCAAATCGGACCCGACTCATAGCAACCCCTCCTTGGGTTTCCGAGGCAGTATCACTATGGAAGTAGATTGCCCAACCCTCCTTCCAAGGAATGGCTGGTGGGTTTGAACTGCCAACCTTCTGGTTAGCAGTCAAGTGCCTTTGGCACTATGCTACCAGAACTCCCATTAGTGAGCTGAAATGGACCGGTTATGGCCATTTTGAATCAGACAAACATATGACCTACTATACTGGGAATGACAAATTAAAGTGGAATGGCAGGGCATTCATCATCACAAAGGATGTTTCAAGATCTGTCCTGAAGTACAATGCTGTCAGTGATAGGATAATATCCATACGCTTACAAGGAAGACTTATTAATATTAATATTATTCAAATTTACGCACCAATAACCAAAGCCAAAGATGAGGAAATTGAAGATTTTTATCAACTTCTGCAGTCTGAAATTGACAAACATGTAATCAAGATGTGTTTCTTATCACAGATGTTTGGAATGCAAAAGTTGGAAACAAGGAGGAATCACTGGTAGTTGGAAAATTTGGCCTTGGTGACAGAAATAACACTGGAGATCACATGATAGAATTTTGCAAGACCAATGACTTATTCACTGCAAATACCTTCTTTCAACAACACAAAGGGTGGCTATACATGTGGACTTCACCAGATAGAGTACACAGGAGTGAGATTGACTACATCTGTGGCAAGACACAGTGGAAAAGTTAAATATCTTCAGCCAAAACCAGGCCAGGAGCT
>NW_006921692.1:9374208-9388518 GCF_000298275.1 Orycteropus afer afer
ACTGAAGATAATTCAAAAATGGTTGCAGCAGTATATTGACAGAGAACTTCCAGAGGTGCAAGCTGGATTCAGAAGAGGATATCATTGCTAATGTCAGATGGATCTTGGCTCAAAGCAAAGAATAACGGAAAGATGTTTACTTTTGTTTTATTGCAAAAGCATTTGATTTTATGGATCATGACAAATTATGGATAACATTGAGAAGAATGAGAATTCCAGAACACTTAATTATACTCATGAGGAACTTGTACATTGACCAGGAGGCTTTAATTCTAACAGAAAACAGGAACACTACATGGTTTAAAATCAAGGAGAGTGCATCAGGGTTGTAACATTTTACCGAATTTATTCAATCTGTATGCTGAGCAAATAATCCAAGAAGCTGGACTATAAGAAGAATATAGCATTAGGATTGGAGGAAGAATCATTAACAACCTGCGATACGCTGATGACACAACTTTGCTTGCTGAACGTGAGGATGACTTGAAGTACTTACTGATGAAGATTGAATAATAAAGTCTGCAGTATGGAATACTTCTCAATATAAAGAAAACAAAAATCCTCACAAGTAGTCCTATGAGCAACACTATAATACATGGAGAAAAGATTGAAGTTGTTGAAGACTTCACATTACTTGGTTCTTCAATTGACACCAATGGAAGCAGCAGTCAGGACCTCAGATGACGTACAGCACTGGGCAAATCTGCTGCAAAGGACCTCTTTTAGGTACTGAAGAGCAAAGATGTCCCCTTAAGGACTGGGGTGCACCCGACACAGCCATGGTATTTTCAATTGCCTCATATGCATGTGAGAGCTGGACAATGAATAAGGAAAACCAAAGAAGAATTGATGCTTTTGAGTTGTTGTGTTGGTGCAGAATGCTGAAACTACCATGGACTGCTGAAAGAACTAACAGGTCTGTCCTGGAGGAAGTACAGCCAGAATGCTCCTTGAAGAAGAGAATGACCAGATTTCATCTCACATACTTTGGTCATGTTGTCAGAAGGAACCATTCCCTGGAGAAGGATGCCATATTTGGTAAGGTGGAGGGTTGACGAAAAAGTTACCCTCAACAAGATGGATTGACACGGTGGCAGCGGTGATGGGCTCAACTATAGCAAGAATCATGGAGCTGGCTCAGGACCGGGCAGTGTTTCTTTCTGCTGTACATTGGGTCGCTATGAGTCAGAGACAACTCGACAGCGCCTAACAACAACAACAACACTGTCAGTCCTACTCTAACTTCCATTGTTTTAAATTTATTTTTCCCCTAAGTCAATCCCCCAATCCTTTATGTCCCCAACAATCTCCTATTTCTCTGCTTCTTCCTTACACATCATTTACCTTAGTATCATTGTAAAGAGGTAGTAGAAATGATTGGAATATGGATATCTAGGAACAATTGGCTCAATCTCTGTCATTGGCACCCTGCATGACCTTAAGCAATAGCTTCATCTCCCTTTGATTAAATCTCCTCATTTATGAAATGAGGATGTCACAAAAGACGCTCTACAAAGAAATCTTCCCCCTAAAACTTCTGATTGTTTCTATTCCGAGTTTTCATCTTGTATTCATAATTTTTAATGTTAATTTTGTGGCAGTTCCATCTCTCCACTGTTTTTCCTTCAATACTGATTACTGTTCATTAGGCTGACAATCATTTAACTTAGATTTCACTTCTAAAAGGGGTTTTTGAGTGACTGGGATGTGGTTTATGTGATGTATCCAAGTATGGATTCCCTCAGAGACAGTGCTATTTCCTTGTATAGATTCCTAATACTTTGAATAAGGCTCTCAATTGACAGACTGTTCCAGGACTTTCTAAGCATATGCCATCCAGCTTTATACTTTATACATAACCTAGGTTTTGCATCAAGTAATTATAAAACATCTTGTTTTATAAGATGTTTTACTAGAAATGCAACTATAGAAATGCAACTATACACTCTGTGAAGTAAGTGGTCTAGAGAGGCACTTCTGCAAGCAAAGTGTCCATATTAAAAAAAAATTTCTTTGTCAATATCATCAAAGAAAATTATCACATTTGTATTTCTAAACACAGGTAATTCCCAAAACTAGAAATGAGCCATGAATACATGAATATACTTCTACAGTGGTGAAGAGTAATGTGTGAGAGAACAATATTTCTTTGCTAAGTTACAGTTTATAAAGTCAAAAAGCTATGACACCATTTTTTAAAAAATATTTTCTAACCATGTAAGTTGAAAATTTTATTGGTTTTCCCTCTCTTCACTTTAAGTAAATATTTTAGGTCTGCAGTAGCCAATGCTTTCTGTGATTTTCTTGTTATTTTTAACAAGGAAATTTTTTTGGCAAATAACTATTTAAAATCCTCCAAAAAACTCACTTATCAAGACTTTTTATATACTACCACATGTTTTTTTCTGCTTTCAGAACGGAATGAAATCTAGTAAGGGACACTAATTAATTTTCTCATAAAATGTATACAAAGGACCATTTTGAACTTTTGAGCAAAAGCTTCAGAATTTTATTACTTATTGCCTAAATATAGGAGCTCTGGTAGCATAGTGCCTAAGGCACTTGACTGCTAACCAGAAGGCTGGCGGTTCAAATCCACCAGCCACTCCTCAGAAGGAAGGTTGGGCAATCTTACTTCCGTAGTAATACTGCCTCGGAAACCCAAGGAGGGGTCGCTATGAGTCGGGGCCGACTCGATGGCAAATAACAACAACAACAACAACATTGCCTAAATATAAACATTTTTGATGCTCTTCTTTGATACTCTAACCACGAAGAGACAACAAGAGCAACAATGTTAGGTTGAATTAGGAGGAAGAAAATGGCATAGTTCAACTATCAATATCAGTAATATAGAGTAGTGCTTAAGGCACTTGACTGCTAACCAGATGGCTGGCAGTTCAAACCCACCAGCCACTTCTGGGAAGGAAGGTTGAACAATCTACTTCTGCAGTGATACCACCTGGGAAACCCAAGGAAGGGTTGCTATGAGTCGGGTCTGACTCGATGGCACATAACGACAGCAAACCAATCTAGAGAGCTTGCTTTGCCATTAAATTAGAGATTTTAAGGGCTGCCTTGGATAAAGGTGATAATAAGAGTGGTAATGTGAATAAAAATGTGCTTGAATTAGTCATTATGTTGATGTATGGATTCTATTTTTGCTAGAAACATTTATAACACTATTCCTGTTCAAATAATTGTTGTTGTTGTTATGTGCCATGGAGTTGGACCCAACTCATAGCGACCCCTCCTTGGGTTTCTGAAGCAGTATCACTACAGAAGTAGATTGCCCCATCTTCCTTCTGAGGAGTGGCTGGTGGGTTTGAACCACCAGCCTTCTGGTTAGCAGTCAAGTGCCTTAGGCACTACACTCCCAGCGCTCCCAGCTGAATGCTAGAAGTTCTTAAATTTTAACATGTATCAATATCTCCTGAGAGTTCTTAAAACACAGATCACTGTGCCCCACTCTCAGAGTTTTTGATTCAATAGGTGATGCTTCTGCTCCAGAATCCCCACTTTGAGAACCATTGCTGTCTGTGGTTCATCCCTATGCCTTTGTACAAGTGGTAAGGGAACCATGAATCATGAGACTTGACTAATAGCCCCAACTAGATTCAACATATTGTTAATGTGCTAATTTTAAAAGTAGTTCAAAAAGAATGGCTTGTTGGATCATGGGCCAGGGGCCTCATGAGTAATACAAAGAACTGTCTTAATATTGTTCATCCCAGGTCACAGGTAGAGGTAAAGGATTACCAACAAGGAGCTGCCCTTGGCAGTGATAAAGATTCTTTCTCATCTTCCCCTACACACACAGATGCCTAATTGACCCTTCAGGGAAACATACTTTTAGTGCTATTGAGGGTTTCACAGCTTACTTAGCACTGCAAACTAAGCAGATATTTATATGCAAGGTAGGTGGAGACCTAAAGGCCTGGGGAAATGGTAGGTGGGGTACAGTGCCGCTTCAATGTATTCATCTATGTTTCTGGCACCTTGGATTTTGCATATGACAGGGATTCAATAAAAGTCCTGTGGAATAAAATGAGCTAGCTTTTTTTCTTAGCTCTTTCTTGAATATACTGTATGATGTTAGGAAAACTTCATCTTAAGCTTTAGTTTTCGAATTTGTAATATGTGGCCAGGAATAATAGCTCCACTACATGACATTTTGAGGATGAAATGAGTTAATAAATGTACCTATTCTCTAAAATATAAGCACAAGAAAGGGAAAAACTAGAGAGTTTCTTCTATATTTCCTTTTTCAAATATTCTCAAGTATTAATATTTTAATAGCTAAAACAATGTTCAAAACTGGGCCCTGAGGTAAGTGGGCATGGGGCTTGGAGCCTGCTTTTCTCCTGGGGGTGGCTCTATTTTAAGGCTGGGCCTTGAGGTAGGTGGACACAGGGGTTACAAACAACTAAGGGAGACGAACATGTCTGTCAATTTGTCTTCCTTTGGTGGCTTACGTGTTGCTGTGAGGCTGGAGGCAGGGTTACTCATGATGGACAGGTTTCAGTGGAGCTTTTGGGCTAAGACACTCTCGGAAGAATGAAAGTGCCAGAAGATGAGCCTCTCTAGTTGGAAGTCTCTCAAAATTTGACTGGGGAAGAGCTGACTCTTCAGAGTAGAGATGACCTTAACGATATGGATAGAGTAAAGCTTTTGGGATCTTCATTGGCTGATGTGGCATGACTCAAGATAAGTAGAAACAGATGTAAGCATCCATTAAAAATTGTTGTTGTTAGGTGCTGTCGAGTAGTTTCTGACTCATAGTGACCCTTTGCACAGCAGAACGAAACACTGCTTGGTCCCATGCCAGCTCCATGATGCTTGCTATACTTGAGCCCATCACTGCAGCCACTGTGTCAATCCATCTCATTGAAGGCCTTCCCTTCCTTTGTCAACCATCCACCTTACCAAGCATGATATCTTTCTCCAGGAAATGGTCCCTTCTGACAACATGACCAAAGTAGGTAAGACGAAGTCTGGCCATTCTTGCTTCAAAGGAGCATTCCAGCTGCACTTCCTCCAGGGCAGATTTATTAGATCTTTTAGCAGTCCATGGTGTTCTCAGCATTCTTCACCAACACCACAACTCAAAAGCATCAACTTTTCTTTGGTCTTCCTTATTCATTGTCCAGCTCTCCCATGTGTATGAGGTGGCTGAAAATACCATGGTTTGTGTCAGACACACCTTAGTCCTCAAGGAGATATCTTTGCTCTTCAGCACATGGAGCATATGAAGTGTGAATCCAGGAAAATAAGAAGTTGTCAAAAATGAAATAAAGATCAATATTGTAGGTATCAGTGAGCTGATATGGACTGGTTTTGGCCATTTTGAGTCAGAAATCCATTGATCTACTATGCCAGGAATGAAGAATGGTGTAGAATTCATCATTGCAAAGACTATCTCAAGATCTGTCCTGAAGAACAACACTGTCAGTGATAGGATAATATCCATATGCCTACAAGGAAGACCGTTAATAATATTCTTCAAATCTGTGCACAAACCACCAAAGCCAAAGATGAGGAACTTGAAGATTTCTTCCAACTTCTGCAGTCTGAAATTGACCAAATATGTAATCAAGATGTGTTGATTATCACTGGTGACTAGAATACAAAAGTTGGGACCAAAGAAGAGTTACCAGTATTTGGAAAATATGGCCTTGGTGATAGAAATAATGCTTGAAATTGCATGATAGAATTTTGCAAGACCAATGAATTATTCATTGCAAATACCCTTTTCAACAACATAAGTGATGGCTATACACTTGGACTTCACCAGATGAAATGCACAGGAACCAGATTGACTACATTTGTTACAAAAGGCGATAGAGAAGTTCAATATGGCTGGCCATAACAAGGCCAGGAGCTGATTATGGAACAGACCATCAACTGCTCATTATGAACGTTGAAGTTGAAGTTGAAGACAATTGAAACAAGTCCACAAGAGCCAACGTATGAGCTTGAATATGTCCTTTCTGAATTTAGAGACTGTCTAAAAAAATAGATTTGATGCATTGAACACCAATGACCAAAAACCAAAGGAATTGGGGGATGACATCAAGAACATCATCGATGAAGAAAGCAAGAAGTCATTAAAAAAGGACAAGAAAGCAAGAAAAGACCAAAATGGATGTCAGAAGAGACTCTGAAACTTGCCCTTAAGCAGAGAATAGTAAAACAAATGGAAGAAATGACAAAATAAAAGAGCGGAGCAGAAGACTTCAAAGAGCAGCTTAAAAAGACAAAGCCAATTACTATAATGAAATGTGCAGACTTAGAGTTAGAAAACCAAAGGGAAAAACACACTTGGCATTTCTTAAGCTGAAAGAACTGAGGCAAAAAATGTAAACCTTGGGTTGTAATATTGAAAAATTCTATGGACAAAATATTGAATAATGCAAGAAGCATCAAAAGAAGATGGAAGAAATACACAGAGTCACTGTACCAAAAAGAACTGGTTGATGTTCATCCATTTCAAATTATAGGATATGATCAAGAACCAATGGTCTTGAAGGAAGAAGTCGAAGCTGCACTGAAGGAATTGGCAAAGAACAAGGCTCCAGGAAATGATGGAATACCCATTGAGATATTTCAACAAACAGATGCCACACTGGAGACACTCACTTATCTATGCCAAGAAATTTGGAGGACAGCTACCTGGCCAATGGAGTGGAAGAGATCCATATTTGTACCCATTTCAAAGAAAGATGATCCCACAGAATGTGGAAATTATGGAACAATATTATTAATATCACATGCAAGTAAAATCTTGTTAAAGATAATTCAAAAACAGTCACAACAATATATTGACAGAGAGCTTCCAGAAATGCAAGCTGGATTCAGAAGAGGACTTGGAACCAGGGATATCATTGTTGATGTCAGATCGATCTTAGATGAAAGCAAAGAATATCAGAAAGATGTTCATTTACGTTTTGTTGACTGCAAAAGCATGCAATTGTGTGACTGATAACAAATTATGGATAACATGAAGAAGATGGGAATTTCAGAATACTTAACTGTACACATGAAGAACCTGTACATAGACCAGGAGGCTGTTGTTTGAAAAGCACAAGGTGATATTGCATGGTTCAAAATCAAAGAATGGTGCATCAGGGTTATATCCTTTCACCTTACTTATTTGACATGTATACTAAGCAAATAATTTGAGAAGCCAGATTATATGAAGAAGAACGTGGCATTAGGATTGGAGGAAGACTCATTAACAACCTGTGAGATGCAGGTGACACAACTTTGCTTGATGAAAGTGAAGATGACTTGAAGCACTTACTGATGAAAATTAAAGACTACAGTCTGCAGTATGGATTACACCTCAATATAAAGAAAACAAAAATCCTTCCAGCTAGTCCAATAAACAGCTTCATGATAAATGGAGAAAAAATTGAAGTTGTTGTGGACTTCATATTACTTGTTTGGACAATCAACACCAATAGAAGGAACAGTCAAGACATCAGACAACATATTGCATTGGGAAAATCTGCTGCAAAACACCTCTTTCAAGTGATGAAGAGCAAAGATGTCTCCTTGAAGACTAAGGTGCACTCAACCTAAGCCATAGTATTTTCAATCACCTATTATGCATGTGAGAGCTGGACAATGAATACAGAAGATCAAAGAAGAGTTGATGCTTTTGAGTTGTGGTGTTAGAGAAGAATGTTAAGAGTACTATGGTCTGCTAAAAGGACTAACAAATCTGTCCTGGAAGAAGTGCAGCTGGAATGCTCTTTGGAAGCAAGAATAGCCAGACTTCATCTCACCTACTTTGGTCATATGGTCAGAAGGAACCATTCCCTGGAGAAGGAGATCATGCTTGGTAAAGTGGAGAGTCAATGGTAAAGGGGAAGACCCTCAATGAGATGGAATTACACAGAGGGTACGATAATGGGCTCAAGTATAGTAAGGATCATGAGGCTTGCACACGACCAAGCAGTGTTTTGTTCTATTGTGCTTAGTGTCACTATGAGTTGGAGATGACTCGATGGCACTTAACAGCAACAATGAAACAATGTCAAATTTCTCATGGATATTCTTCTGTTCAATAAAGCAAGCACTCTAAATATTGAGAATAATATATCTATTCTTGCCTCCTTTCAGGCATAGGTCTCTTTGCATCTTTCAATTTTAAAAATTTGCCTTGCAGACATTTTCCATTTTTCCTGAATTTTTTTAACTCAATATCAAGTGAACAATTGGAAACCAAATATATCTTATTTTATTATTCCTATTTGACCTTTTGTAACATTGATATCATTGATTATCCATTACTGAAATTCTCTTCTCTCAGACTTTTAAAGAAATTTTATAAGATTCTTCTTTTGAAGTTGGCCCTATCTCTCTGGCCATTCTTTTAGTCTCTTCTACTAGTTTCTCTTCTGCCTACCCTCTATACTTTTGTCTTTGGACAGATTCAGGTTTCATTCTATATATTTCCTTGGCAATCTCAACCCATGTGATGTCTGTAACTCCCAGACATACATTGATGCATCACAAGCTCAGATCTCTCATCTCAATTCCAGTTGCATATTGGGACAAGGCTTGAATGACCAACAGGCAGCTCACACTCAACATGTCCAAGCAACTTGCTTTCTTTCCCCTCAAACTTGAGCTTCTGCATGTGTTACTTATCCCAGTGACTTACTCATCACTCCTCATTCTGTCACATTAGCAAGAAAATTGTCAATTGTTGTTTCTTTGTGGACCTCTTTATCTTATCATCTACATCTAACCAGCAACCAAGTCTTCCACATTAAGCTTACCTAGTGGTTTCCCAATGAAGACTGTACTTCCCTCCTAATATTGGGCTTTTATCATGTTTTGGCTGGACAACTAGAAATATATCATCATTGGTCTGCTTCCCTTCAGTTTTGTAACCTCAATCAATCTGCTATGAGTGTGTTTTTTCTGAAAACATAAATTGATTAACATCATCTCTTTAACATTATTCAGTAACTTTCCATCTAATGGTTCAAACTCTTTAAAGTCAACTGATGAGCTTATCCTCAGCTACTTCATCAGACTTGTGTCTCTGTAGACCATTCCACTCCTGCATACATTTTACACGCCAGCCTTACCAAACCATGTGTAGCTCCTCCAAGTGGCTTTAGGTCTCTATGACTTTGCTCATGCTGTGTTCTCTGCTTGAAATGTATGATTCACTTCCAGAGAGTGGATACCCCTCAATCTTTCATGACAAATGTAAAAGAATTTCTGACAATGAAAAACAATAAAAAACAATACTAAAACCCAAGACAAACTCACTGCTGTCAAGTTGGATCCAACTCATAGTGACCACTCCTTGGTTTTCCAAGGCAGTATCACTACAGAAGTAGATTGCCCAATCTTTGTTCTGAGGAGTGGCTGGTGGTTTTGAACGACTAGCCTTCTGGTTAGCAGTCAAATGCCTTAGGCACTATGCCACCAGAGCTAGAGATTTATTATTTGATCAACAATTCACAGATTAGGGAACATGCAGCCTAAACTGCGTGTTCCAATGAAATGTGGCAGAATCAAGTTTCATATAGTCAGAAGGATACAAAGAGAGTTTGAGAAGTCCTGGTTGTTTCAGTCAGTTTTTCAGAGGTTCATTAAAATGTCCTTTAAAATCCTTCTCTGAAATATTAGTTTGCTTAAGAAACAAATGTAGTTTTTTGGATGAGAGATCCATGCCTGCTGAGTGAAGTCAGATAACAAAGCACCTGTCTATCTGGAATGCAGGAGTTAAAGAGCAGGAACCATTGATTATATATGAGAGAGAAGCTAATTAATATTTCTAAAAGTTAGGTGTCTTGTCACATTACACTTTTGCCTTGTAAAACCAGGTAGCAACGGTGCTCTTCTGGCATGGTTTTAGCTTCCACAGCCATGTTCCCCCCCACCCCACCTTTGATCATGTCTCCACTAGAAGGCACTGATCACCTACAAGTGGAGTAACCTTTCTTCTGCAAGGACTTATTGTTGTTGATTGCTGCACCATTCACTTTATTTCAGTGCTGTTTACTTGGTGTTTATTTTCTTCACCTTGCCATGCTCTTAGGCCTCATCTTCAGTGTGAGTCATTTCAGGACTTTAGGTTCAGGCCAAGTTTGAGAAATCCCTTAGCCAGCCTGAAGAACACTAGTCAATACCAAAGGGCAAAGAGTATTATATTTTGTTGTTGTTGAAAAGCATAAGTGATTAACATCAATTTATCTGTGGGGTGAATATGTTTGGGAACCCAACATTCCATACAAATGTGCAATAGCTGATTAGCAGAAAACAATATTTTATAGTTATAAAAATAGATACAAAGGTGAATAGAAACAATCCAAGCTAAATTAATATTTTTTTTCCATTACCCACCCCAAAAACTAAATTAATAATTTAAAATATCAATTGAAGAGAGAACATGATTATTAAAATTCAGCACTATGTGTTGCAAATTGGAAACATACTAATTGATATTAACACTAATTTTAGGAACAGTCCCTGGAGAAGGATATCATGCTTGGTAAAGTAGAGGGTCAGTGAAACAGGGGAAGACCCTCAAGGAGATGGGTTGACACAGTAGCTGCAATGATGGGCTCAATCATATCAAGGATTGTGAGGATGACACAGGACCGGGCAATGATTCATTCTTTTGAACTATGAGTCAGAATCATTCTTTCTTTTGTACTAGAACGAATGTATAGAATCATTCATTCTTTTGTACTATGAGTCAGAATCAACTTGATCACATGTAACAACAACAACATCAGGAATATAAATACAACAATCAATTTTAATAATAGCACAAGTACCTGTTTGTGCAATAGTAAAGATGTTGAGAACCATTTGGTTTTGAAGAACTCTCATCATAGTCACTTAAATATTCATTTCTTGGAGTCTGTGGAGTAATCATTTAAAAATTTCTGAATTTATTTAGTCAGAACTTTGACATGCACCATAACATCTTCTAATCCTATTTGAGGCAAAATAAATAAATAAATAATAGCTAAATGATTATACTATTGAAATATAGATTTGGACTGAACTGACTGCCGTTGAGTCAGATCCTACTCTTAGCGATCCCTCCTTGGGTTTCCAAGGTGTTTATTACTACGGAAATAGATTGCCCAACCTTCCTTCTGAAGAGTGGCTGGTGGGTTTGAACCACCAGTCTTCTGGCTAGCAGTCAAATGCCTTAAGCACTACACCACCAGAGCTCCCATAGATTTGCACTAAGAGCTCTTAAAAGGGGAATGTCAGATGAAAGAATTGAGTCAGTCAATACTCAGCCTTGGGTACAGCTTAATCATATAGTACATCTGCTAATCCATCCAGGTGGAAGCCATGGCCAAGACTGAGCCACATAATCAAGATGTGCCTTTTGAGCTAGTCAAGTAGCAAGAATCAGGATACAATAAAGACTCTTACCATAGGATATTCTGTAGCCAGTATAGTGCCGTTACTGAGATAGTTGACTCTTATATTAAAAAAGGAAATGAAAAATAATGGTTTCTTATATCTAGAATATAGAATATTAAACATCAGCAATATTATAATATAAACCTTATAGCAATTAGTTTACTCAGTCCTAGTTAATTTTGATTTCATGCAATTCTAGGTCAGCACTATAATTTTCTCAATGTAGCTACTGAAAGCTCAACTCATAAGAAAAGTGCAACAACCAGTTGTTCTTGAAAGAGAGAAAAAATTTGAAGAAACAGTTAAGATGAAACAGACTGCTTCAAGGAAAAAAAAAGAAAGAAAATCCTACCAACTGCCAATCACAGCTTCCGGAGATAATATGGAAACTCAAGACACAAAATGTGCTGGAAAAACCACATAAATTCACTGGTCTTTGAGGCTAGGAAATACAGTTCTTTAAAAATAGATATAGCAATTATTGCATGAGATCAACTCAGTTTAACAGAAAAATGGGTCATGGATAAATTCATTAACTTGACAGAGTCTCAGATAGAGGGATTTCATTAAGACCATGTGATTAAAACAGCATTAAAAAAAAAAAATCTCAAAAAAATAAAAAATAAAAAAGACAAGCAAATGGGAACTCATTTTCCCAAAGTAATGACTAAAATTCTAAATTCAAGCACATTCAGCTAATGGTGTTTTTGAGCATGAACCCCCAACCAGCATTCTGTTAAGAAGGAGATCCAGGCTCAATTAGCAAGGATGTTAAGAATCTTATTCTCTTGGGTTGAAACTTTGGTTTTCTAAAGTCAGATAAAATTCCTAGTAGGAAGTCTGCTGTGGGGTTTTGGTCAGTGTATTGTTTCACTGTGTATCTACATGGCTTGACAGTTTTCTTGCAGCTAGGGGGTAGCCTGGTGTTTTGGCCCATCTAACATCCCAGTTTATTCCTTCACCAGGGAATTTCTGTCAGTGGCAGGGGCCATAAGGACATCTAAGATTCTCAACATGTACCCACATATTTTTGCAGCTTAAAGACTGAGATTCCTTCGTGACAACCATACAAAACCTGATTTCATTCTTTCTTAATGTAATTCATTCTACTGGCTAGGGAACTAGTCTCTCATTGTAGATCTTAAATATACTAGTCTCTCCAATTGAAAGTACCCTAATGTGACCACTAGTTTTCCTTAGGGAGCTCAAAGAAAAATCCAGATCCAAGCAAGACCTAGACCAATGGTTGCTGGCCATGTAATGAGCCAGAGTTTCACTAACAAAATCAGCTGCCTTTTTGGATTCAGCATACTCCAAACTGAGACAGTCCTAGTTAGCAGACAAATGTCTTACTCAGTATGCCACCAGAGCTCCTTGTCCTAAGTTCTAGGATTCTCCAAACTCACAATAATATTGGAGTTCACACTACCCATCAGGACAGCAGTTTAAAGGTTGACAATTCAAAACAAATGAATCTCAGAAGCGCTTCTATTGAAGTCACAGAGCTCAGATTCTGAGAGCTTATTTATTTATTTTTACTTCAAAAACCCCAAGATAAAGCACAGACCAAGGAGCCCAATAAGCTTAGCTTGATACTGAAGGTTAAAACCAGCAATTAATCTTGGGATCACAGAGGCTACCTAGGGAATCGCACATATTTTACACCAGAAATGTAAAAGAATTTCTGATAATGGGAACAAAGTTAAAAACAATATGAGAGGTTTATATTTGATCAATGATTCACAGATTGGGGAACACACAGCCTATACTGCCTGTTCCAAGGAAAAGTGGCATCATTGCGGTTGATACAGTCAAAGGGCAACTGAATCCAAGAAGTCCTGGCAGTTTTAATTGGTTTTTCTGAGGTTCATTAAAATGTCCTTCTGCATCCTTGCTTCTTTGAAATGTTACTTTGCCTATGAAGAATGTAGTTTTGCAGGGGCAGGTGGTTGATGACAGCATTAGGGGTACTCCAGGACTGCTGACTGGCAGATAACAGATGTCTGCCAGTCTTGAATACAAGAGTTAAAGAACAGAAACTGTTGATTATACATGAATCTACAAAGACAAGCTAAATATTATTTCTGAAAATTAAGTTATTTATCATCTTAAACTTTTGCCTGTGAAATCAGGTACTAGCTACATAAGGACTCCATGTTGGTTTTAGCTTTCACAGACATAATATCAACTATAAAACTTTTTCTGATTCAACTCCAACTTGCTCAGGTTGAAATTTTACCTTGTCTTACTTATATTTTATCAGAGATAACCCATAATTACATGGTCCATTCAAATGTCTACCCTCTTCTAAGATCCTTAAAGGCAAAAACCACGAGATTCAATCCCTTGCAAATTGTAACCCAGGGCTGTTGAGTTGATTTCTACTAGTAGCAACTCTGTAGAACAGAGTAGAACTGCCCCATAGAGTTTCCAAAGTGGTAAATTTTTCAGGAAACAGAATGGCACATCTTTCTCCTATGGAGGGGCTGGTGAGTTTGACACTCCATCCTTTCTGTTGGCATCAAGCACTTAATCACTGCACCAGCAGAGCTCCTATTGGCTGACTGTAAGCACTAAAAAAAAAAAAAAAAATGAGAAAGTGAATGACTGTCTAAGAATTTTAACAATCCAAATTGTAGCTGTTTCTGTGGTTGGCATTTTCTGATAATTCCTTCCTCTCTAGCTCTCATCCATACTACCCATCCTCGACAGACTCACACTTTGAGGTAGATATCTATATCTATATCTAAAGATAAAGATATAGATATAAATATGTACAAACCAAACTCATTGCCATCGAGTCGGATGCTTGGGTTTCTGAGGTGGTATCACTACGGAAATAGATTGCCCAACCTGGCTGTTGGGTTTGAACCACCAGCCTTCTGGTTAGCAGTC
>NW_006921692.1:9388618-9412680 GCF_000298275.1 Orycteropus afer afer
TATGACTCTAAGAAAACTGGAAGTTGTTCAAATGTTGTTGTTGTTGTTGTTTGCCCTCTAGTCAGCCCAGACTCATAGCGACCCCTCCTTGGGTTTCCGAGGCAGTATCACTACAGAAGTAGGATTGCCCAACCTTCCTTCCAAGGAGTGGCTGGTGGGTTTATATAAAATGTATTGAGTGAATGCTATGGGCTGGGTAAAGTGTAAAACATTTTATATATAGCATCTTTTTCTTTTTTCACAATTAATCTAATTAAATAAAGCCAAAGTCGCTGCCATCAAGTTGATTCCAACACATAGAGACCCCCATTGGGTTTCCAAGGCTGTAAGTCTTTATGGAAGCAGAGTACTTAATCTTTCTTTCATGGAGCAGCTAGTGGGTTCAAACCACCAACCTTTGTAGTTGACAGACAAATGCTTTAACTACTACATCACCAGAACTCCTTTAATAAGTGAGGTAGTTATTATCCCCATTTTGCACAGGAGGAAAATAAGCTTAGGGAAATGAAATAACTTACCCAAGGTCATTTAGCCAAAGGTGACAGAACCTGGTTTAGAATCCAGGTTAGTCAGTCTTAAGCACCAATAAATTTGAAGTTTCCCTATTGCCCATTTAAAAATGAAATCTGAGCCTCAGACATTTAATGTGAACACAGTCCAGGGTACATCCTGCCATTGCTGTGTAAGTTGCCTGTGTAATAGAATTCAGAATTTGCTGTCCAGCTTCTCTGCAGTGGTCATTAAAATAGACACATGAGAATGTGCAACAGGATTCTTAGTCCTGCAAGCTATATGGAATAATAAATTTATTCTTTCAGAGAAATAGGATTAGACGAGACCGTCTCTGTCACACATCAGAAATGATTTAAGAAGCTTAATCACCCTTGGGCATGGGATAGTGCTTTCCTTAATGTTTTTCAAGAGGATCATCAAGGACTGAGTCTTTTGTCCTAAGTATGCCTGTGGAGCATATAAAGTAATTTGCCTGCTATAAAAAGCACTGGTTTATAATTGCAGTTGTAATGGATTAACCAAATGCCACACATGTGACTCTTAAGGAGACCATTTAAAATAATAACCTATTTAGGAATCATCGCTTAAAGTGTATACTTTCTAAGCTGCTCCTGAAGGCAGGGCACTTAAATTACTTTAACAAGAGTGTTGTAAAAGGAAAATTTACAAAATGCTTGTTTTATCACTTTCTTTTACAGTTAGCTGTTATTGCAAATGTATCAATGTTATTAGGTTAATTTTGTTCTTTATCCTAATGTATTAAATAAAATAAAAGGAAATTGTGTTTTAAAGAGATACTCATTTATATCGGCAGGCTTGGTAGTTATTTTGCAGGATAGTTACTCTAAGGTTAGTGTCACGATCACAAATGAGGTCAAAGGAAGATTAAGGTGTGCTGTGGAGGAGTTGATAAAAATCTGTTTTGAAGCCCTATTATCATTGTGACTGCACTGTTAATGCCTTTTCCTGTGCTCTTCCTTGTTATCACCTTTTAACAATAGGAATATCAATTAAAGAATATTAAGTGGGGCAAGACATTACTTGTGTGCACATATATTATTGAATAAAGGTCTAAGAGTGGTTGACAATCTGAAATACCGGATATGAATGTTTCTGAGGATTTTAAAATGACCTTGTGTATAATTCTTTATTTTCATTAAAATATGTATATATAAATTACTGTCTAGATTAAGTTAAACATGAGCCTGTGTCCATGAAGCACTGTCTGTACAACATATGCAGAATAATATGGCAGGATGGCTGATGGAGCCTATTCAAAGTGAGAGAAGAGTGTTACTTTGCCATTAAAAAAATAAACATAAATTGAAAACCAATTAAATTAATTTTGAAGTATTTTCCCAAATAAAAACAGTAAGTAAGAGTTCTAAAAGTGGCACCAGAACTTACTGTAGGAGTTCTTTGTCCGGGGATCCATGGACTCTCCCTCTGTTTCTACCTCTACAGAGTCTGTGAACTTTGGTGGGAAAAAATAAAGCTTTTTATCCCCCCCGCCCCGAGTAATCTTCTTCAATTGAAATTTAGCATTTCTTTCAAATGTCAAGAAAAAAATCACAGTAGTGTTAGCAGTATTTATGATTTTGTCACCAGTAGAAACTGTAAGTATTTTCATATCACATTACAAAAAAAAAAACAAAAAAAACAAAAAAAAACAAACCTCATTGCCATTTAGTGGAATTCAACTCATAGTGACCCCTCCTTGGGTTTCTGAGGCCATATTTTTATGGAAGTAGATTGCCCAATCTTCCTTCTGAGGAGTGGTTGGTGAGTTTGAACTGCCAGCCTTCTGGTTAGGAGTCAAATACCTTAGGCACTACACCACCAGAGCTCCTATATCACATTACAAGTATGGCAAATATGTCAAAAAGTTGTTATACTCATCACTACTTTGGAATAATGGTAGTTTTAATTGCATCACTTTATCATCTTACCTAATTATTAGTAAAAAAGAATCTATATTACTATTAAGATAAACCCTATGAAATTGCCAATATTTTTATGTTTTTGATGTGAAAATGGCAGTTTTGTATAACTCAATGGAATATGTCATAATTCTGATTTTTTAAAATAATTTGATAACTGTATTGCTATAGAATTCATTTTCTTTTATGCTTTAAAAACATTTTCCTGAAAAGTGTTCCATAGGTTTCTCAGAAGGCTGAAGGGTTTCATGGCTATTACTGCAACCCAGCAGGAAGGAATGATTAAGAAAGCAAGTGATTAAGAGCTTTAGCTCTTAATTAAGACAGATCTTAATTTGACTCACAATTTGAACACATAATAGCTGTGTGACTCTACCACTTGTCGTCTTCAGGTTGTCATACTCTGGTGGCTTGCATATCACTGTGAGGCTGGAAGTTATGCCACTGGTATTTCAAATATTAGCAGGGTCACTCATAATGGACAGTTTTCAGCAGAGCTTCCAAACTAAGACAGACTGGAAAGAAGGATGGGGTATCTACTTCTGAAAAAACTGACCACTGTCTGATATATTACTGGAAAATTTTATGAAAAGCCATGAAACATTGCCTGATACAGTGCTCTAAGATGTGCCCCTCAGGTTAGAAGGTACTTAAAATATGATGGGGGAGGAGCTGTCTCCCCCGCGTAGAGTCAATCTTAATGACATGGATGGAGTAAAGCTTTCGGGACCTTAATTTACTGATGAGGTATGACCCAAAATGGGAAGAAACAGCTGCAAACATTCATTAATAATGAGAACATGGAATGTATAATGTATGACTCTAAGAAAACTGGAAGTTGTTCAAATGAAATAGAATGGATAAAGATCGATATCATAAGTATTAGTGAGCTGAAATGGACTGGTATTGACCATTTTGAATCAGAAAATTATATAATCTACTGTGCTGAGAATGACAAATTGAAGAGGTGTGGCATTTCATTTCTCATCAAAAAGATTTTCAACATCTATCCTGAAGTACAATGCTGTCACTGATAGGATAATATCCATATGCCTACAAGGAAGACCAGTTAATACTATTATTATTCAAATTTACTCACCAACCACTAAAGCCAAAAATGAAGAAATTGAACATTTTTACCAGCTTCTGTAGTGTGAAATTTACCAAGCATGCAATCAAAATGTATTAATTTTTGGTGATTGGAATGCAAAAGTTGGAAATAAAGAAGAATCATTGGTAGTTGGAAAATATGGCCTTGGTGTTAGAAATGATGGTGGAGATTGCATGATAGAATTTTCCAAGGCCAATGACTTATTCACTGCAAATACCTTTTGTCAACAACATAAACAAACTATACACATGGACCTTACAAGATGGAATACATAAGAATCAAATTAACTACATCTGTAGAAAGAGGTGATGGAGGAGCTCAGTGTCACCTGTCAAAAAAGACCAGGAGTTGACTCTGGAGCAGATCATCAGTTGATCATATGCAAGTTCAATTTGAAGGAAAAAAGTATTAAAATAAGCCTACAAAAGCAAAAACACGACCTTGAATTTAGAGACCATCTGAAGAATAAGTGTGATATATTGAACACCAATGACTGAAGACCAGATGAATTGTGGGATGACATCAAGAACATTATGTCTGAAGAAAACAAAAAGTCTTTAAAAGACAGGAAAGGGTATTGGATTCAAAATGGAGTCTCATCAGTAGTTCCCACACTAATTCCCTCTAGCATCTTAGTGCCTGAAAAACTAGGTACAACAGTTTGAATTAAGGATTCTGGTGCTCTTTACAGCTCACCGAATCAGTGTGCACCAAACTCAGGGGAGTAGGATTAGAAAGGAGAAAGGGACAGGGGGAAGAAAATAACAAGAACATAAGATCTACTCTGTGGAGCACCAACTGGCAGACAAAGAAGGCCATTGAGACCTCCCTGGGGGAGCGCCGACCAGCAGGCAAGAAAGGCCAACAGAGGCCTCCCTGGGTTAAGGAAGAAGACATACCACAACAGCATACCAGCAATCACTCCAAGGATCTACTTTCAGCAACTGCTTTTATCATTAACTTGGGTTGGTTGTGTGCAAGCTGGCATTTCTAGTGCCACTGAAACCTGAGCAGAGAGTCCATTGTGCTGCAAGAGGGTGGGCCCGGGAAGGAGCCCCCGCAGTGGATCACTGAATGGGTTTGGGCCAGCTTTTTGGCACTGAGGGGCCCGCACTTGACTTTATCAGTAATCTTAGGACCACTGGCTGTGAGCTGGGAATTCCCCTCACTCCAGCACTGCTGAAACTGAGTGCAGAGATCTCTGGTATTGCAAGTGAGTGGGCCCAGAGAGGAACTCCTGCAGAGAATCATGGTGTGGGCCAGTGATGCAACTCTGTGGGCTCTGGGAGGAACTCCTATGGTGGATTGCAGTGTGGACCAGTGCCACAAGTGGGTGGGCCCAGAGAGGTATTCCTACAGTGGATCACAGAGCTGGGCAGTTGTCTTGGGTTGGCTTTTTGTCACTGAGGGGCCTCGGGAACAGGGTTTTGCATGTGTCTGAGACTAGGGGAAAGTGGCAACCCCATAACAACTGGAGTCTTTGCTGAACTTAAGCTGCAGGACTGTGAATAACAGTACAATGTCATCATTAGCAGCCTGCTCAAAGCCCTAGAAACTGCTCCTAGCAACATGGAGCTTTCCTTCTTTCTCTCTTCTGCTCCCACCTTATCCACCAATACCCTTTTTCATCCAATAAAAAAAAAAAAAAATCACATTCAGCCACCATAATACTTCCCGGGTCAAATTCTAAACCCTCTTTAGCACAATCAGAGACCTATATCCACATTCCACATAGTGATTCCATCATCACAAAGAAAACTGCAGAGCAACACAGCATATCTGAATTAATAACCAAAAAAATAAAATACAACAGCTCCACCTTTTCAAAATATTAAATCATAAAACAAAGACAAAACAAATCAATATATAACAAACAATTAAAGACAACCTCAAAATATTTAGGAAATAACAGGAAACCTCAAATCAATCAAACAAACAAACAAAAAACAAGACAAGGCATTAGAAGCAAGATCACAAACAAAGGTCTTATTAAACATGGAGGAGGAGGAGGCAATAGAATCATCTGAGAAGGAATTTAGAAGATATGTTTATAGAGCTTTACAAGAGCCTAAGGAAACCCCAAACAGAAGCAAAGAGAACACAGACAGTTCCCTAGAAGAACTCAGGAAAATCATTCAAGAACAAAATAACAAGAATAATGCACAATCAGAACTAATACAAACACGGCAGTTAGAAATCCAGAAGATGAATACCAAATTACAGAATTACATAACACAGTAGAAGCACAAAAGAGTAGGATAGAACTGGCTGAATAACACATATCCCAACTAGAAGACAAATCCCTGGACACCAGCCTGTATGAAGAAAAATCAGAACATAGATTTAAGAGAAATTAAGAGAACCTAAGAATTATATGGGACAACATACAACTCATTGGAATTCTAGAGCAAGAAGAGGGGAAAAAAATCACCAAGAAAATTGTGGAAGATCTACTAAGAGAAAACTACCCCCATATCATGAAAGAAGAAAAGATATTTGTCCAAGAAGTTCATAGAACCCCACACAAGATAGATCCCAAGAGAAAAACACTGAGGCATATTATAATCAAACTCTCCAAAACCAAAGACAAAGAAAAACTTTTGAGAGCTGCCTGAGACAAAGGGAATATTACTTATAATAATCAAACAGTTAGTCTGAGCTCCGATTACTCAGCAAAAACCATGCAGGCAAGAAGACAATGGGACGACATATATAAAACAGTGAAGGAAAAGAACTTCCAGCCAAGAATCCTATATCCAGCCAAATTATCCATCAAACATGAAGATGAAATCAAGGCATTCCCAGACAAACAAAAATTAAGAGATTTTTTGAAAACCAGACCAACCCTACAAGAAATACTTAAGTAAGTCCTTCTAATAGAGAACTCACAACAGAGGTCAACAAAATCAGGATACGTAACATCAACACTAAAACCAAATCAGAAATAGAAACTCAAAATAAAACCAGAAAACATTGTACAATAAAAACCGAGGAAGTCAATCAACACATGACAACAGCAACTAACCTATCAGAGGGAATAAAACTTCTAGATACAAACGTCCAAATGGAGAGGAAAACAGGACAGTGTCTTCACAGAATGCATTGTTCTAAAGATGTGGAGACATGAATGTATTCCAAGGTAACCACAGAGAATAGTACCAATCCCCCTAAGCAAATCCAGAAGAAAGGAAAACATATGGGTTTAATAAGCACAAAACCAACAATAAAGAAGAAAAGAGAAGAAGCATTTGGCAACAAATCAAACTCAGCACAGAAAAGTATATGGAACAAGGAAACACCAACAACATGACAAAAAAAAAAAAAAAAAAAAAAAAAGCCACAATAGAATGACAGCAATCAATTCATACCTATCACTAATTGCACTCAATGTGAGTGGACTAAATGCACTGATCAAGAGAAAAATAGTGGCAGACTGGATAAGTAAAGAAGACCCATTGATATGCTGCCTACAAGAGACCCACATTAGACACAAAGATAAAAACAAATTAACAGTTAAGGGGTGGAAAAAATATTTCAAACCAATGGTAACCAAAAACGAGCAGGAGTTGCAATATTAATTTATGATAAAATATATATTAAGGTGAAAAACATCATAAGAGACAAAGAAGGACACCATATGATGCTGAAAGGGTCAATTGACAAAAAAAGTTATGATAATAAATATTTATGCACCCATTGAAAGTGCTCTAAAATACATGAAGCAAATATTAACAGAATTAAAAGACACAATAGACAACTCTAAAATAGTGATAGGAGACTTTACCACACCACTTTCAAAGAGGGACAGGTCAACTAGAAAAAAAAAAACAAAGATAC
This sequence comes from Orycteropus afer afer, assembly GCF_000298275.1. Lineage (NCBI taxonomy): Eukaryota > Metazoa > Chordata > Mammalia > Tubulidentata > Orycteropodidae > Orycteropus > Orycteropus afer. Next base: position 9,396,020 of record NW_006921692.1, read on the forward strand.
AGAGGAACTCAATAATGCAATCAACCATGTCGACCTCATAGACATATACAGAACATTCTACCCAACAAAAGCACAATTCACATTCTTCTCCAGAACACACCATATGTTAGGACATAAAAAATCCTCAATAAATTCAAAAAGCATTGAAATACTACAAATTGGGAGGTCCAATTGGACCACAATGCTGTAAAATTAGAAAATAATAATAGGAAGATCAAGGAAAAAAACATCAAACATGAAAGATGAACAATTCACTGCTCAAAAACTACTGGGTAATAGAACAAATAAAAACTGAAATAATAATAAAAAAACAACCCTAGAAACAAACGAGAATGAAGATACATCATACCAAAGCCTATGGGACACAGCAAAAGCCGTACTCAGAGGACAGTTTAAAGCAATAAATGCATACATCAAAAAAGAGGAAAGAAGCAAAATCAACACTCTAACTCAACTCCAACAACTACAAATAGAACAACTAAAGAATACTACAGTATCTAGAAGTAAGGAAATAATAAAGATCAGAGCAGAAATAAATGAAGCAGAAAACAAAACACCATAGAGAAAATCAATAAAACAAAAAGGTGGTTCTTCAAGAAGATTAATAAAATCAATAAACCATTGGCAGATCTAACAAAAGAAAAGAAAAGAAGGAGAAGATCCAAATCACAAGAACTGTAAACAAAAAGGGTGTCATCACAACAGAACCAATGGAAATAAAAAAATAGATACTGACAGAATATTATGAAAAACTGTACTCCAACAGATTTGAGAACCCAGAAGAGATGGACAAGTTTCAAGAATCCTAAGACCTACCTAAACTATCCCACTCCGAGATAGAATACTTGAACAGAACTATAACAAAAGAAGAAATTGAACAGGTCATTAAAAAAAAAAAACTATGAAAAAAAATCCTTGCCCTGATGGCTTCACTGGAAAATTGTATCAAATATTCAGAGAAGAGTTGACACCTATGTTACTCAAGCTATTCCAGAACATAGAAAAAGATGGAATACTCCCAAACTCATTTTATCAAGCAAGCCTAACACTAATACCAAAACCAGGGAAAGACACCACTAGGAAGGAAAACCACAGACCAACATCCCTCATGAACATAGATGCAAAAATCTTTAACAAAATCCTAGTCAATAGAATCCAACAACATATCAAAAAATTAATACACCCTGACCAAGTGGGATTCGGGAGCTCTGGTAGCATAGTGGCTAAGACACTTGCCTGCTAACCAGATGGCTGGTGGTTCAAACCCACCAGCCACTCCTCGGAAGGAAGGTTGGGCAATCCTACTTCCGTAGTGATACTGCCTCGGAAACCCAAGGAGGGGTCGCTATGAGTCGGGGCCAACTCGACGGCACATAACAACAACAACAACAAGTGGGATTCATATCAGGTTTACAAAGGTGGTTCTACATCAGAAAAACAATTAATGTAATCCACCACATAGACAAAACAAAAGAAAAGAACCATATGATTATATCAATCGATGCTGAAAAGGCATTTGATAAAATCCAATTCCCATTCTTGTTCAGAGATAGAAGGGATAGAAGAGAAATTCCTCAACATAATAAAGGACATATATGCAAAACCAATGGCCAACATCATTATTAACGGAGAAAGACTCAAGGCATTCCCCTTATGAACGGAAACCAGACAGGGATGTTCTCTATCACCACTTCTATTTAACATTGTGTTGGAAGTCCTGGCCAGGGCAATAAGGCAGGAAAGGGAAATAAAAGTCATCCAAATTGGCAAAGAGGAAGTAAAACTATCTCTATATGTGGATGATATGATTCTGTACATAGAAAACCCAAGACACTCAATAAAAACAACAACAACAACAACAAAACTACTAGAACTAATAGAGAGTTTTAGCAAAGTGGCAGGATACAAGGTCAATATATGAAAATCAGTTGGATTCCTCTACACCAAGAAAGAGTTCTCTGATAAAGAAATAAGGGAAACAATACCATTTACAATAGCTACTAAAAAGGTAAATTATCTAGGAATAAACCTCTACAGAGACATAGAAGAACTATACAAAGAAAAACTATAAAACACTGCTACAAGATACAACAAGGATACTAAATAAATGGAAGAACCTACCTTGTTAATGGATAGTTAGACTGAATATTGTGAAAATGTCAATACTACCTAAAGCAATCTACACATTTAATGCAATCCCAATCCAGACTCCAACACAATTTTTTAAGGACATGGAAAAACCAATAACTAACTTCATATGGAAAGGAAAGAGACCTTGGGTAAGCAGAACACTTCTGAAGAAGAAGAACAAAGTGGGAGGTCTCACACTACCAGATCTTAAGAACTACTATACAGACACAATAGTCAAAACAACATGGTATTGTTACAATGACAGACAGACAGACCAAGCGAACAGAATTGAAAGTCCAGATATAGACCCATCCATCTATGGACAACTGATCTTTGACAGAGGTCCAAAACCCATTAAATGGGAAAGAGACAGTCTCTTTAACAAATGGTCCTGGAAAAACTGGATATCTACCTGCAGAAAAATGAAACAAGACTCATACCTCACCCCATACACAAAAACAAACTCAAGCTGGATCAAAGACTTAAAGGTAAAACCCAAAACTATAAAATTCATCAAAGATAAAATATGATCAAATATGGGAGCCCTAATTTACTGTATAAATAGACTATCAAGCATAACCCAGAATGTGCAAAGATAGAAGAGAAACTAGATGACTGATATCTTTTACAAATTAAATTCTAATGTGCATTGAAAGACTTCGTCAAAAGGGTAAAAAGAGAACCTACAGATTGGGAGAAAATATTTGCCTATGACATATCTGATAAAGGACTTATGTCCAAAATCTATAGAAAACTTTAACACTTCAACACCAAAAATTCAAATAACCCAATTCACAAATGGGCAAGATTTGAACAGACACTTCACCAAAGAAGATATACTGGTGGCCAACAAACACATGAGACATTGTTCGTGATCATTAGTCATTAGAGAGATACAAATCAAAACAACAATGAGATATCATGTCATTCCAGCAATAATAGCAAAGTTCAACAGGTCAGAAAATAACAAATGCTGGTGAGGTTGTGGAGAGATTGTAACTCTTATGCACTGCTGGTGGGATTGTAAAAGGGTACAACCATTGTGGCATATGGCATGGCATTTCCTTAAAAAACTGAAAATGGAAATACCATTTGACCCAGCAATTCCATTACTAGGAATATATCCTAAAGAGGTGAGAGATTGCGCATGAACAGACATATGTACACTTTGTTCTTCATAGTACAATTCACTATAGCAAAGAGATGGAAACAACCTAAATGCCCATCAATAGATGAGTGGATAACCAAATTATGGTACATGCACACAATGGAATACTACGCTACAGTAAAGAACAATGAGGGATATGTGGAATCATCTCATAGCATGTATGGACCTGGAGGACATCATGCTCAATGAAATAAGTCAATCACAGAAAGACAAGTACTGTATGAGCTCATTACTGTAAATAGACAAAGAAGGGTTTGCTTGGGAAAGGGAACTCACTTTGTAGGTTACCAGGATGGGGAGGGAAGGAGAGGGATTAATTTCAGGCTAGTTGGGGCCCACATGCTGATGTGGTTAAGGGGAGGGATATATGGAAAGGGTCATGACCACCATGATAACATTAGGAAATGGGAGGACACCAAATTGTGCACATAAGAGATAGATGACAGATGCTATTACCGACTAATGTGTCTACAATACTGCACTGCCATTAACACCAAACACCAGGCTACAGATGAATACATAAACACCTGAGAGGATCATATGGGGGTCAGTGAACAGGAGTATACTCTAGACCAAGGATAGATTCAGCTGAGGCTAATCTTGCACAGACACCAGTGATACAAAATACCTGCAATCCTTACAGAAACAATAGAAGACAGAAATAGAGTAATCCCTCATGGACACCCAGACACTTTGGGAGAGAGATCCAATAGATTTACCATCTCAGGGCCATGGTACTGGGAGACACCAGACTCAGTTGGCACAACAAAATATATAAAAGTCTTGTTCCACATCCTACATTGGCAAGTAGCAACTGAGGTCTTAAAAGCTTTAAAGCAGCCATCTAAGGTGCAGCTAATGATCCCCTCCCATCAGAAGGGAAGAAGAAGAGTGAAAAAAAAAAAAAAAAGGAGCATTTGGAAGCAATCAGTCCCTAGGACATGATGGCCCTCGAGACCCAGAAGAACTAGGTGGTGCCTGGCTACCAATGCCAGCCACTCAGGAAAGGATTAAATCTGGAAATCCTGGATAGAATGGGAGGTAAAATGTGGAACAAAATCCAAAAACTCAGTAATGACCAGAATTACTGGTCAGATGGAGTCTGATGAGACCCCCAATACTATGGCCCTGGAATACATTCTGCATCTGGAATAAAATTCACTCCAAGGAGCTGGCTCTCAGCCCAATAGTTAACAAGATGTACATGCAGACCACTCAACCCAGGGTGATGCACCCACATACACTATGGTAATACATCCCTTAGAGCAATAGACTCCAAGGCACCAGAGGGGCAACATTCACACTGGGGAAATGCAGGACAAATAGGAGTGCATAATTATGAGGGACACAGAGGGAGGGTTACTGGCCAGGGAGGGGAGGAGACTAGGTTAGGGTTGGGGATGGTAAATGGGGAGTGAAATTAAATGTACACACAACGTTGAATGTAAAACACACTCTTTAAATGAAAAATAAATAAATAAAACACAGGAAAAGAAGAAATGGCCAAAATGGATGTCAGAAGAGACTCTGAAACTTGCTCTGGAAATAGAGAAGTTAAAACAAATAGAAGAAACGATGATATAAAAGAGCTGAACAGAAGAGTTCTGAGGGCGTCTGTGGGTAGTTCAGTTTGTGTGTCTACTTGACTGGGCCTGGTTGAGTGGCTGGGCAGCTGGATGTAGCAGTATTCCCCATGATGAGACTGGTAATCAACTCCATGGTGGAATCTACTGTGAGCAGCTGAGTAGCTGCCTTAGGAATATGGTCTGCTTCCTGTGCATAAGGAGAAGCCCTGGGGAACAGTCTCTAGCATATGGCACACTTTAACCCTGCATGTAGCTGTGTCATTGCTCAGCAGCCTTCCATGCTCTGCTGATCTTGGGACTTTCAATGGACTTGAATTAATGGCTTGTCATGTGGTTTGGTAACATTGAGACTATGCCTTTTTACTTGTCAATCTCAGGCTTGTCAACCTCAGCAGGTAGCAGCTGTCTGAGTGAAGAAAAGCCTCTAGCTTCAGTGGGACAGGAGCAGGAGGCAGAGCTGAAGCCCAATGTTGAGGGGCTTTCACACAGCCCCTAGAGCCTGACACTTTAAACTCGGACTTAAAGCCTCCAAACTGTAAGAGAAAACTCCCATTTGTTTAAGCATCCCATTTGTGTTATAGTCTTGTCAGAGTGGCACTAGGTAACCAAAACAGCTGCTTAAGACAAAGAAAAGTATTATAATGAAATGTGTAAAGATCTGGAATTAGAAAACTAAAAGGGAGGAACACACTTTCAAGCTAAAAGAACTGAAGAAAAAATTTAAGCTTCGAATTGCAATATTGAAGGAATCTGTGCACAAAATATTGAACAATACACGAATTATCAAAAGAAGATGGAAGGAATACACAGTCACCAAAAAGAATTGGTCAACATTCAGCTGTTTGAGGGGGTAGCATACGATCAAGATCCAGTGATACTGAAGGAAGTCCAAGCTGCACAGAAAGAATTGGTGGAAAATGGAGCTCCAGGGATGGACAGAATACCCATTCAGATGTTTCAAAAACAGACTCAGTACTGGACATGTTTATGCATTTATGCCAAGGAATTTTGGAGACAACTACCTGGCCAACCAGCTGGAAGAGATCAATATATGTGCCTGAAGAAAGGTGATCCAGCAGAATGGGGGAATTATCAAACAATATCATTATCACATGCAAGTAAAATTTGGCTGAAGGTAATTCAAAAACAGTTGCAGCAATGCATTGACAGGGAACTGTGAGAAATTCAAGCTGGGTTCAGAAGAGGTCATGGAAGGAAGGATACTATTGCTGATGTCAGATGGATCTTAACTGAAAGCAGATAATTCCAGAGAGATATGGACCTGTGTTTTATTGACTATGCAAAGACATTCAATTGTGTGGATCATAGCAAATTATGGATAACATTGCAAACAATATGAGTTCCAGAGCACTTAATTGTGCTCATGAGGAACCTGTACATGGACCAAGAGGCAGTTTTTAAGACAGAACAAGGTACTGCATGGTTTAAAATCAGGAAGGGTGTACCCCAGGGTTGTATTCTTTTAACATACTTATTCAGTTTGTATGCTGAGCAAATAATTTGAGAAACTGGACCATATAAAGAAGAATGCAGGATCAGGATTGGAGGAAGGCTCATTAACAACTCACTTACTGAAACTGAAGAAGACTTGAAGCATTTATTGATGAAGATGAAAGATTATAGTGTTTAGTATGGATTATACCTCAGCATAAAGAAAACAAAAATCTTCACAACTGGACCAATAAGGAACATCGTAATAAATGGACAAAAGATTAAATCTGTCCAATATTTCGTTTTACTTGGATCCACAGTCCACATCCATGGAAGCCAAAGGCCATTGCCGTTGAGTTGATTCTGACTCAAAGTGACCCCCTTTAGTTTCCAAGGTTATAAACCTTTATGGTAGTAGATTACTCAATCTTCCTCCCATGGAGTAGTTTGTAGATTTGAACCACCAACCTTCTGATTAGTAGCCAAATGCCTTACCCACTATGCCATCAGAGCATCAAGAAATCAGATGTCATATTGCACTGGATATTATTATTAATTATTAATTATTAATGAGCAAGGATGTCACTTTAAAGATTAAGTTGTGCCCAATCCAAGCCAAGACATTTGCAGTTGCCTCATGTGCATGTGAAAGTTGGACAATGAGTAAGGAAGACTGAAGAAGAGTTGATGACTTTGAATTGTGGTGTTAACAAAGAATACTAAAAATACCATGGACTGCCAGAAGAATGAACAAATCTGGCCTGGAAGAAGTATACCTGTAATGCTTCATGGAAGCAAGAATGGCCAAATTTCATCTCATCTACTTTGGGTCTGAAGAGACTAGTCCCTGGAGAAGGATGTCATGCTTGGTAAAGTAGAGGGTCAATGAAAAAGGAGAAGACCCTCCAAAAGATGGATTGACATTGGTTGTAACGATGGACTAATACATAGCAATTGTGTTAGCTGTGAAGATGTTACTGGACTAGGCAGTGTTTTGTCCTGTTGTATATAAGGTTGGTATGAGTTGGAACTGACTCAGCAGCACCTAACAGTAATGACAACAACAACAGCTGTATGACTTTGAGCAAGTTGTTTAACTTCCCTGTGCCTCAGTTTCTTCAACTGGAGTAAAATGTGGAGGATATAGTGACTTCTTTAAGGAAGACACTGCATGCAAAAAGTGGTAAATACTCAATAAACATGTTTCTATTCCTCTTCCTTTTCCTTCTTCTGTCAATTGGATTAACTGCTTTCTGGCTTATTTTTAAAAGTTTAAGAAATGTGGATGTAGGTGTGTTTAGAAGGCATTATATGTTTCTCAGGAGCTCTGGTGGTATAGTGCTTAAGATATTTGACTGCTAATCAGAAGGCTGGCAGTTCAAACTCACCAGCCACTCCTCATAAGGAAGGTTCAGCAATCTACTTCTGTAATGATAACACCTTGGAAACCCCAGGAGGGGTCGCTATGAGTTGGACCTGACTCTATGGCATTGAGTTTGGTTTTTGGTTTTGGTATATATCTCACAACGTTCATCTTATACAACTTTCTGAACACGATTCACTTTGTATTGTGTGTGTTTGCATTTTTTATATGTATATGGATCCTATCTCAGTTCTCTAGTGCTGCTATAACAGAAATAACACAAGCACATAGCTTTATCAAGCAGGAATTTATTGTCTTACTGTTTAGGAGTCTTGAAGTCCAAATTTAGAGTTCTGGCTCTAGGGGAAGGCGAGGCTAAAGTTCCAAGTTCATAGTGCCAGCTCTAGGGGGTGGGTGAAGAGCCTTTGACCTCGGGCTCCATCTTTGCCTTCTAGCCCCACTACAGCAGGCTGGAGGTTTCTCTTTACTCATGCAACTTCTGGCTGCTGAAACTGATGGATCCAAGACTAGCAAGTAAAATGGCAGACTGTAGGCTCATGGGCTGCAAAAGCAATAATTTCAAGATTGGCAGGCAACACAATAGTCCCATAGTTCAAGTTCAGGAGCTAGAGATGAATGACGGGCCAAATGGAGGATCCAAAATGAGCAGAAAGCTAGAGACCATTTTCCCAAAGTTTCTCCATATATATTGGAAGCAGGCCACACCTGGAAGGCTACTCCTTCTCAACCAATTAGCTGCGCATGACACATTTCACCATGGAGGTGATTGTACCACATCTAGCCTCTTCATGGGGAGTAACTCCATACAGCTGCCAAGCCACTCAAAATCATAGCCCAGCCAAGATGAGACACAACCTATACTATCACAGATCCTTAAGTCCCGTTTTTTACTTCCTAACTTAAATTAGAAATTAACATTAAAAATAGCACCTAAATTGTCTGTGATTTTCAGAATCATTATAAAAAAGAAACATTTACTGTGCAATGGAAACAGAATTATCTTGACAAATAACTGTTTTGTTTTATTTTTAAAGGCAATATATATACCAATGACATTTTATTCTTCATCGGTTAGAGTAAATACAGTGATACTAATTTGTCACGAAACACTGCACATTTCAAATAAGGTCTCCAATCACTGCCTGTAGAGAAGGATGTTACTGAAAAGACTTGCCTGGAAAAATAAATTGAAGAATCAATTTCTCTCAGTTCTAAAAGAGTTGCATTGTGATAAAATTGTGTTTTGCCTTATATAGTGTTGTATCCTCTGTGCTGTTCTAAAGGTCAGAAGGGGTTGCAGGGAATTACTTGTTACCTGTGGAGCTTCTTAGATAAAAGCACTAAAACCTGAAAGAAAGTCTTCCATGTAAGCTTTTAAGAAAACAGTCACATGTTCTGATTTCAAAGATTTGCATACATACAAGAAAAATATATCTTAAAGACTTCTGAAATGTGGACATATTTATCAAGCTAAGACACACATAGTCAATTGTTAATGTCCTGGTGACCTCAGGTGAGGTAAAAGTTATACTTTTTTGTGTAGAATCTGAGTGTTCTTGAGTTTAGTAAGACAAAAATTGGCTATGTAAAATATCATTTCTTTTATATGGTAGTTTTTTGCAATTAGAAAAAAGTTACACTTTTTCCTTCTCTTACTTGAAACATAATGCTTTCCCTTAAGCTTATTTTTTATGAAGTTTGAATGCAAATGAAAAATTATATAGCACATAAAATCATATAATAGCATTTATATACACATTTTCATTCAGACAATCTTCAGTGCAAATAAAAATAAGATCCTTTCAACATTAGTATTCCATGATGCTATTTGGTATGATCCTATTGAGAAATCATAAAAGAACAAAAAGTCACAAAATAATAGTAAAAATTGGTCTTTTTAATTTTTAGTAGCCTTAGAAACTAAGTTAATATCTAAAAACAGCTACATTAAAAATTCAAAAGTACTTTTGCTTCTACTAATTAACAATCAACTTCTATGGGAATTGCCCTTCTCTAAACAATTATACATTTGGAAAAAAAATCTGTGAAATAGTTGTTTTCAAAAAGTGGATGCAGACAGCATAGAAGTGTGATTCCTGAGAGATCAGAAAGGGGAGCCCTAGGGCTCCACAAACTTACTCTCTGAAGGCAGTTTCCAGGGCAAAGGGCAGGGAGAGGGAGTTCAGGGCTCAATGGCATTGTTGTTTTGAAGATGAAGATACCGGAGTATAGGGAGGTGTTGTTGACTAGAATTTGTATTTCTGAGTATTGAAGAGGAGAGAGCAGCATAGGGAGTAAACTCAAGTGATCTATGAAGTCTTGGGATAAGAATGAATCTGAAAATGGTAAAGGTGAAATTCCTTGGGACAGAGGAATGAACCACCAGAAAGCATTTCCAAAACTCACCCAGAGGGGGAAACTGTTGTGTTCCCATTTGTTAAAAGGAAGAAAAAAATTGCAGACTATAAGAGGCATTGAGTAGAGTCTTCAGAATGGTCTTGCCTTAGAAGTGATACTAAATATCCCTAGAGTAAAGGCTATTTTGAACCTTCGATAACAAAGATTGAAATGAAGCCTCTGAAGGATTAAAATAATCTCAAATAACTTAATTACATGTCACACTAAAGTCCAACACTCTTTAGGGGAGTACAACAAAACTCAGCCATAAAAATTTAAAAGTTATGTCTGACATTCAACTAAAAATTAGTTCACAAAGGAGAAAAATACAACTTTTAATCGGGAGAAAAATATCAGTTAATGAAAACAGACACAGAAATGGTAGAGATAATAAAATTACAAATTCCTTTAAGGAGCTATCATTTAACGTCACAGTCCATCATAGTCCATCGCCTTCTAGCATACAATATAAATATATTTGTGTATTGTATTTACCATCTGTGGCATCCCTGAGTGGTACAAACACTTAATGTGTTCAGCTGCTAACTAAGAAGTTAGAGGCTCACATCCACTCAGAGGTGCCTTCAGAGGAAAGGTCTGATGTCTCCTGAAAAATCAGCCACTGAATACTACATAGAGAACAGTTCTACTTTGGCACACATGAGGTCACCACGAGATGAGATCAACTCTACAGCAACATTCATTTTTTATTTATTTCTCCTCTCTCCTCTCTGTGGGAGCTGAGATTTTTCATCTGTCTTATTTACTGAGCTAGCCTCAGAGTACAAGCTCAATAGTGTGTTAAATAAAACATTATTATTATTATTATTATTTTTCCTGGCCTTAGTTTCATTAGTGTCAATATAACATAGTTTAATTACATAAGCACATGATTACATCATTCAAACTTTTATTTCTGTGGAAATGAAAATTGAAAATCAGCTCAGGTAAAAATAACCTAGATTCACATATGAGAATATTGTGGAAGTGGAAAAGAGATGCAAATGGATCTCAATGGTAATTGATTAAAAAAATTATTTGCTTATATCATATCTGTTCGTAAAAGGATTTAAGGAGATTTGCAATAAATACATACATAAAATATAACACATTTGAAATAGAGATTAATAAAGGACATACAAGATACCATTTCGATGACTGAACTTGATGATTATGTCAGCATAATGAATGGACATATTTTGAATTTGAAATTTGGTCTGAACTTCCTTTAACCTATGGCAAAAGGAAACAAATTTACATACCTTGACCCTCACTGCTGTCGAGTCATTTTACAACTCATAGCGACCCCTCCTTGGGTTTCTGAGGTGGGACTTCTACAGAAGTAGTTTGCCCAATCTTCCTTCCGAGGAGTGGCTGGTGGGTTTGAAGTGCCAGCCTTCTGGTTATCAGTGAAATGCTTTAGGCACTATGCCACAGAATGCCCACAAATTTACATACCTTGTTAAGAATAAAACAACAATGACAACATTAAAAAAGAAGAATGAAATCTATTTTCTATAGAGACAAAAATTAAATTGTTGGCATTAATATCCAACCAAGATTTGCCTCTCAAATATTTATAGAATATTAAACAATCATTATGAGTCAGAATCAAGTTAATGGAAGTGGTTTTTTTTTTTTTCTAATACAATCTAAAAAATATAATCTTTAAGCCAAATTTAGCAGAAAGTATAGAAAATAGTCTGTATATGTCTAGTTTTGGAGACAAAACTTACTGGGTACTAAAGTTTTAATAGTAGCTCAAAGAAGGTATTCATACATGGAAACACAATAAGATGCTTTCTGATGAGATAAATTGATGAAAAAATATGACTATTTAAAATATCAGACAATTTTTCACACATAGTATTTGTCTTACTGGCATTTTAACAGTAACCAAGTAATAGTCATTTAATATTGAACCCCCTAAATGAAGATTTTCAGTAGCATAATGAGAAGGACATTTTAAAGTTTGATGCATAACAAAACAAAACAAACAAACATACAAAAACCATGGCAAATGGTAAATTCAGCAATCTGTTCTAAAAAGTGATTCACACTCTAACCTTGAGTAAGCCAAGTCCCCTCTACATGTGAGATAGAGGCAGGCATAAAAACAAGGCCAACCTTTTTCTAAAAAGACAATTTATCCAAATGGATAGGAACAATAAACCTCAGAGATAAGCTCCATAAAGTTTGAATTGATGATTTTGTTTTGGCAAATGTTAAGGGCAGGTGTTACCAATCCATAGTCTGGACCATAATCTCTGCCTGACTTTTATGTAATGTTGAGTTTTGAGTAATATCCTGATGGACCAGCCAGAATGAATAACTTTCTAAAGGTAACTCTGAAGTAAATGACTATTTCATTATTTATATATTTAATGTAACAGGGACCACTGCACACCAGGAGAACCCTTTTAAAGACCAGGGGTGGAATATTTTTCAATGAAGGAAGATGGACTTTGAAAGTGAATCAATTTGATCAGATTCATCAGTGAGTTTAATTTTAGCAGAAGATTAAAATAAAACAGAGGAAAAAAATACCAATACAATCCTTAGAAAGAAGAGAGAAACACTTATTAAACAAAAAAGAGTAAGATATTACCTTAAAAGAGAAGTGATCCAAGTGGAGGCTAGAACACTTTGTCATTAAAAATAAAACAATAAAATAAGCAATAAAGTAAAAATAATGCTCTTTCTAAACTGATTAGGAAAATAAGAGAAGTGACACAAATTACCATCAGGAATGAGAAAGGTAACATAACTTTAGATTCTAGAGATAATTAAAAGGTAATAAGAGGCTATTATGAACAACTTTATGACAATAAGTTTAAGAAGGTCAATGAAATGGGCATACTTCTCAAAAGAAATAAGCTCTTAAAGCTCAACTAAGTAAGAAACAGAAATCTTGAATAGCTCAATACCTATTAAAGGAATTAAATTTTTAGTTAAAATATTTTCACAGAAAAGTCAAGAAATATGCACAGAGTCTAAAAATTCATAAGAAAAAGCCAAGGACCTAGAGGAGCCAAAAATTTTGAAAAACACTAACAAAATGGAGGATTTACATTACTTGATTTCAAGACTTATTTTAAAGCTACATTGAAGACAGTGTGATATTGGTTTAAAGATAAACAAACATATCACTAGAATAGAATGTTGTTGTTGTTGTTATTTGCCATAGAGTCGGCCCCGACTCCTAGCAACCCTTCCTTGGGTTTCCGAGGCAGTTATCACTACGGAAGTAGGATTGCCCAACCTTCCTTCTTAGGAGTGGCTGGTGGGTTTGAACTGCCAGCCTCCTGGTTAGCAGTCAAAGTACCTTCAGCACTATGCTACCAGAGCTCCCAGAATAGAATAGAGTCCATAAATAGATTTACACATATATAATCAATTGATTTTTCAACAAAGGTGCCAAAACAATTCAGTTTAGAAAAGATAGTCTTTTTAACAAATGGTGCTGGAACTGGGATTCCTATCTTGCAACATGAACAAGAGTCAAGTCATAATGGATCATAGATGTAAATTAAAACTTAAAACTATAAGAATCTTTCAAAAAGAAAACAAAGGACAGAATACTTGTGATCTTTCTTTATGAAAGCTTCTAATGTCAAGAAGAAAAAATAATAATTGGAATTCACATATTAAGAACTTTTCTTTGAAAGACAAAGTCAGAAGAATGAAAAGTTAAATTGCAGAGTGAGAGAAAAAATGGCCAACCTCATATATGTAATGGGTTTTTATTCCTAACAGGTAATCAGCTCTCAAAATCAGTAAGAAAACAATTATATTGAAATGGTAATTAATTTGAACACTTTAGCAAAGAAGATTTGAAGATAACAAGTGCTTGAAAAGAGGCTCAACATCATTAGTCATTAGAGAAATGTAAACTAAAACCTCAACGAAATACCACTACGAACTGGTTAGAGTTGCTAATATTAAAAAGACTGACCATATGAAGAGTTGGCAAGGATATGGAGAAACTGGAACTTGATATATACTGCCCGTGTGAACATGAAATAGTAAAACTGCTTTGACAAACTATCAATTTCTTTAAAATTTTAACATACATATGTTTCCCATATGACCCAGCCACTTCTCTCGAAATTTCTGTCTCATATACATTGTTTCAATGAAAACTACCAGAGGATGCTTTTCAGCATAATAAGAACCTAAATCAAGAAGTAGAAAGAAAGTGGTTCAGGAAACAACTATTTCCCACACATGAGAGAGGCAAAGGGATGATTGTAAAAGGAAGCTTGAAGCAACCATCATATCCGCAAATAGAACCCAGACAAAACTAGAGTAGGAAAGTGATTTCTAGAGAAAAAATTGCAACTGGTAGATTATATGATAGGTTTAAGAGTGTGGAAAAATTAATCGAGACCACTGAAGGGTGGAATAAGAAAGCGATAAAAAGAAACAAATATAAAAATGATACCAGAGGTTTTAAGAAGATGGCAGAATAGGCAGACAGACTGCATAGACCCTCTTCAACAAATAAAAGGGGAGCCGATTAACACAGATACAGAAAATAATCCCGGAGCCCTCAGCTTTGAAGGGAAGGATATAGAAGTGGACTAAACTCCAACCAGTAGGAGAACTTGCATGAAGACACCAAAAAAGGAGACATACAGAGGTGAGATCTGGTAGCCATCTTGGTGGCACAGACAGCTTGGATGTTGCTGAGTGGTGTTAGGACCTAAAAATTAACCTAAAAATCGGCCCTGCCAGCCAGGGACTAAAATGGAAGACTGCACTGGTGGCTGGTGAATAAAAGAGAAAGCAGTGAAAAGGAAGGCGGACTGAGCGTGGACTTTTACCTGTCCAGAGGTTGCAGCCATTTTGAATGTTTACAAGTGGTTTGACCATTTTGGATATCTAAAGCAAGAGCATTCTTCCAGATTTCAGGGACGTAAGAATAGGCTCCACTTGCTGGGAACAACAAGGGCATTCCAGACACCAATGACTGGAAAGATGCGATATTCTCCTTGCTACTCTTATACCCCACATTCTTTTGGTGAATGGAGGTGCAGCCATCCCTCACTCCCACCCACCTTCTGGGCCAGCAGGAATTCCATCTGAGTCTGTGTGCTAGGTCGGAGCCTGGATGCCCTGCCCCGCCCTGCCCAGATGGGGTCCCCTCCTTTTTTTTAGTTTGTTTTTGTCTGTTTTAAAATTATTACTATTATTATTATTCTCTTTTTGTTTATCCTTTTTATTATTATTCTTTATTCTTCCCTTCCCAGGTTCTGGTTTTCAGCTTTTTCTCTCTTCCCTGTTGCTGGTTCCCATGTTTTTCTTTCTCATGGTTAACCCCATTCCTTGTTCTTCTTCTTGCATTTTTCACATTTTTTTTAAATTATCCTTCTACTCTAGCTTTTTTCTCTTATTGCCCTCTCCCCAGATATTGTGGGGTTTTTTGTTTGTTTGTTTTTGTTTTCTTTTTGGTTATTGTTCCTGTGTGTTTACACAGTATCTTTTTGTCCATTGCTTTTACTTTTCAGATGGTTATTCGATTGTTGTTTTTGTCTAACTGAGTGAGAGATAGCAACAGTGCCCATATGACATAATTACACCCACACCTCCTGCAGCTTCACTTACTGAGTGAGAGCTGCCACTTCCTTCTCCACCAACAGGCCAATGATAAATGGCCACCAAGAAGAGCCTGACTCACCCTTAACTACTCTTAACAGTTAACAGAGATCTAAATACAACATCATCACAATGTCTCAGAGACAACAGACCATCACAGTCCACACAAAGAAGCGAGATAAAGCAGTAGAAACAAGGATAGAGGATACAGACTCAGAACACATCCCTGAGGAAGAAGCAGCATTGGAACTCCCTGAGAAGGAAATAAAAAAAAATTATATTTAGGTATCTTCAAAGGATTGAGAGACAGATCAAGGAAAACACTGACAAAATTAAGGAAAATACAGACAAAACCCTAGAATGATTTCAAAAGAAAATACAAGAAAAAAAAAATGACAAAATAAATGGAAAATTAGAAATGATACAAAATCTACAGATAGAAGTCTAAAAGATTACTACTAAATTTTGAGAAATAGATAAAACATTGTAAAGGCAAAGGAGTAAAATCAAATGAATGGAAGACAGAATTAATGAGATTGAAGACAAATACCTAAATACTTCTTTGTAAATGGATCAATCAGAAAAAAAACCAAAATAAAATTAAAAAATCCTAAGGGTCATGTGAGATACCATCAAAGGGAATAATGTATGTGTCATTGGAATTCCAGAACAGGAAGAGGAAAAGAAAACCACTGAGAAAATTGTCAATTTGTTGGAAAAGAACTTTTCGAATATGATGAAAGATGAGAATATATCCATTCAGGAAGTCCAATGAACCTCAAACAGGATAGACCTCAAAGAGAATCAGCAAGACATACCATCATCAAACTCACCAAAACCAAAGACAAAATAAGAATCCTGAAAGCAACATGGGAAAAACAAAAAGTCACTTACAAAGAACAACCAATAAAAATAAGCTCTGATTTCTCAGCAGAAACCATGCAAG
>NW_006921692.1:9414658-9419977 GCF_000298275.1 Orycteropus afer afer
TCTCCGCTCAAGGGCAAGGTTCAGAGTCTCTGAACTTACAAGATTGTAAACAGGGAACCAGAGACATCAATTGACAAGTGAGGACAAATATAAAGAAAAAGAGGGAAAATACTGTGTAGTTACAGAACTTCTAAATGGTGAGGAAGTAAAGAGAGTTGGAAGATAAAATGGACTGTTCTAAACTTGGGGATAAAATTATAAATCACAGGGTAACCTCAAAGGAAAATGATAAACCTTCACATCACCATAATAAAAAAAAAGGACAAGCACAAATATTTAGCAAATACTAAAAGAAAAACGACAAAGAACATGATAACACAATTCATAAACATAATGAGCTCAGCCCCCCCAAAATTATACGGAACAAAGAAACCTGGAACACCATGAAAAAACACATAACAAAATGACAGCAACCAATTCATACTTGTCAACAATTACACTGAATATTAATGGATTGAATGCACTACTCAAGAGGTGAAGAGTCACAGACTGGATAACAAAACATAACCCATCAATATGGTGTCTACAAGAGACACACCTTAGAGACAAAGACAAAAATAGACTAAAAATCAAAAGATAGAAAAAGATATATCAAGCAAATGGCAACTGTAAAAGAGCAGGAGTGGCAATATTAATTTCTGATAAAATTGACTTTAAGACAAAAACCAACATATGAGACAAGAAAGGACATTATATATATATATTTATAATGATTAAAGGATCAATTGAACAAGAAGCTATAACCATAATAAATATCCTTGGTCTCAATGAAAAGAGTCCCAACATACATAAATCAGAATTTAAAAGAGTTGAAAAGGCAAATAGATGACTCCACAGTCATAGTGGGAGACTTTAATAAACTTCTATCAAAGAAAGATAGAACAACTGGAAAGAAACTCAGCAAAGACACAGAAGAGCTAAACAATACAGTCCACCAACTTGACCTTATAGACATCTACAGAGCACTTCACCCCAAAACAGAACAATTTGCATTCTTTTCCAGTGCACATTCTCCATGGTAGACCATATGTTAGGCCAGAAAGCAAGCCTTAATAAATTTAAAAACATTGACATATTGCAGAAATCTTCTCCAATCACAATGCTATCAAATTAGAAATCAACAATAGGAAGATTAATGGAAAAAGAGCAAACACATGGAAACTGAACAACACCCTCCTTAAGAAAGACTGAGTAAGAGAAGAAACAAAAATTGAAATTCAAAAATTACTTGACTGAAATGAGAATAAAAACATAGCATACCAAAATCTTTGGGGCACAGCAAAAGAAGTGATCAGAGGCCAATTTATAGCAATGAATGCACACATCAAAAAAGAAAGAGCCAAAATCAACACCATAAACCAAGCTCTCCAATGATTAGAAAAAGAGCAGCAAGAAATGCTACAGTCATCAGAAGAAAGGAAATAATAAAGATTTGAGCAGAGATAATTGAGACAGAAAATAGGACAATAGAAAAAAATCAAGACTAAATGTTGTTTTCTTTTAAAAAGATTAATAAAATTGACAAACCACTGGCAAATTTAACAAAGGAAAAGAGGGAGAGACTATAAATAACACAAATAAGAAACAAAGTGGGTGACATCACAACAGAAACAAGTGAAATAAAAGGATAGTGCCTAAGGCCCTTGACTACTTACCAGAGGGCTGGTGGTTCAAATCCACCAGCCACTCCTTGAAAGGAAGTTTGAGCAATCTACTTCCATAGTGATATCGCCTCAGAAACCCAAGAAGGGGTTGCTATGAATCCATATATAAACCTTTCCTTAACTTTTTACAATAACAGACTATTACAATATTTGTCTTTCTGTTATTGATTTATTTCACTCAGCATAATGTCCTCCAAATTCATCCATGCTATGCAGTGTTTTGCAGATTCTATATTATTCTTTAGGGTTGCATAGTATTCCATTGTATGTATGTACCATAGTTTGGTTATCCATCCAACAATATTAGGATACTATGAAGAATGGTACTCTAACACAATTGAAAATCTGGAAGAAATGGACAGATTTCTAGAAACACAACTTACCTAAACTAACACAGACTGAAGTGGGAAAGTTGAACAGATCCATAACAAAAGAAGAAATTGAACAGGTCATAAAAAAATTTCCAATAAAAAAAAGTCCTGGCCCAGATGGTTTCACTGGAGAATTCTATCAAACATTCAGAGAAGAACTGACACCAATCCTACTCAAACTTTTTTAAACATAGAAAAGAATGGAATCCTCCCTAATTCATGTCAGGAAGCAAGCTTAACCTTGATACCAAAAGCAGGCAAAGACATCACTCAAAAGGAAAACTACAGACCAATATCCCTCATGGATACAGATGCAAAATCTTCAACAAAATCTTAGCCAATAGACTCCAACAACATATCAAAAGAATAATTATTTATGACCAAGTGGGGTTCATATTAGGTATGCAAGGATGGTTCAACATTAGAAAAAAAATCAACATCATCCACCACATAAATAAAACAAATGAGAAGAACCACATGATCATATCAATTGATGCAGAAAAGTCATTTGTTAAAATCCAACACCCATTCCTGATCAACACTATCAGCAAAATAGGAATAGAAGGGACATTTCTCAACATAATAAAGACTATCTATTATTTTCAATGAAGAGAGACTGAAACCATTATCCTTGTGAACAGGAAACAGCCATGGACGACCCCTATCACCACTTTTATTAAACATTGTATTGGAAGTCCTAGCCAGGGAAATAAGGCAAGAAAGGGAAATTAAAGGCATCCAAATTGGTAAGGAAGAAGTCAAATTATACCTATTTTCTGATGATATGATACTATACTTAGAAAACCCAAGAGACTCAGTAAAAAATCTACTGAAACTAATTGAGAGATTTAGCATAGTGACAGGATACAAGATCAGCATCCAAAATTCAGTTGGATTCCTCTACATCAGCAAAGAGATTGCTGAAAAAGAAATAAGGAAATCAATACCATTTACAATAGCTACCAAAAGAATAAAATTCTTGGGAATAAATCTTACCAGGGACACAAAAGACCTGTCAAAGAAAGCTATAAAGCACTACTTCAAGAAACCATAAGAGATCTACATAAATGGAACATCCCATCCTCGTGAATAGGAAGATTGATCATTGTGAAAATGTCAATTCTACCCAAAGCAACCTATACATTCCATCCAATCCCATTTCAGATCCCATCAACATTCCTTAACGATATGGAAAAACAATCACTAACTTTGTATGGAAAAGAAAGAGACCTCAGGTAAGCAAATCACTATTGAAGAAGAAGAACAAAGTAGGCAGTCTCATGCTGCTGGTATTAGTATAATGAAAGACACATAGACCAATGGAATAGAATTGAGAACCCAGAAATAGATCCATAAGTCCATGGTCAGCTGATTTTTGAAAAAGGGTCAAAATCTATTAAATGGGGAAGAGATTGTCTGTTTAATAAATGGCGCTGGCAAAACTGGATATCCATTTGCAGAAAAATGAAACAAGATCTGTTCCGCACACCATATATAAAAATTAACTTCAGATGTATCAAAGACTTACATGTGAAACATCAAACTATAACATTCCTCAAGGAAAAACTAGGGGCAAATTTATGGTCCCTGATATATGGCATAAACAGACTATCAAGTGTAAGCCAAAATGCACAAATAGCAGAAGATAAACTGGATGAATGGGACCTTCTAGAAATTAAATTTTTATGTCCTTCCAAAATCTTCTCCAAAAGAATCAAAAGAGAACCTATAGATTGGGAAAAATTATTTGGCAATGACATATCTGACAAGGGGCTTATCTCTAGAATTTATAGAAAATTCCAACACCTCAACAACAAAAAGGCAATCAAGTTAAAAAATGGGTAGAAGACGTGAATAGACACTTAACCAAAGAGGATATTCAGGCAGCCAACAAACACATGAAGAAATGTTCACAATTGTTAGCCATTAGAGAGATGCACATGAAAACAACAATGGATAGCATCTTGCCCCAGCACTAGTAGCAAAGTTCAACAAGACAGAAAATAAGAAATGCTGGCAAGGACATGGAGAGATTGAGACTCTCATACACTGCTGGTGGGACTGTCAGATGATACAAGCAGTGTGGAAATCAGTATGGCAATTCCTAAAAAGTTGAACTAGAAAGACCATTTGACCCAGCCTCCATTATGAGGTATATATCCTAAAGAAGTGAGAGCCAGGAGTAGAACAGATATATGCACACCCATGGTCATCACAGCACTATTTATAACAGTCAAAAGATGGAAACCTAGGTGTCCATCAACTGAAGAATGGATAACCAGACTATGGTACATACATACAGTGGAATACTATGCAACCCTAAAGAATAACGTAAATCTACAAAACACTGCATAACATGGATGAATTTGGAGGACATTATGCTGAGTGAAATAAACCAATCACAGAAAGACAAATATTGTATTAGTCTGTTAATGTAAAAAGTTAAGGAAAGGTTTATATATGGAAAGAAATTCTCTTTGCTGCTTACTAGGGGTTGGAGGGGAGAGGAGGGAACACTGTTAGATAGGTAGAGGTAAGTATTGATTTGGGTGAAGGAAAGGACAATGTACCAAATGTGAGTGATCAACATGGTGGTATTGAGGAAGGTGAAGACATAGAGAGGTACATGGGAAGTACAGACAACAAAGATGAACCCTTTTGCACATATAGTACTGGGTTGTCAGTGAAGGCAAACATGGGTATATGGGTGGATAGATGGGTGGGCAGGGTGAACTATTAGCTATGTCTATGCAGCGGGGAATATACCCAAGACCATATATTGGGTTGGCAGACAATGTTTCTACCAGTGTATTTGTATGTTCTGTAAGAATTGCCAGGTATATAGCAGAGCTGCAAAGGGACAAGGTTCTAGTCATTTTTTGGGTACAGCCAGCTACCGAGAGGGAGTGAGTAGTTGGACCAGTTGGCTTAGGATCATAGTCTCAGGGGACATCAAGCTCAATTATCATAACATACTAGACAAAACATTGTTCCACATCTACTTTGGTGAGTAGCAACTGGGATCTTAAACGCTTGCAAGCAGCCATTTAAATGCAACAATGGGTCTGTCCTCCTCCAGAGCAAAGAAGAATGAAGAAAAGCAAAAATTCATGGAAACAATCCATCCTAGCAACTGGTACACCATGCAATCCTCAGCCTATACGACTATGAAACCAGAAAAATTAGATGGTGTCTGGCTATCACTGTCAACCACTCGGAGGGAGATCTGTGTAGGATATCCTGGATAAAGTAGAAGAACAATGTGGAACTTAAAACAAAAAAAA
>NW_006921692.1:9420297-9423517 GCF_000298275.1 Orycteropus afer afer
AAAAAAATTGAAGAAAAAAAAAAGGAACATGATCACAATACACTATTATTTCAGAAATGAACATTATTTTCATAGTCATAATAATGAAAACAATTCATACTGATTGAAACAACAATTGTTAAATACTCTGTGGGAAAGATTGGGCATGGGAGAAAATATATAAAGGGGCTGAATGCTAATTTACTATAATAAGTATTTCTTACAAACTGGCTTATGCCAATCAGTCTTTGCATATACCCTTAAATTCTCTTTAGTATATACAGAAGCTTTCAAAAAAATTGGAGTGAAGTTAAGATATTCCACATCCTGCAATGAAATTTCACCTGTTACAATAATATTTATTAGCAAACAGGCATATAAGGAGATACTGAATTGAGGATGTCTCTGTTTTCATCTTTGTAGGCGCTCGATTACCATTTGCCTGTCAGGTGTCACACTTTGGTGGTTTGTGTGTTTCTGTGATACTGGAAGCTATGTCTTTGATACTTCAAATACTAGTAAGGTCACCCATGGTGGGCAGGTTTAAATGGAACTTCCAGAGTAGAACAGATAAGGAAGAAAGACCTGGCAGTCTACTTCTGAAAATAATTGACTAGTGAAAACCTTATGAATGAAGCAGAACATTTTAATGTAGTGGTGGAGATGAGTCCCTCAGATTGGAAGGTACTCAAAATATGACTGCAGAAGAGCAGCCTCCTCCAAGTACAGTGACAGTACTTAATGACATGGATGGAGTTAAGTTTATTTATTCATTGCAAATACCTTTTGTCAACAGCATAAATGACAATTATACATATAGACCTTGCCAGATAGAAGATGGAGGAATCAAATAGATTACATATGTGGAAAGAAACACTGAAGATGCTCAGTATAATCTATCAGAACAAGGTCAGGGGTCAACTGAAGAACTGACCACCAATTGCTTACATGCAAGTTTAAGTTGAAACTGAAGAAAATGAAAACAACTCCATGAAAGCCAAAATATGACCTTGTGTATATCTCATTTGAATTTAGAGACCATTTCAAAAATAGATTTGATACATTGAACACTAATGACCAAAAACCAGATGAATTTTGGGATCACATCAAGGACATCATACGTGAAGAAAATAAAAGGTTATTAAAAGACAAGAAAGAAAGAAAAGACCAAAATGGTTGTCAGGAGACATTCTGAAACATTCTGAAAACATTCTGAAAAAAATAGCTGAAGTGCAGGAAGAAATGATGAAGTAAGAGAGCTAAACAGAAAATTTCAAAGAGCAGCTCGAGAAGAAAAAGTATTATAATGAAATATTCAAAGACTTGGGGTTTTAAAGCTAAAAGGGAATAACAATCTCAGCATTTCTCAAGTGGAAAGACTGGAAGAAAATATTCAAGCCTTGAGTTACTACTGGCAAAATATTGAAAAACACAGGAGGTGTCAAAAGAAGATGAAAGAAATACACAGTCACTGTACCAAAACGAATTGGTTGACATTCAACAATTTCAGGAGGTAGCATATGATTAAGACCTTATAGTATTGAAAGAAGAAATTCAAACTGCACTGAAGGCACTGGTGAAAAACCAGCTTCCAGGAATTGACAGAATATGAATGAAATGTTCAAACAAATGGATGTAGTCCTGGAGGTTCTCACTCTTCTATGCCAAGAAATTTGGAAGACAGCTTCCTGGCCAATTAATTGGAAGAGATCCATATTTAGTGCCCATTCCAAAGAAAGATGTTCCAATAGAATGTGTAAATTATCAAACAATATCATTAATATCACACCAAATTTTTGGTGAAGATACTTAAAAAATGACTGCAGCAGTGTATTGATAGGGAACTGCCAGAAATTCAAGCTGGATTCAGAAGGAAGTGGAATGAAGGATATCATCACTGATGTCAGATGGATCTTGATTGAAAGCAAAGAAAACTAAAAAGATGATACCTGAGTTTTATTGACTAGGCAAAAGTGTTTGACTGTGTGAATCATAATAAATTATGAAAAACATTGCAGATAATGGGAATTCCAGAAGACTTAATTGTGCTCATGTGGAACTTGTCATAAATGAAGAGGCAGATGATAGAATAGAACAATGGAATACTGATTGGTTTAGTATCAGAAAGAGGTACCTGAGGATAATGTGATAGTTGGGGTTGTGTGTCAAGTTGGCTGGACCATGATGGTTTAAACAGTTGTGATGTAGTTTCCATGATGCCATCTGATGTATATGCTTTGAGCAGTGAATCAGTTGAAAGGGAGTTTCCTTAGGGCTGTGGCCTGTTTCCAATATATAAATGAATGTCCTAGGAAAACTCAGAAACCTTCTGTGTGTCTGGATCCTGTTGTGCTGCCTACAACTGTCCTGTGAACCAATAATCCACCATTTTGCCTGCTGATCTTGGATTCATCATCTGCTGAAGTGCCCAGGCTGTTATACCACCTGCTGATCTTGAACTTGTCAGCCTTTGCAGCTGAACAGGTCCAGCAAAACCTCCAGCTTGACATTTGATCCAGGAACTTGGGATTTGCCAGCCTTATAACTATGTGAGCCATTTTCCTAAGATAAATTTCTCTCTCTCTCTCTCTCTCTCTATATATATATATTAGGAGCTCCGGTAGGGTACTGCCTAAGCCATTTGACTGCTAACCAGAAGGCTGGCGATTCAAGCCTGCCAGCCACTCCTCGGAAGGAAGATGGAACAATCTACTTCCATAGTGATACCACCTTGGAAACCCAAGGAGGGGTCACTGTGAGTCGGATCTGACTCGACAGCAGTGAGTTTGGCTTTGGTTTATATATAAGCTTTACTGGTTTTGCTTCTCTAGAGAACCTAGCCTCTAAGACAGGTAGCATCATTTTACTATTCTTAGTCTGTATGCTGAGTGAATAATTTGAGAACCTGCACTGTAGGAAGAAGATGACATTAGTAATAGAAAAAGAGTCATTAACAACTGTGATATGCTGATGATTCAACTGCATACTGCTTACTGAAAGGGAACAGGACTTGAAACAATTACTGATGAAGATAACAGACAACAGACTTCAATATGGATTACACCTGATCACATGTGCGGTGTAGTAAATTACTTAGTGTGGCTTTTCTACCCATAAGTCTTTGTAAACTCCAAGGTGGGATTTTCTATGAGCAACTGAGCAGCCCCTGATTGCTGAAGCTATCCACCTGGGTTATTTCTGTTGGGAGTGGCACAATACAATGTTCTGGGAGGTGCCCACT
>NW_006921692.1:9423937-9429482 GCF_000298275.1 Orycteropus afer afer
CTTTGGGAGGAACGGTTGGTGAAAGGGCTGGAGGGAGGCAGCATGTCTGGCCTTGCAGTAATAGGCCTTGGGTTACTGCTGGTAATCCTGCCTTCCCCTTGTAGGGTTAGAGGAGGTCAGAACATGTGGGCTCCTTGCCGTTTTTGCAGTATGAAAACAAAAGTCCTCACAACTGGACTAGTAACCAATGTCTTGATAAATGGAGAAAGGATTGAATTTGTCAAAGATTTCACTTTGCTTGAATCTACAACCAAAACTTATAAAAGCAGCAGTTAAGAAATCAAATGATGTATTACATTTGGTAATGTGCTGCAAAAGACCTCTAAAGTATTAAAAAGCAAAGATATCACTTTATCACTTTGAGGACTGAGGTGTTCCTGATCCAACCCAAGGTATTTTCAGTTGCCTCATATACATGTGAAAGCTGGACAATGAATAGGGATGATGGAAGAAGAATTGATGCATTTGCATTATGGTGTTAGCAGAAAATATTAAATAAACCATGGACTGCTACAAGAATGAACAAATCTCTTGGAAGAAGTACAACAGAATGCTCCTTAGAAGAGAGAATGTCGAGAATTGTCTCATGTACTTTGGGCATGTTATCAGTAGTGATCATTCCCTGGAGAAGGACATAATACTTAATAACGAAGAGGGTCAGTGAAAAAAGAGGAAGACCCTTAAGGAGATGGATTGACACAGTGGCTGTAGCAATGGGCTCAAACACAGTAAAGATTGTGAGGATAGGATAGGACGAGGTAATGTTTCGTTCTGTTGTATACAGGGTTGCTGTGAGTTGGTACTGACTTGATGGCACCTAATGAAAGTGCTCTGACTGCATCTTACGTGAAAAATTTATTAGAGACAGATATTTTCAAGACAAAATAGTTAACCTCATAACTGACAATTGACAACCAGAATCTTTTCAAATACTACATTGTTCACAGGTGCTCTAGATTGCAAACCTGGGTTCAATCCTAAGGCTATAAACTGTAAGCTTCTTAATTTTTATGTAAGACTGAAGGTGTCTTTAAACGATTTCCACCAGACCAAATTTTATCCAAATTTCCTTTGAACTGATTTATAAGCTGTTAATTCACCTATGAAAATCCATTTCCTACATTCATTATGCTAATTATACAATTCTCAGTTGTAGGGAAATAAACACAACAGAATTACTTGTAGTGAAAGCCTCTGGAGTGTAAGTTTCGTGATTAGAATTCTAGCTGTGTGTGTAACATATGATTAGTGTACCTGACCACACACAGAATGTAATTAAAAAAACACAAGAATATCTCACTCTATGGTGAAGTATTTCAAAGTAAATTATATGTAGCATAATGAAAGCCAATAGATGAATATCTAAAATGAATAAAAGAACTAAAGATATAAGCATATTATTTAGGAAGTTGGATGTCAATGCCAGAAAAGAGCCAACAGAGTTGAAAGTGGTTACTGCTGGAGATTGGGTGGTGTGTGGGTTAAGTAACTACCACTGATTTCCATTTTAAGTCTTTTGGTACCATTTAAATGATTTTAAAATCATAGATATGTATTTCTTTGCTAAACACAAAACTAATTTGAATAAGATAAAAGCTTAAAAATCAAAGCCAGGATAGGAAGTCTCTCTTGGGGAACTGAGAGAAGCTTCCACTCCCCTCTCTGGGAGGAAGGGATGAAAGTTTCTGATCTCTCTTGTTTCAGGAACAGACTTCAGTTGTTCCTGGGATCAGGATGTGAGTAGCTTAGATTTTCTCTATTGAGTAAAAGATAAAAGGATAGATAAGATAATAATGAAATTAAAACTGTACACTAAATGGAATATAGATGAAGTATTGAGAGAAATGTGCTTTGTTTCAGATCACAAAATTTCACAAAGAGTTCAAGATCATATTAATTTAAATAGGAATAAAACAAGTGAGAAAATTCCCTTTATTATGAATAACAAGGTTGAGTGAGGGTCTTTATGAGGAGAACAAAGGGGGCAATTCAGTTCAGGGCAACCACAATTACAGAACATTCTGTGCCAGACATGTGCCAGCTTCTGAGAGAAGTGATGAATAATGCCAGCTCTTATTCTTAAGGTGTTCATATTTAATGGGAGAGAAACAAATAACGGAGGCCAGTTCCTTGATGGATATTGTCAGAGATGCAGTTCTTCAAACACGGCTCTTTTGTACTCCTGCCTTCTTACAGGTGGTTTCCCACTGATAGGAACAAGATAACTGACTTTTGGAAGAACTTGTCCCATTTATTAAGTTCTTCAAACTTAACTTGAATTCTACTCTCTTTGGGAAATTTTGACTTCTCTTATAAATTTAGATTTGCTCCCTCAGCCCATGCCAAGTGTCTATTATTATTACACATATCCAACTAAACTGTAATTGTTGCCTTACTAGACAGTCTTTTCTGAAAGACTGCATTTTTTGAGAGTAAAGATCAATAATTATCATCAGTGGTCTCTTACTGCTTCACATATTGCTTGGCACATAGTGTTCAGTTAACATTTGCTGAAAAATTAGTGGAAAATTTATCATTGGAAAGCTGTTAGATGAAGACATGTTCCATAAGGTTGACAAATAAATTGAAATTTTCACCATAGAGGAAAAGTCATTTCCAAGAAGATAAGTGTGAAATGCATTTTAGAGAAATGGAGGAGTGATTCAAATTTGTTGTTGTTGTTGTTATGTGCCGTCGAGTCGGCCCCGACTCATAGCGACCCCTCCTTGGGTTTCCGAGGCGGTATCACTACGGAAGTAGGATTGCCCAACCTTCCTTCTGAGGAGTGGCTGGTGGGTTTGAACCACCAGCCGTCTGGTTAGCAGGCAAGTATCTTAGCCACTATGCTACCAGAGCTCCTGATTCAAATTTAGGATGATTGAAACACCATGGGGTAATCAGAAGATTGTATGTGATTCAGAATGGGTGAGAAGGAGTGTCGTTGGAAATAAAATTGAGTAAATAGTCAGGGATCAGAATGCAAATTACGTTACTGTGAGCTTGGTCTTCTAGAGCATGCGGAACTATTTAAGTATAACCAATGAAATAAGAAGATGTGTGCCTTTTCCCCGCAAATAAAATAATTTATTTATTTTTTTCAAATTATTAAACAACATATATGAATTATGAAAAAAATTCAAAACATCATAGAAAAACTATAAGATAGAAAGATAAGAGAAAGTACAAAGTTTAAAAATGTCCTAAAATCCCACCTTAAGATACCATTAATATTTTGATGATCATTTTTTCATGTGTCTCTTTACATATACCCATAAATGTGTAACACACACACATGTGCATTTTCCATAAATGGAATAATGTATTTTTATTTTGGAAATACCTTTTATTCTCTTTCCCTCTATTTTTAACTTCTCCTTCTTTCTTCTTTTTCCCTCATTCCCATATAACTAATGTTAATGTGTTGTTATATGTTAAATAATCACACATATGTAGAATTGTTGTGATTATTTGGTAAAAAATGAATTTATATTATATACGTTTCTCTTCATCTAGCATTTTGCACTCCAGGCCAACTAATTAATCTAACTCAGTCTTTTTAATGGCTACATAATATCCTAAAACCAAAACAAAAAACAAACTAATTGCCATCAAGTTGATTCTGACTCATGGAGACCCCGGTAGTGCTTCCAAGGCTGAAATCTTTACGGAAAACAGACTGCCTCATCTTTCTCCTGTGAAGTGGCTGGTGAGTTTGAACCACTGACCTTTTGCTTTGCAGCGAAATGCCTTAATTACTACACCACCAGAGCTCCCTCCATAATGTTCTAAGGTATCAATTTATTTATACATCTCCCTAATTATTCTGTGTACCCCTACTCTTGTGATACTCCAACTATGGTGCAGTAATCTTGTAATATATCCTTATCTATTGATATTATTTCATGAAATGCATTCTCAAGAGAGTAATCAATAGATTGAAGTGTATGTGTATTTTTAATTTTAATATATATTGCCATATTGCTTTCTGGAAATGGCTGTAGTAATTGATCTCTGTGCCAGAAATGCTTGAGCATAATGTTTTCTTTGTATGCTTGAAGACCATAAGTTTTATCATTCTTTTCAGATTTTGTCAATCTGACAAGTGGGGAATGGTATCTTCCCATTCCTTCAGTTTGCTTTTCCCTGGCTGCTACTAAGATTGATCATCATTTCATATGTGCATTGGCCACGTGGATTGCTCATCTGTCAGGGCTTATTTCATTCTTTGCTTGTTATCAATAGTGCTATTTTTTATTATCTGTAAGAACTTTTTCTGTAGCATACATTTTAATTACCTTTTGCAGATAAACATTTAAGAATGATAATTCTCATAACAGTTAGAAGACGAAGTAGAAAGTGGGCATCACTGAAGGCAGAGAGATGGGTTAGAAGACTGTTGGAAGCAATCAAAGAGAGGTATAGAGCAGATGAGGAAGTGCCAAGTGCTCTAGGACAGCAAGAAAATATGATGTTGGGATCCCTGTTGGGTCTCCCAGTCAGAGGTAACTAATCACAAAGCCTTGGTCTCACATCCTTCAGCTTATTTCACATTCTCCCCCTCCCTGAAAAAGGTACATTATTTATGGTGTGAAACCAAAGTCATGAATCCAATTAGGAAAATCAAAGAAAACTAACCCTTCCAGTCCAAGCCATCATGTGTGACCAAATAAAGACCTTGCACTCCTTGCTAGGATTTTTGACAACAGTGATGTTATTGTTGTTGTTATGTGCCATCAAGTCAATAGTGATACACATGTAATTCTGTGCAATTGAAAGATACCAAAGTGCCCTTTGAATATCAGGGAAAATTCATACATTTTTTCATAGGATTTTTGTGTAAAGTGTATTTTAATCATTTCTACTTCTTTAATAATATAGGTCCAATAAATTTGGTTATTTGTTGTTGTTTTATGCCATCGAGTCATCTCCAACTCATAGTGACATTATGTACAACAGAACAAAACACTACCCGATCCTGTGCCACCCTCATGATCCCTACAATACCTGAGCCAATCGCTGCAGCCACCATGTCAGTCCATCTCATTGAGGGCCTTCCTCTCTTTCCTCGGCCTTCCACTTTACCAAGCATGACATCCTTCTCCAGAGATAGTCCCTTCTGATAACATGACCAAAATAGGTAAGAAAAAGTCCAGCCATTCTCACCTGCAAGGAGCATTCCAGCTGCACTTCTTCCAGACAGATTTGTTAGTTCTTTTAGCAGTCCACAGTACTTTCAGCATTCTTCACCAACACGATTACTAGATGTGTTAGATTGGGTTCTCTAGAGAAACACAAAAACCAGCAAGTATATATATATATACTTTTATAGAGAGAGGGAGAGAGAAATTTATCTTAGGAAAATAGCTCACAAGCGTATAGAAGCCGACAAGTCCAAGTCTCTGGAGGAAAATGGGCTGGCGACAGCCTTAGCTTCCGTGAGCGCAGGGGGCCGAGAGATTCAAAGCTGGCAGGCAGTGCGCTAGTTGTTGGCTCCAACAAAAGGTGAATCCAAGATCTTCAGGCCGAGCGATGGGCTGCTCCGTCA
>NW_006921692.1:9436246-9446493 GCF_000298275.1 Orycteropus afer afer
TTTTGTAGTGCAACAAAAAGTTTTTTCTTACTCACAATTTTCCATATGTGTATCGTATCTCAGTTGAGCTTACTGTCACTGTTTTGTAGTGAAATCCTAGGAAGTCCTTTCAACTAACTAGATTTCAACTAACTAGATTTTTTCTTACTCACAATTTTCCGTATGTGTATCGTATCTCAGTTGAGCTTACTAGTCACTGTTTTGTAGTGAAATCCTAGGAAGTCCTTTCAACTAACTAGATTCACTAGTCAA
This sequence comes from Orycteropus afer afer, assembly GCF_000298275.1. Lineage (NCBI taxonomy): Eukaryota > Metazoa > Chordata > Mammalia > Tubulidentata > Orycteropodidae > Orycteropus > Orycteropus afer. Next base: position 9,436,499 of record NW_006921692.1, read on the forward strand.
TGCAATTGTTATTCCCAGCTTTTCTTGATAGTGAAAGTGGTAACAAGGCTTTGTTAGCTCATATTTCTGTCTAGTGTTTGATGTATAACTTCACCAAGAAACAGAATTCTCTAAATAACATTAATATGGATAACAAAACAATTAGAAGAAACACTTTTAAAGTTTTGGAACTGGTGTGTATGGTGATATTCATTTAGCAATATCTTGGGAATATGAGTTTGTGTAAAAATCTCTTTGAGCTCTATTAAAAGAAAGGTGCTGTGGAAATTAAAAAAAAAAATGATTTCTTCCTATGCTATTAAACAGAGGAAATCACCATGACAAAAGGCTGGAAAATTCCAAGAAAATAGTCCCTTAGTGATGTTCTATTTGCTAAAAGAATTTCAGGTAGATTCTTAAGAGAAAATGTTATGATTACAGTTCTGGGTAAGATGAATACCTATTACTATTTAGATCTTATTTTATTCTGAAAGAAGAATCTATAACATTCCTAGGAAATTAATATATTTTCATGCAACTCTGTTAATAATACAAGTAATTTGTTTCCTTCACTAAAATATTTACTATAGCCATAACATTATTTAATTCTTATAAATACTCTATGAGAAAGATACTCATTTAAATGGTTATATTGCTCAAATATCACAGAAATAATAAGGAATAGAGACAGGATTTGCACTCAGGCAAGGTGGCTTTAAGCTATCTGTGCTTAGGTACTACCCTGGAACATCTGACAGTGGCCTTTGTTCAATCAGCACTTTCCTTTGTTCAATCAGCACTTTCCAGTGCGTAGGCAGCAAAACATCAAGGAGCCCAACAATGGAGTCATCACCATATCTCAGATAGTTATGGTGGCAATGTAATCTGAATTTTCAATGTCATTTGATGTTAAAATAGGATTACTGTTACCTTCAGAAACACGAGGAAGTAAGAAAATACTATGCAATGATTATCTCAGTGATATTTAAAGGTGGTTTGACACATAACAGTAATTCAAATGATTATTAATTCCTCTCTCTTTATGACCCTCTCTCCAAGCATATTTATAGAGAATATGATTATTAGCATTTACAATCATGATTAGTTGATTTACCAGTTTCCTTCATGTAATTGTATATGTTTAAAGAATAGTTGTTTAAGAAAAATTTTGGTTGAAGAAGACAGAAATGTTCAGTCTCTGCCACAGTGCTAACTCAGTGCCAAAGTGCACTTGTGCCCTGAAATTAATCTTTGTTTTATGTTGGGTGGCATGGAAAAGTATAACAGAAAGCCAGTCAAGCTTTGTTGAGCACATTTATTGTTCAGTGACAAAGCGGAAATCACTTTGTTCAAACAGTTGACTTTCCATTGAACTTTGAAAAAAGTAAGCAATTACTTAGTTCATGCTATTTAGCAGAGTGAATGCTTGCTGAGTTTATTTTAAGCTTACAGATTTGATTTGTAGTACTAGAAATGATAATACCCCTAAGCAATTATGGCATTTCTCATGTGTTGCTCTATTGTATATTTCCATAACTCTGGATGGAAAATAAATCTTTTTCAAGTGTTCCATGTATAAACCATTTGGTAACAGCTAAAGCAGTAAGAACTGTTTAGCATTGATAGGGCCTGGCTACAGAAATAATTTTGGACTTCCTTTTTCCAGTTCTCAGCCTAAACCCTCCACAAAATAAAATCCAGTGAATCAGCAAGGTTTTAGATGAATGGTTAACTTCTGCCAGATATCCTCTGATACCTGATAGCTGTATCAGTTGCTTGATTCCGTTCTTGCTAGGAAACCAAAAGCATTGCCTGTTTTTGAATTTGGGAATGTCTGTCTTGTCAGGTAATAAATTGCTCTTTGGAGAATAACACTTAAGCTCTCATCTAAAATTATCACATTTTAAATATTTTTCCTAATACTAACTATTTAAATTAAAGCTCCCTTTATTCAATAAATATATAATGATACTTTGAATGACATCACAGGGAACAACAATGAATTAATAAAGCAGAGTCATCCTTCACTTAACATAATTTAGAATCTATTTTTATAAGTGAATATCAAAAGATATGGAAAACCAGAGAAAAAAACAGACATCAAGCTCTCCCAAACATACAAACAAACAACTCTTTATGTTAGAGAGAAAAAGGGAAATTATGGAATTTAAGTTTTTTCAAAGATAAACTGCTTTCTAAATATACATAAAAATAACTGATTAAGGAGATATGTTAGATAGAATTGTCAACTATAAAGTAGTAAAAGCTGAGATACGTCTACTAAAAATGATGGCAATAGTTTTAGAATAGTTAACCTATAGCTTCTCTCACTGTTTTTATTAAAATAGCAGTATGTGCTTTTCCATAGGACCATTCTCTAACAAAGCAATGTACTATGTGTTGGAGATAATGATGTTTTGTTTTTCTTTTTAATCTATTGAAGAGGAAGGTCATTTATCTGAACCCAAAGCCACTGCCATTGAGTTGATTCCACCTTATAGCAACACTTTATCTACTCCTTCCTAAATGATATCAAATTGTGGAGGTAAAAATGAAAAAAAATTAAAAAGTCATTAAAAAACCTGAGTCTTATCTTCATAGGAATCTGGTTATCTGGTTCACTAATAGCCTATTCCTTGGAAGAAAAGCCTGATGATCTACTTCCAAAAAAATAAGTCACTGAAAATCCACGGAGCACAGTTGTATTCTGACACATATGGAACCATCATGAATCACAGTCAGCTGATGGTAATGTTTTTGTTTAACAGGTCTGAGGCTTATGACAGTCTTAAAGTAGACATGCTGTGTTAGTATCAGTAACTAGTGTTGTACTTTGAGTTGATACAGTTTGTCTATAATAGATTCCTGTGCATAGAGTGAAAAAAAAAATAAGAGCAATGAACCATTTTAGATTATTCCTAAGGGATTTCTCTTCAAGTTGAAAATGCTTTTAAGGTGACTCAAGAGTTGTATCAGTTTCCTGCTAGTGTTTGTCTAGATTTTCATTGAGAAGTCTAGTCCTGCAGTTTATTGAACAGAAAATTAGACTGCAATTAGGTGGGATAACTTATAGCTAGTAAGTTTGGGGAGTTGCCTATATAAAATAAATCCAAGTCTTCTTTCACATGATAGCTGCACAATATGGAAGAGTAGCAGTCATGTTTGCCAGTCATGATGAGTTTTCTCAACCATCCCTCAAATGACTGGTGTGAAATTTCCTTTCCCATTTTCCCAGTATTCACAATTATCCTGGTGAAGCATAAGCAATTCAAACTAAGAAATGTTACCACCACTGTCATTCCAGAAACTATAAATGTCATCATGAATATACCTTCAGATCATATTAATTCTTTGGCAAACAAATGATTCATATTAGATTTGCAGTCACATAATTTTCCATGCTTGCTGTTTCTAAACTGATTCTACTTTTCTTTGTTCTAAATTGTGTCTTCAGATTACAGTGCAGAGACTGTAATAATCTCTGCCAAATTTCATATTGGTAGATTTTGCTTATTTTACTAAACTGTCTGTTTTAATACAGATTTGGCATCACTGTCCATTGTGGCTTCATCTCGTAGGCATATTTATAAAACATATTCTCAAGATTTTCTTCTAACTTGTTACATAGGATAGGAGTAGGTACAGTGCCCTGTAATATGTCATTTGATGACTCCCTAGAGGTTATTATCAATTCATTAATGATAATCTGTTGTTACATTGATTCTTAAGTTATTAATATGGTTTTAAAATACTCTGCCAATGTGCTTAAGCCTTGATGAATTCCAGTTACATCCTGTCTGCCACATTTTCCTGACTTACAAGTAAAATTACCCACTGAAAGTTAAAGCTCTTTCTTTAGAAAGCTTTGTTGATGATCAGACATATAACTAGAGAGAAATAAATTACACACATTTATTTGAGTTAACTGTTTCATGTAATTTGATTTTATTTCTTTGCCATTAGAAATCTCAAGTCTTAAACTTAAGTCTTAGAATTTGAATTTATTTTGTCTTATACATTGACAACACCAAAATATAAAGCTTTCATTTTCAGGGATGGATCATAGTTGTAATTTTTAACTCTTCCTATTTGTAAGGATTAATGACTTCTGGTTATTGAAGATTGTGTATCGATACTAACAATAATTGTAGTACTATATCCTCATTGCTTTTCCTAAGTTAAATTCTATTTTGCTACTTATGATAAGAGCTTATCTTTTTCTACTTGATTAATTTCTCCTTTCTTAGTTGTAATTTAGGTACTTTAGGATATTAGAAATGTTGTTAATAAATGACTTGGTTCATGTGCCCAGTGATGTTTCTAATATTCTATTCCAAGGTGTTAGCTCAAAGGAGGACAGTTGTCCTAATAGAGTTCTGAAAGTACAAAGGGTTTTGCTTGCCTCCTTGACACTTTTGCAATATTCTATATTTTACCTCTCAAAGCCAATATGCCTGTGAGTTTTCTCATCTTCTTGTGTAGCAATAACATTTTTCTGAGTGTTTAAATTTAACATGACTACAGATATAATTTTACATACCAAATATATAAATGATAAATCAATATATAATGTTATTTAAAATATTGACTCGTTAAATTAATGAAAGTGATCTTAACTGTCAGACAGCTTTTTTTGCATGTTATATTAATAATTATTATTAAATCAGGATATAGTAAATGTTATAAAAGATATTATTAAAGAAGTGTTAATTTCATGCAAATAAAAGATTACAGTGAAAATTTACAACCTTACACTTTAATGATTAATTTAGGTCACTATTACTACTCTAAAGGAGCGCCAGTGGTGTCGTGGATAAGGAATTTGGCTGCTAATCAGAAGATCAGTGGTTCAAACCTACCAGTAGCTCCACAGAAGAAAGATGGGGCAGTGTACTTCCACAAGACTTACAGCCTCAGAAACCCAGTGGGGGTCACTATGAGTTGGAATGGACTTGATGATAATGAATTTGCTTTTTTTTTTTTTTACTCTCTGAACAAATAACTCTAAATACAGGATATTTGTAATATGTTGTTGTTGTATGCCATAGAGTTGAATCCGACTCATAGCAACCCCTCCTTGGATTTCCAAGGCAGTATCACTATGGAAGTAGATTCCCCAACCTTCCTTCTGAGGAGTAGCTGGTGGGTTTGAACCGCCAGCCTTCTGGTTATCAGTCAAGTGCCTTAGGCACTATGCTATCAGAGCTCCCTAATATAGTGAATCCCAAATATTACCCTTACTAAACAAACAACAACAACAACAACAACAAAAACTCACTGTTGTTGAGTTGATTCAACTCATCGTGACCCCCTCCTTGGGTTTCTGAGGTGATATCTCTGTGAAAGTAGATTGCCCAGTCTTCCTTCTGAGGAGTGGCTAGTGGGTTTGAACCTCCAATCTTCTGGTTAGCAACAAATGACTTAGGCACTGCATCACCAGAGCTCCTTATATAAGAGGCTAGTGTAATTAAAATAACCATAAAATCATCATTTCCATTGAGAGCTATTCTCACTGTCTTTGAACTAGCTGTTGACTTGTGATTAACCCTAGGTTACTCTTCCAGGGCAAGCAACCTAATAAATAATGTTGAAAGCAAGCTCATCAAATCTCTTTTTATTATAATGGGCCTCAAAATGGGAGGCAAGAAAAATAGAAAAAAATAACCAGCTGCCATTGAATTAATTGCAACTCATAATAAGCCTAAAGTATGGAGAACTACCCCATAGGGTTTCCAAGGCTGTAAATCTTTACAGAAGCTGACCGACATAGCTCCTTCTCAAGCAGCTGGTGGGTTTGAACTGCTGACCTTTTGATTAGAAGCTGAGAGCTTTAACCACTGCACTACCAGAGCTTCTAGAAAAAAAAATAGGAAATAATCAAGATCTAAAGTAGTGGGTCTCAATTGGGGGTAATATTTTTTCACCAGGGCATAGTGGGTAGAGGCCAGGGATACTAGTAAACATCCCACAGTGCACAGTGTACAGGGCAGCCTTCTGCAACAATGGATTATTGGTCAAAAATGTCAGTTTCCCTAAAGTTGAGAAAAACTTAACTAAGGTAACATGAATCATGTTATTTGTTTCACTGCTATTAATGTTTAGCTGATTATCAACTAGATGGCTTTCAGACTTGGTTTTAGATTTTAAAACTATATATATATAGTTGTTGTTGTTGTTGTTATGTGCCATCGAGTAGGACCTGACTCACAGCGACCCCTCTTTGGGTTTCTGAGGCAGTATCACTATGAAAGTAGATTGCCCCATCTTCCTTCCAAGGAGTGGCTGGCGGGTTTGAGCCACCAGCCTTCTGGTTAGCAGTCAAGTAAGTGCTTTAGGCACTATGCTACAAGAGCTTCATATATATATATATATATATATATATATATATATATATACACATATATATACATATATATACACACATATTTAATCCTAATGGCATAGTACCTTGTACTAAGTGGAACTAGTAGATCTACTTTATGCTGAAAATATAAGGAACTGCCCATGAGATTATACTACTAATTACGCTGAGAGTATTCTGACTTTCCTTTTTACTTACACTTGTAAACAGCCCAAGGACCAGGAATTCCTCTATTTTACAATAGCATACTTCTGATAAACCACAGTTCATAAACAAATGATAAATGCATCCTTACTTAATCTCCTAATAATGAAATTAATGTCAGGAAAAACAGTAAAACATGTGTTTTGTAAAATGAAACAGATGACTGTGATTAAATATTAGACTGACCACACAATACATTAAAGTGTGTTTATACATATTGTTCTTCAGACTTGGATAGTTTGTTAATAATTAGAGACATTTCCTGGAAAAACATTGTAACTCCTACATTGTCTACAAAATCATGTTCTCTAATAAATTTGATAATGACTTGAGTACATGGATGATACCATGAAGAAAAATCAATTTATATCATCATCCTTTAAAATATTTTATTCGAGTGTAAGAAAGAGTATTTGAAGATCATTGTTTCAATGAATCAGTTTTGCCTTCTTACTTGGTGCTCCAGAGTGTGTCATCTGCATTTTGAAAGCGTATTCAGTGATGATGTAGTGAATGTCATAAACTGAATCAAACTGTAAAAATGTAACTGCACAAAGCAAATGAAATTTTGTAGACTTTAGATCTTTCAACTATAGTAGGATTAGTATAGTTAGTAGTCAAATGCCTTAGGCACTGCATCACCAGAGCTCCTTGTATAAGAGGCTAATGTAACTAGTGGTGTAGTGCCTAAGACATGTGACTGCTAACCAGAAGGCTTGCTGTTCAAACCCACGAGCCACTCCTTGGAAGGAAGTTTGGGCAATCTACTTCCATAGAGATACCACCTCGGAAACCCAAGGAGGGATAGCTAAGAGTTGGTTCTGACTCTATGGCAGTGAGGGCAGTGAGTTTGTTTTATTTATTTATTTTTTTGAGTGTTATAAAATAATTGTTTAATAAACCTGGTTGAGCACTTTATATTTGGAAAATGCTTCAGGAGGATAAATTGAGGAGGCTGAGGGCAGAGATAAGAAAAAGAAAAAAAAATCTCTCATTTCTTTCATATGAAAGCTGAATAGCACACCTATATCTTTTATGCTAAACAGAGTGCAAAGAGTAGCTTGATGTATAATTGGAGTTTCAGAAAGGTAGGTTCAATCTAAGAGGAAATCAAAGGAGTATAGTATTTAACTTCTTTTCCGCACATCCCTCGGGAGATAAAGAGAGAAATAAGCAAAATCTGTATTTGCTGTCTTAATGACACACCAGAGTTTCTGAAGTTTTAAAGTCATATTTTTTTCATATTTCTGTGTTGGTTTATTAAGTTTTTGTTGTATAAATATTTATATCCTGAGCTCAGTGATCAAAGGGGATAAAACATTCATTGTTCACAAAGAATTTATGAGTCAGAGTTACACTGAGAGTATACTTTTACTCATTCATTCATTCAACTAATATTTGTTAAGAACTTAATATATACTGTACAGGTGATACAGAGAGTACCAAGTAAAATGTCAACCATATCTTAGTGAACATTTCCAGAGATTATAGTGATGAGGAGAAATGAATTAGAGCACATGGGCTTGAATTTTAGTGTAAGATAAACAAGTTATGGAGAAGTTAATGCTCCCTTTAAGACAAAAGACACTGTGTCAGTTATTAAGATATTGCCTGTCAGTCTCACTCCCACCCTTCTCAGCTTTGGGATGCTGAGGCTGAGATTCTACAAACTGTTTTTTTTGTTTGTTTGTTTGTTTGTTTGTTTTTCAAGCTGGCCCTGTAAGGGGAGATAGGTCCTGGAAGGCTGGAGCAAAAAGTAGGGATTAGCTTCTTGTTGCCAGCTCTCTGCAGACAAGCCCTTTACTTTCCAGATTCTCCAACCATTTCCTCAATCATGCTTCTTCACCTTGGCAGCAGCAAGTCAAGATTTCATTTCCCACCACTTAAAAGCCAGACTCACAGTTTCTCCTCAAAGAAGTCAGTAACAGCTGGAAACACTCAGAGCTGAGTTCTGCAAGGTTACTCCTCAAAGCTTCTAAAATCAATAATTCCCACTTCTCTTTGTTTCCCCAGCCCTAGGGGTAGTAGCTGGTTCCTAGTAGCTACTTTCATGATACATTAGTGTTTTCTTACCTATCTTTTAGTGTTCAGTTGTTGTTGTTGTTAGGTACTGTCAAGCCAGCTCCAACACAAAGCGACCATGTCTACAACAGAACAAAACACTGCCTGGGCTTGCACCAACCTCAATCCTTGCTGTACCTGAGTCCACCGTTGCAGCCACTGTGTCAATCCATCTTGTTGAGAGCCTTGCTCTTTTCATTGATCCTCCACTTTACCAAGCATGACATCCTTCTCCACAGAATGGTCCCTTCTGACAACATGACCAAAGTAAGTCAGACAAAGTCTGGCCATTCTCCCTTCCAAGGAGTATTCTGACTGCACTTCTCCTAGGACAGATTTGTTAGTTCTTCTGGCAGTCTATGGTACTTTGAATATTCTTCACCCACACCACAACTCAAAAGTATTCAATATTTAGTTTTAAATTGCTCATATTAAATCCTTTCTGTTAAAATAACTGGCATGGTTTCTGACAGTACCCATACTGAAACAGAGATGAAGTACTTAACAAAGGGCATGTTGTGCTGATTTACATTGAAGTTTTAATGATGTGAGTCGTAACCATGATCATGATAACCCAGTTTGTAATTTTTAATACTCAGGGGCAGTGCACTAAAGTTCTTTTGGTTAATTAAATTTTGGTTATAATTATTTGCAATATATTATTTACATACACATACATGACTTAAGTGCACTGATACTTGTAAAATATTTAGAGCAACAGCTGACACACAAAAGGATATGTGTTTTTGTGGGCTATTGAGTCAGTAACAATATGTATGTATGTATGTATGTACACACACACACAATAATCAATAAAATAAACAAACTAGTATATTCTTATTCTGCACATTAGTCCTTTCTGTAAAATTCTATACTAATCCTACACCTGCTACATTTACAAGTCTTCCCAGCATTCATTCAACAACAAATACTCACATTTCTGTGCTCATGGAGCTTACCAGGGAAAGTCTCTGCATCCAACTGGCAAACTCCATGTTGGTTATTCTGCTTTAGATCTTACCTTCTCTTCATGATTTATAGTACTACGTAGAGGTATGACAATCAGCACTACCCTCTTTTAACTTATGATGGTCCTATATAAACACAGCTCTGACACTCCTCTCTGTTCTTACAACATGAGGATTTTCATAGTATCATTTGTCTGATTTGATCTCAACAAAGTAATTATATTTCTGAACTTTTTGAAGTGCAAAAACTGCTTTTGCCATCATAAATCACTGAATATTGTGCTTTATTAGAATTGAAAAACAATTTAATATTTCTTCAGGATGATATACAAGAGTAGTTATTTTTTAAAATTTTAATAACTCAGAGAAGAAATCAATATTCTCTTCTAAAATGCAGACTATCTGAATGACTAGTATATTTT
>NW_006921692.1:9446593-9449468 GCF_000298275.1 Orycteropus afer afer
ATTTCCTGAGATTTCTTAGGAGATTTTTATCCTAAGAGAACCATGAGAATTTGCCTTCTTTCCTTGTGTTTCCCATAAGTATTTTGTGTGCACATGCTACTTACTGTACTCTGAGAAAGAAGTGTTCTCCTTGGTATTGTGTTCAAAAGTGTAGTTTCTCTATAAATAATGGTATTATTTTCCTAATGTCATCATGGTATACAATCCATTGAGTTACTTTATATTCATGGTGAAAAACTTCCTCCCCCTACCAAAGGAAATTCTTGAATCCTATAATATTCACTTCCTCCTCTGTATCCTGATCTCAAGTCAGAGGTGATTGGACTTTTGATGTGTTTCTGTGTTTCAAATAGACATCATAGGATGCTGAAACCAAGAACTCCCAAGAAATCCTACGTTGTATTTATCACATTGCCCAAAAGCATGATTTTTTTTCCCTAGAGTACTACAAAACAAGAAGATAAACAAGATCACAGATAAGAGTTTATGAACCTTGCTGTGTTATATATTCTCTGTCAGCTATTGATACTTTTCTCAGTTCAGTTACATGAAAATAATTCCTTTCTAATATTAAGACATATATATTAATACACTAAATAGTTAAGCAATAATCCTGTAGATAACTGCCATTCATATTGAAGCAATTTATAGGTGCATATTCATACTTGTAGTCTATATTTGTCAGTTCATTTGAAATTCACTCTAATAAGGTATGCTTTGACTCTCACAGTAAACCTGGAAGTTCTGCATTCTGCTATATGATGCAAAGTGTTGCATACCAAAGAACTCTATAGGTGTTTCTGGAATTCTTACTTTAATCACAAAAGAAAAATAAAATATTCTAAGGTGTAGTGGTTAGGGCATTTGGCTGCTAACAAAAAGGTCAGTGGCTCAAACCCACCAGCTTCTCTATGGAAGAAAGATGAGGCAGTCTGCTTCTAAAAAAATTACAACATTGGAAACCAAATAGGGTTTGCTGTGAGTCAGAATTGACTCAATCACAGTGAGTTTGGTTTTTGATTTTTGAATCAAAGAAATGAGATGTAGTATTTCCTCCTCAGAAGGAAATTCATAGATATATTTACAACAGCAAACAAAAAGATAAAGAAAAAGAGAGTAGCTTCTGAGGTTGATTTTGTACAACCAGAAACCTCATGGGATTTGGTTTCTTGGTTTAGATATTTAGGGTCATGGTTTCATGGCACGTTACAGATAGTTGGCCTAATAACATGTTTAGTGTGTCTGTTTCTCCTTCTAGTTCAAAACATAATGCTTGGGATCTTCAAAACTTGCAAGCCTTGGGGAAGCAAGGCACAAAATTGGTCTCTATTTGCCTGCAATAACAGAGGAAGAAGGACAGTCAGGAATAGGAAGAGAATGTGGAATGTGTGGCTGATTGCCTCCATGAACAGTTGCCTCCTTTGCCATGAGACCAGAAGAACTGGATGGTGCCTGCTACCACTACTGAACATTTTGATCAAAGATTCCATAGAAAAATACTAATAAAAAGGGAGGAAATGCAGAGCATAATTTCAAATTGTTATAGACTCCAGAATTCTGGAGCAATGAAAGTTGGATGAACACATGAAATATTGCCCTAAGATAATTTTTAAACTTTAAACCAAAAATACCCCCTGAAGTCTTAAAACCAAACAATAGTTTAGCTTAACTACTAAAACATGTATGGCTTGACCATTGTGCTATTGTAAAATGTCTATATGGGATCAAATTCACATCTTCAACTCAAAGGATTAGATAGGAACCATGTCGTTGTTTTTGTTGTTATGTGCCGTCGAGTCAAACCCGACTCATAGTGACCCCTCCTTGGGTTTCCGAGGCAGTATCACTACGGAAGCAGGATTGCCCAACCTTCCTTCCAAGTAACCACAGGGGGTAGTGAATTTATGATAATGGGGAAGGAACAATTCAGAAAAGGTGTGTCAGAATGGTTACACAATTCAAAGAATGTAATCAAGGCCTCTGAATGGTACATTCTGTTGAATTGGTGTGTTTTGCTGGGTATAGTCTCAATGATAACGACAAAATATATAACCGACTCATAGTGACCCTTCCTTGAGTTTCCAAAGCAGTATCACTACAGAAGTACATTGCCCAACCTTCCTTCCAAAGAGTGGCTGGTGGATTTGAACATCCAGCCTTCTGGTTAGCAGTCAAATGCCTTGTTGTTATTGTTAGGTGCCATCAAATCATTTATGACTCATAACGACCCCATGCCCAGCAGAACGAAACACTGCCCAATCCCACACCAGCTCCATGATCCCTGCTATATTTGAGCCCATCATCACAGCCACCACGTCAATCCATCTCGCTGAAGGCCTTCCACTCTTTCGTCAACCCTCCACCTTACCAAAAGTGACATCTTTCTCCAGGGAATGGTCCCTTCTGACAACATGACCAAAGTAGGTGAGATGAAGTCTGGCCATTCTCACTTCCAAGGAGCATTTTGGAGGACCAGGACAGATCTGTTAGTTCTTTTAGCACTCCATGGTACTTTCAGCATTCTTCACCAGCACCACAACTCAAAAACATCATCTCTTCTTCAGTTTTCCTTATTCATTGTCCAGCTCTTACATGCATACAAGGTGACTGGAAATATCATGGCTTGTGTTGGGCACATCTTAGTCCTCAAAGAGACATCCTTGCTCCTCAGCACTTGAAACAGTTCCTTCCTGGTTGATCTTCCCAGTGCTACATGTCATCGAATGTCCTGACTGCTGCTTCCCTTGGCATCCATTGTAGAATCAAGCAACGTGAATTCTTTAACTACCTCAATCTTCTCTCCATTTATTGTGATGCTGCTCATTGGTCCAGTTGTGAGGATTTTTGTTTTCTTTATATTGAGATGTAATCCATA
>NW_006921692.1:9451096-9463702 GCF_000298275.1 Orycteropus afer afer
ATGTGAGTTTCAGTATTATTTCTGTCACCAAGGCCAAATTTTCCAACTACTGGTGATTCTTCTTTGTTTCCAACTTTTGTATTCCAGTCATCAGTGATAATTAACACATCCTGATTGCATGTTTAGTCAATTTCAAACTGCAGAAGTTGATAAAAATCTTTAATTTCCTCATCTTTGGCTTTGGTAATTGGTGCATAAATTTGAATAATAGTCGTATTAACAGGGCTTCCTTGTAGGCATATTGATATTACGACAAGTTTGTCTCCCTGTTAGAAACCTTCCCTACTACCCTTACCTGGGTCCCTGCAGCCAACTTCTCCTCTGTCCCGGTTCCTGGGCCTTTTCCTCCCCTTTCTCCCACCCTGCTGCTTTCTGCGTGCCTGGGTTCCCTCTCCTCACCTGGATCCTTGCAGCTCATTCCTCTTCTGTCCTGGTCACTGAGCTTATTTGTCTCCCCTCTCTGGTTTTCCCACCCTGATGCTTTGGGCATGTCTGGGTTCCCTCTCTTCACCTGGATCCCTGAGGCTCACTCCCGTCAGTCCCAGGCCCTAGGCCTATTCATCTCCTCTCTCCGGTTCTCCTACCCTGCTGCTTTGGGTGTGCCTGGGTTCCCTCTTCTCACCTGGATCCCTGCCGCTCACTGCTTGTGGGTCCCAGGCCCCAGGTCTATTCCTCTCCACTCTCTGGTTCTCCCACCCTGTTGCTGTGGATGTGCCTGGGTTCTCTCTCCTCACCTGGATCCCTGCAGCTCACTTTTCCTCTGTCCCGGTCCCTGGGCTTATTCTTCTCCCTTCTCTGGTTCTCCTGCCCTGCTGATTTGGGCTTGCCTGGGTTCCTTCTCCTCACCTGGACCCCTGCAGCTCACTCCTGTTGGTCCCGTGCCCCGGGCCTATTTGTTTCCTCTCTCCAGTTCTCCCACCCTGCTGCTTTGGGCATGCCTGGGTTCCCTCTCTTCACCTGGATCCCTGCAGCTCACTCCTCTTCTGTCCTGGTCCCCAGGCTTATTTGTCTCCCCTCTCTGGTTCTCCCACCCTGATTCTTTGGGTGTGCCTGGGTTCCCTCTCCTCAGCTGGATCCCTGTGGCTCACTCCTCAAATGTCTTAGGCACTATGTTACCAGAGCTCCCAATATGTAGTAGTATGCATTATATATAAAGAATGGGCTTTTTGTGTGCCATTTGTGTGTGGTTTTGTGAAAACTACCAAATGTGAGATAAGACTCTTGATTCATTTGTAAACTCACTGTCATTGAGTCAGATCTGACTCACAGTGACCCCCTCCTTGGGTTTCTGAGGTGGTATCACTATTTGTAAAAGTCTATTAATTCTCGGTATTCTCTGAATCTACGGCTCTGACATTTAGCTAAGGATCACTTTTCTGACAATTATACATCCTGTTCTTGAAAGAACTACCATTATTTCCTTGAATTTATTTACTACAACTTACATGTTTTTGCTTTCTGTAAATACAAACTGACTTTTTTTTTATGTGGAAATACTTAGAGGTTTACAGAGAAGGGAGTAGAAACCACCAAATAACAATGCAATAACTTTGGTAATTATATCAAACAACAAAGACTAATGATGACTTAATTGTGGTTTTGTTTTAATGGAATTTTATGTTCCACTAATTAATTCACCATTGCTGGGCTATGCTGTACTTCCCAATATCCTCTGTTAAAGTGTGCTTCCTTCCATTCTGCCAGTATTTCTCTAGCAGTTTCCATTTAGGTAAGTTCCTTGGATTAGCTAGTTAACTATATCTTCCCTTCTTGTTGTTATTGTTGTTAGATGCCATTGAATCAGTTCCAACTTGCAGTGACCCTACATACAACAGAATAAAACACTGCCTGGTCCTGTGCCATCCTCACAATCTTAGCTGTAGTTGGGCTCATCATTGCAGCCACTATATCAATCCATTTAACAAGGGTCTGCCCCTTTTTTGCTGACCCCCCCACTTTACCAAGCAAGATATCTCTCTCCAGGGAATTGTCCGTTCTAACAACATGGCCAAAATAGGCCATTCTCACTGCCAAGGAGGATTCCGGCTGAAGTTCGTGGCAGTCCACGGTATTTTCAGTATTCTTCATCAATACAACAACTTGAAATATCAATTCTTCTTCAGTTTTCCATTATTCATTGTCCAGCTTTCAAATGCACATGAAGAAATTGAAAATACCGTGGCTTGAGTTAGATGCACCTTATTTTTCAACGTGACATCCTTACTCTTCAACACTTAAAAGAGATCTTTTGCAGCAGATTTTCCCAATGCAATACAATATCTGATCTCTTGACTGCTGCTTCCATGGGTGTTTACTGTGGATCCAAGTAATATGAAATCTTTGGCAACTTCCATCTTTTCTCCATTTATCATGATGCTGCTTTTTGGTATAGTTGTGAGGATTTTTATTTTCTTTATGTTGAGGTGTAATACTCCTTCAGATGATGAAATACAAGGTGCTTGACAGTAGGGGTAAAAGACCAAGGAATATTGGAGTTAGAAATTTCATTTGCCTGGCAGAAAGAACGATAAGGACACTGAGCAAGAGAATTGCAAAATTTAGTAACATCAACCTCACAATTTTGCTTGTAGCCAGTTCTCTGTAACAAATAGGATATCAAAGACATATATGTTCAAACTATTCTTTAATCTTCCTATTACTCTTGCTCAACAAGTGTTTATCAAGAGTCTGTTATACACAAGGAACTTAAGATGCCTCTGTTCCTTTTGGAGAAAGAAGCAAAGAAAAGAGGAAGAAGGTGAAGGAAAAGTTAGGATGCAGATTTCAGAGGTTGTTAGTCACAAACTGGTGACATTTTGTTAAGGAAGATAGGAAACTCTAGCTCTCTAATTGGAGTTTGTTTATGCAACCACTCTGGTAAAAAAATAGGAAAACCAGGAAAATTCTCAAATAATCTACTCAAACCAAGACGATTCTTTCTTTTAACTCTTTGCCATTCTCTGTCACGTGCCTGTGAAATAAAACTATGAACACCAATGAAAATGATTTATGAATTAGCTATAATTGTGTCTAACCCTTTTTGAATAAATTAAAGATATAAAACATACTTCAGATATTATTAGGACAAAATAATTCTTTCTCTGTTTTGGATATGTGTAAGAACAAAATATCTAAGTAAGCCATTTGCTGTTTTGCTCAGATTGTATGTAAGAAACCACTAGGTGACAGTATGACTTTAGAATAAAATCAGAACACTTTTCTGAGTTCATATTAATCCTCAGATTTGAAAATTTAGCTTTTAGGCTAAAGCTACTTTTTTTTTTTTTTTTTTCCTTTTTCAGTGGGGGGAAACCACAGAGACTACTTCTTATAGATTTACTTTCAGATAACTGAAAAATATGATTCAAAGGCAAAAATATTTGCTATTAACTCAGTTGACTAAAACTTCTAATTCACCATTATGACAAGATTTTCAATAAAGGCATGTTTCCTAATTCAGCAGGAGTATTTCCTATTAACAAGACCTCATTGTCTAAGATGGCTATTGCTCGTTTCTAGATTTTTCTTCCTCACTGAATTATTGTAGTCCATGTCTCTCCCTTACATTCCTAAATTTTGAAGAAGAGTATAGTATTTCCCATTCATATATTTATTTTACAGAAAACTGAAGAGGACATTATTTTTCTTCAGTTATGTTTACAGCAAGATTTTGAGTTATGTTAGTGGTTTTCCTCCATTACTGAAAAATGTCTATAAAAAGGGCATGGAGACAGCATTCTCCTCTGACCTCTTCTAACTTCATGAGGAGGAAACAGAATCACCATCAGCAGCCCAAGGCTGATTTATGAGTCTAGTCATGCCCCCACCCTCCAAAATTTTTACCAGCTCTGACACCAGCTGTCCCTCCATGGCACTCCCTACTTCTCTGCTGGGTTTGAGAATTTATTGCAGTGACCAGAAGAACTCACAGACAATACTCACAATTGTAGGAAGTAACAGGTTACAATTCAGGTTCAGGAAAGCTCAGGATACAATCTTTGATCAGGCCTACCTCCCAACAGCCATGCCCTCAGGCATGCCACTCTTTGTCCCTCAGCTCAGGCAAGGGTTATAAAGCTCTTTTAGCTCTGCCAATAGGGACACATAGGTGGATCCCACTCTGCCAGCAAGGCTCCTGAACAAAGGCACACAGCTTTCTTGCTACATGGGCTGGCAAGGCCATCCTTCTCTCCTGTGTCTCTTGGTTCCTCTGTGATCTCTCTCTGCTGCTCTCTGTCTGCTGGGCATCTCTGCCAGTTGTCGCTGCTGTCTCAATGGAGGGATCTTGGGTTCCAGGATGTAATCCACTCCTGGCTTCTCTCTGTCTTGATGGTAGTGAGAACACTCTTCTGCCTGTAGAAGGGCTCATTTTAAGTCTAATACAATGATAAAACTAACGAATCCCACTAGAGTTCCCTACACCTTATTTCATGGTCATACCCCACAAGATTCTATGGGAAAAATATTGAATGATGAAGGAAGCATCAAAAGAAGATGGAAGGAATACACAGAGCCACTGTACCAAAAAGAACTGGTTGATCTTTATCCATTTCAGGAGGTGGCATATGTTCAAGAACCAATGGTATTGAAGGAAGAAGTCAAAGCTGCACTGAAGGAACTGGCGAAGAACAAGCCTCCAGGAATTGATGGAATACCCATTGAGATTTTTCAACAAATGGATGTCCTGCTGGAGGCACTCACTCAGTTAAGCCAAGAGATTTAGAAGAGAGCTACCTGGCCAACTGACTGGAAGAGATCCATATTTGTACCTGTTCCAAAGAAAGGTGATCTCACAGACTGTGGGAATTATCAAACAATATCATTCATATCGCATGCAAGTAAAATCTTACTGAAGATAATTAAAAAATGGTTGCAACAGTATATTGACAGAGAACTTCTGGAAGTACAAGCTGGATTCAGAAGAGGACACGGAACAAGGGATATCATTGCTGACATCAGATAGATCTTGGCTCAAAACAAAGAATATCAGAAATATGTTTACTTGTGTTTTATTGACTACGCAAAAGCATTCAATTGTGTGAATCATAACAAATTGTGGGTAACATTGAGAAGAATGGGAATTCCAGAATACTTGATTGTACTCATGAGGTACCTGTACATAGACCAGGAGGCTGTCATTCAAACAATAAAAGGGAACACTGCATGGTTAAAATCAAGAAGGGAGTCCATCAGGGTTGTATCTTTTCACCATACTTGTTCAATCTGCATGCTGAGCAAATAATCGGAGAAACTGGACTATATGAAGAAAAACATGGCATCAGGAGTGGAAGAAGAATCATTAACAACCTGCGATACACTGATGACACAACTTTGCTTGCTGAAAATGAGGATGACTTGAAGTACTTACTGATGAAGACTGAAGAACACAGTCTGCAGTATAGATGACATCTCAATATAAAGAAAACAAAAATCCTCACAACTGGACCTATCATCAGCATTACGATAAATGGAGAAAAGATTGAAATTGTCAAAGATTTCACATTGCTTGGATCTACAATCAACACCAATGGAAATAGCAGTCAGGACATCAGACTGGGCAAATCAACTGCAAAGGACCTTTTTCAAGTGCTGAAGAGCAAAGATGTCTCCTTGAGGACTAAGGTGCACCTGACATAAGCCATGGTATTTTCAGTCACCTCATATGCGTGTGAAATCTGGATAATGAATAAGGAAGACTGAAGAAGAGTTGATGCTTTTGAGCTGTGGTGTTGGTGAAGAATGCTGAAAGTACTGTGGACTGATAAAAGAACTAACAGGTCTATCCTGGAGGAAGTACAGCCAGAATGCTCTTTGGAGGCAAGAATGGCCAGACTTCATCTCACATATTTTGGTCATGTTGTCAGAAGAGACCATTCCCTGGAGAAGATTGTCATGCTTGGTAAGGTGGAGGGTCGATGAAAGAGAGGAAGGCCCTCAATGAGATGGATTGACACGGTGACAGCAGTGATGGGCTCAAGTATAACAAGAATCATGGAGCTGGTTCAGGACTGGGTGGTGTTTCATTCTGTTGTGCATAGGGTCACTGTGAGTATGAGATGACTCGATGGCACCTAACAACAACAAACCCCACAAGGATGCCATGTACCTTATTTACATTACTAATAAGCTATACATTTCCCTTGGTGGGCCACAAGCACATTACATTTGCATAGTTTCACATGATCATCTGGTAGGAGTCACAAAAACCATGGCTAGAAGAGCCATACTAAGTAATTCACTGTACCACAATGTCAGATGTGTGGTTTATTAGTTATTATATGCTTCACTATAAAATCCCAGTTCTTTCAGTTTGAGATATGCTGAGTGTGTTCTTCCTTTTTGATTTTCTAACTCAAGGTTTTTGCTCATTTCATCATAATAATTGATTTTGTCTTCTCGAGCTGCTCTTTGAAATCTTCTGTTCAGCTCTTTTATCCTGCCAATTCTTTCATTTACTTTAGCTATTCTCCATTCAAGGACCTGTAGTAGTGTAGTGACTCAGGCATTTGACTGCTAACCAGAAGGCTGGCGGTTCAAACTGACCAGCCACTGCTCAGAAGGAAGGTTGAGCAATCCACCCAGAGGATGGGTCGTTCTGAGTCAGGTCTGACTCAATAGCACATAACAACAACAACAATACCTCTCCATTCAAGGGCAAGTTTCAAGTCTCTTCTGACATGCATTTTGTCTTTTCTTCCTTTCCTGTCTTTTTAATGACCTTTTGTTTTCTTCATGGGTGATGTTCTTGATGTCATCTCACAATTCCTCTGTTTTTTGGTCATTGGTGTTCAATGCATCAAATCTAATCTTTAGATGGTCTATAATTTTAGGAGGGACATAATCAAGATCATATTTTGGCTCTCATGGACTTCCTTTTATTGTCTTCAACTTCAACTTGAAGCTACATGTAAGCAGTTGATGGTCTGTTTCACAGTCATCTCCTGGCCTTGTTTTGGTTGAAGATATTGAGCTTTTCTATAACCTCTTGCTACAGATGTGGTCAATCTGATTTTTGCATACTGATGAATATTAAAGACCACAGTCTGCATTGGATTATGCCTCAATGTAAAGAAAACAACAATCTTCACAACTGGACCAATAAGCAGCATCACGATAAATGGAGAAAAGATTGAAGTTGTCGAAAACTTCATATTACTTGGTTCTACAATGAAATGAAAACAGCAGTCAAAACATCAGACAACATATTACATTGGGCATATCTGCTGCAAAAGATCTCTTTCAAGTGCTAAAGAGCAAAGATGTCTCCTTGAAGATTAAAGTGCATCTGACACAAAGCATGGTATTTTCAGTCACCTCATATATGTGTGAGAGCCAGAAAATGAATAAGAAAGACCGAAGGGAAGTTAATGCTTTTGAGTTGTGGTGGTGGCAGAGAATACCCAGAGTATGCTGGACTGCTAAAAGAACTAACAAATCTGTCCTGGGAGAAGTACAGCTGGAATGCTCCTTGGAAGCAAGAATAGCCAGATTTTGTCTCACTCACTTTGGTCATGTTGTCAGAAGGGACCATTCCCTGGAGAAGGATATCATGCTTGGTAAAGTGGATGGTCAATGGAAAAGGGGAAGGCCCTCAGCTAGATGGATTGACACAGTGGTTGCAATGATGGGTTCAGGCATAGCAGGGATCATGGGGCTGGTGCAGGACTGGGCAGGGTTTCATTCTGTTGTACATAGTGTTGCTATGAGAGATGACTTGACAGCACCTAACAACAACGTAAAATCCCAGAGATCAATTCAACTATTCTTCTGTTTGTGTGTGTGTGTGTGTGTGTGATGTTAGGTAAAAGTTTATAGAACAAATTAATTTTCTATTCAACTGTTAATACACATTTTGTTTCATGACATTTTTCATAATCCATACAATGTAACAACTCTCTTCCCACTTCCCTCTCTGTGATTCTCTTTTCCTGTGTCCTTCTTTCCTATGCACTTAATTAAACTATTCTTATGGATTTCTTTTTTTTCATGGTATATGAGCTGTGATTTAAAAGATGAAAAATTTACCAATGTTAAAATAGTAACAGATGTGTCATGCAAAAAGCCTACATTCAAAGTCAATTTAACATACTTTGGTAAGAATCGGGTTATTTCTCAAAATCACCATAAAAAATTCTCCTCCATACATTCTTTAGGTATTAGTAACACTCACCTATGAATACTTTTTGGATTAGACTTTGAGTCAGCCTGATTTCATCCAGAAAAAAATAATTTATGACTTATATGTTAAAATATTGATTTGAAGATTGGCACTTTCTTTGGTGATGTAGCTTATTATGGGAGATGAGTGTATTGGAACATCTGTTCATTTTCCTGCTCTTCCCTCAGGGATATGGTAACCTATAAAGGCAATAAACTGAGAGGAATAAAGTATTTTAGACCAGTGCTACACATCAGTCCTTTTTCCAAGGGAGATCCAAGTTAATGTAACAGCAATGGCAAGATGAAACTGTGATTCTCCATCTTCCTTCTTTTAGCATCGTGATTTCATTAGATGGGAGTATTTCCCCAAGACAGGTAACATTGATGGGGGGCAGTATCTGCCTTCTCATGAGCCATTCTCCTTGGTTTGGTTCAGACAGAAGGGCAGGCATAAGCTCTTCCAATCAGGATCTTTGATTTTGAATGTTGTTGTTGTTGTTGTTGTTTGCCATCGAGTCGGCCCCGACTCATAGCGACCCCTCCTTGGGTTTCCGAGGCAGTATCACTACGGAAGTAGGATTGCCCAACCTTCCTTCCGAGGAGTGGCTGGCGGGTTTGAACCGCCAGCCTTCTGGTGAGCAGTCAAGTGCCTTAGGCACTATGCTACCAGAGCTCCTTTGATTTTGAATAGGAGTCATAAAGTTATGAGGATAGTTGAAAATCAGTCACATTTATGTATTCCAAGCTATTCCTGTCTTTCAAGGTCTGAGCCCCTCAAATCTCACCAACAAACATTTACTCTGATGGAGAAGGCAATCAGATTTTGTTGTCAACAATCAGTAATACCAGTTCACTAGGTCTTCAAAAAGTGACTTGTAGCAGCTGTGTTTAAAGGTAAGGAGATTTTGTAGAACAGAATGTACTCTGTTAGTAATGGTTCTAAACAGATTTATAACCATAATGATCAAAGTGGAGGTAAAAAGAATTACTGTATGTTAGTAAAACAAGGACTACTTCAGATACTTAGAAAATTTGTAAATGATTCTAACAAAAGATTGACCCATGGCATGGCATGTAGTAGGGGCAAGAATGAAAAGAGTAAAAGGGTGAATATAGAGTAAAGGGAAAATTCTAGCAACAATTATATTTTTATTATATTTTATTTTATTATATTTTATTTTATTATATTTTATTTTATTATATTTTATTTTACACTTTTAAATTTTAAAAAATACTCACTGAATAATGTCTAACAATATTAGGCTGCCTTTCTTCTCTCTTAAAAATAGAAGAATAGCTTGGGAATATAGTATCACTTTCCAAAAAGGAATATTCTGTTTGAAAATAATTTTTAAAGGCAGCTATGGTTAACATTTACTATGGAGTATTTATAAGAGTATTTTTCCATCTGGATGGTTTACATATAAAGCGAAGTTAAGAAACTCTGGGTATTCTGAAATGTTCATATTAATGAAATGTAAGAACATTTTCTCAACATAATCCCCACTGCACAGGGCATTGATACTGAGCATGTGGTCAGAGGAACAGTACTATTATCAACACTTGGATCTTGTTAGAGGTGCATAATATCAGGCCACATCCAACCTCCACTGATGTATAATCACATTTTTAAAATATCCTGAAATAATTTATATGAGAAATACTAGTATAGCACATAAAGCAACACTTTTATTGAGTTTGAGTCTCCTAGCTTCTAAGCTACTCCTCACAAGTCAGTAAGGCACCTTTAGAACTTGAATCATTTGCTTATTTCACTGCAATTTATTTAAAGCTGTGGAAGTCTAGGCTGAAATTATTAATTAAAAAGTCAAATTACATTCTAGTTTCAAACTATGTGGTCACTTAAAGTAGTGGTCAGAATCAAATATAGATAATACTTTTAGAGAAGTTTTTTTTTAATTTTTTTTTTTTTTGAGCATGGTGCAGAAGGTTGGAAGAGTGAAAACAAGAATATCTTAATGTTAAACAAAAGTGTGTATTTGACCACAAGAAAGTAATCCTCCATAAACATATAGAATGGCTGCTAATTTTTTGCTATTCTTAAAAAAAAATTTAATCTGAAAACTATAACAGATGGTCAATATATATGGGAGATACATATTAGGAAAAAAAAAAAAAAAAAGCCCACTGCCATAGAGTCAATTCTGACTAATAGTGACCCTCATTGGGATTCCAAGGTTGTAAATTTTTACAGAAGTAGATTGCTTCATCTTGCTCCCACGGAGCAACTGGTGGTTTTGAACTGCCAACTTCCTGGTTAGCAGCCAAATACCTTACCCAAATGACTCAGAGAAACTATGAGTAATAAATGGTTATGGTCTTCTTTAAAGTAATTAGTTATGCAGCAACAATTAATACTAACTATAGATATAGATTTACTTGATCTGAGATTGGCATTGCATTATCTTGTATAAGTCCACTCTACAATGCAAGTTTTAAAATGATCGTCTGTAATAAATTGAACAAAGTTTTTGGAGATCACCAAATATATTCTCTTATTTGAAGCAAGGTCTCACTTAAGCTACTCAATATAAACTAAAAATTATTCTCTGAGGGTTTCAGAAGATACATTCTGGCAGCTGTTGTGGAAAACTGTTTGATCTGCCTTGACTGTGTGATAGCAACATGGAGAAACGGTTATTTTTCATGTAACATCCTACACTGTTAAGGACCAAAAATTGAGTATAAGCTCAAACTGTTACTTCTTTATTTCATGTTATTTTTTTTTTCAGGTAATTTCTTTTAATAAGTTTTACTAATGTTCACATGATTAATTTTATCAAAATTGTGTAATAACTCTAAATAATAGTTATCATATTACAGGGAAGTAATGAAACTCACAAAAGATGAATAGAAGCTAAATAATGAAAGAAGAAAAATCCAGCCCAGAATGGAATCAATTGTTTTAGCCACATTTAGCAAAAGTTTAACTGGTTTTTAGTGAAAAATAGTTGGATGATATTACCAGAACTCCATTATTTGTTATTTATAGTTGACAGATACAACTGAATCAAGTTAACTACAAGTGAACTGTATAGTTACCACTCCAGTCAGTCAGTCCATTAATTCTCAATTATTTCCTTGCTATCTTATGTAAGTCCTAAGCTTAACACCCTTTTATCTTGTTAGGTAAGATACTGTAACAAGATTTTGGTACTCAAAGAGTGTGTAGAATTACAGTCTATATTTATTACCTGTCTACATGCTTGGGAGTTAAATGTAACAGATATAATAATAATAATAATAAAAAATGTGGGCTCAGTAAAGTTTTAATCATCCCAATTATGCAAATAAATAGGGTTTTTTTGTTGTTGTTATTAAAATTACCATGCATATGAGGGAAAGGACATAATTTTGGATATTTTAAGTATTCAGATTAAATTATTTTTTAAATTTAACCTGATTTTTTAAATTTAATGTATATCTTCTGTTATAGGAAAACTATACAAATCTTAATGTACTGATGAGTTAGCTAAAGTAAGCACCATTTTGGAAAGCCTGCTATGGCATTGGGCTATTGTCCTTCAAGAGTAGGACTCACAGCAGCTTGTTACTTTCTGTAAACTGAGAATAAAATTTGAATCTGGACTTTCAGGTGAAGTGACAACTACCTTTGACGAATTTCCAAAAGGGAGGCTCATTTTTAATATCTGCTATTTTTATGTTCATGATCCTCCTTTTGCAATTGCATCATTTTCCAATGGAAACAATGAGCTGTCTTCATTCCCTAAGGCAACACAGTAATGATCTTCCTCATCTATTTTTACTGAAACTTTAAGCCATAGCCCAACTATCTTTTTTCTGGTTTTGTAGCAGATTTGCCATGAATCTTTAGAGCAAATAGTTTCTACTTCCTACCTGTTTGCTCAAATGCAAAAAGGAGATGATGTTTTCATCCTTTTCCTCCTCTATGCAGGCATAGTTGAAAAAGATTTGTGATATTCTTGCTAAAAAATGCCACATAAATGCCTAGCTTACAGGGAAAGGTTGCAGACATAGGGCAAACAAGAGGGCTGGATGGGTAATTTGATATAAGTCATGGGAAAGTTACCTGCTTGATAATGATCTCAAAGGCTTAGTAGGAATAAATAGAAATACTCAATGGAGATATCAATGACCTCCCAACAGAACTATTTATTATGCATATACTGTAGTCACAGGTGTGAGCTCAAGAATTTAAAGAGAAGAAAAAGGTACAACTCTAATTAAGAAATTGAAAAACTTGGAATGAACTGATAGTGTGAAGAATTAAAAGAAGAGTTGGGAGACCTCAGTTAAGCAAAGCACTACTGAAGAAGAAAAACAAAGTAGGAGGTCTCACATTGCCAGATCTCAAAACCTACTATACAGCCATAGTAGTCAAAACTGCCTGGTATTGGTTCAATGACAGATACATACACCAATGGAATAGAATTGAGAACCCAG
>NW_006921692.1:9465842-9467444 GCF_000298275.1 Orycteropus afer afer
TAAACTGTGGTCAATGACATGAGACAAAGTATATGTGAACTGCTGTATGGAAAGTGAATTTGCTCTGTAAATCTTCACCCAAATCACAATAAATAAATAAATAAATAAAAAAGAAGAGTTGGATTCTCAAGACCTAAGGGCACCTTGAAAGCATACCTCTATTTCAGGTAGCCTGATTGTTAATATTTTCTATGTATGTAGCCAAAGCTTTTGGCCAAGAGTTTAGAAAGAAACTGTTGCTTGTTACTCTTTTGTCAGATGACTAGAAGGAGGGATATTCAAAGCCTGCTTTTTACTGGGTTTGTATGGAAGATTCTATTCTTACTTCCATCATACATGTTGAATCCATCTCCTTTTCACTTTAATTTCTATAATTTAGGTTTAAAACCTCTTCATTAGGTGATGTGGTGGTGTAATGCCTAATGAATTTGACTGCTAAGCAGAAGACTGGTGATTTAGAATCGACTTAATTATTTGTGTTACCAATTCTACATTCTGCCTTGTACACTCTATGTGACATATTATCACCAAAATAATTTTCTTGAATAAATATGAATATCATTCCTCTTTTCTCCAAACATTTTTGTGATATCCTTTTTTTTTTTTTTTTAACCAAATAAAGTACAAATTTTTGTTTAGGTACACAAAGCTCACCACAGTTCATATTTAGCTTATCTGGCATAGTGCCTAAGGCACTTGACTGCTAATCAGAAGGCTGGCGGTTCAAACCCATCAGCCACTCCTCCGAAGGAAGGTTGGGCGATCTACTTCTGTAGTGATATTGCTTCGGAAACCCAAGGAGTGGTCACTATGAGTCGGGGCCAACTCGATGGCACATAACAATATTTTTCTTTACCTCCCACAGTTTTCCAATATAAGTGCTAAGGTTTGACCATTCTGGGTTGCTCCCCATGCTACATCAGGCTTGCACCTTACTCTGAACTTTGCCCATACGTTCCCTGAGATGAACTTCTGAATTCAGTGAAGCTTCTTTAATGCTTTCATAAAAAGAATTGTTGAAAATTTATCTGTGAAGATTTAGACTATTTATTATCTTCTACCTCCAAAATAATTTCCTTGGGCCCCCCATTTGAAAAGAAACACTTTTGTATTACATTAACTTACCTTATTTACATGCCCTTTTCATGTAGCTGCTTAAGTTATAGTTGATTCATTTACTCTTTATTTTCCCATTCATCCAGGCATTCATTAAACATTTGTTGTTATTGTTAGGTACCATCAAGTCAGTTCCTGCTCATAACAACCTCATCACAACAGAACACAACACTCCTGGTCTCCTGCATCATCCTCACACATCATTGCTACATTTGAGTCCATTGTTGCAGCCACTGTGTCAGTCTGTTTAATTGAAGGTCTTCCTCTTTTTTGTTGATGCTCTACTTTACCAAGCATCATGTTCTGTCCTAAAAACATGTCCACATAGAGAGTTACATGGGCAGTACAGACAACAAATATGAACCCTTTTGCATATACAGTACTGAGTTGTCAGTGAAAGCAAACATGGGTATAGGGCCGGATAGATAGGTGAACAAGCTAAACAATTAGGTATGTCTAAATGGAGAGTGTATCCAAGATCATATA
>NW_006921692.1:9468314-9471487 GCF_000298275.1 Orycteropus afer afer
AAAAAAAAAAAAAAAGAACATGTCCACCGTACTCAAGACCGAGTGTTGACATCTTAGCTACTAAAGAGCTTAAGCTCTGTCTCACTTCCAGCCCAGTGAAGCTAGAGGCATCTCATCACTCAACTGGCTGCTGAGGCTGACAAAATCAAGGTTGACAAGTGAGAAGGAACAGTCCAGATCAAACTACATGGCAGGCTGTTGATTCAATCCCTTAATAGTCCCAGGATTGGCAAAGCATGGCAAGCTGTGTATGAAGACTTGGCTGCATGCGAGGTTCAAGTGTGCCAAAAAGCTAGAGACCATCTTCAAAGCTGCTTTTAACATACTGGGCACAGACCACATCCTTAAAGCAGCAACTCAAATGTTCCAATAGATTCTACCATGGAATTGATTGCCAGTCCCACCATGGGGAATAACTACATCCAGCTGCCCAGCCACTCAACCAGACCCAGTCAAGTTGACCCACAATCTTAACTACCACAGGACCTTTCCCTTTTTTACTGACCCTCCACTTTATCAAGCATGATACTTTTCTCCAGGGTATCTGGCATGACCAAAGAAGATGAGACAAAGTCTGGCCATTCGTCTTTTCAAGGACCAATTTGGATGCACTTCTTCCAGGACAGATTTGTTCATTCTTTTAGCAGTCCATGGTAATTTCAGTATTCTTCACCAACACCACAACTCAAAAACATCAACTCTTTTTCTGTCTTCCTTCATTGTCAAGCTTTTACATGCATATGAGGCTATTGTAAATACCATGGTTTGGTTTATGTACACTTTAGTCTTCAAAGAGATATCTCTGCTCTTCAGTACTTTAAAGAGGTCTTTTGCAGCAGATTTGCCTAGTGCAATACATTATATTATTTCTTGACTGCTGCTTCCATTAATGTTGATTGTGGAACCAAGTAATATGAACTCTTTGACAACTTTAATCTTTTCTCCATTTATCCTAATGCTGCTTATTGGACCTGGTGTGAGATTTTCATTTTTTTTATGTTAAGGTATAATCCATACTGAAGACTGTAGTCTTTGACCTTCATCAGTAAGTGCTTCAAGTCATCTTCACTTCCAGCAAGCAAGGTTGTGTCATCTCCATATTCTGGGTTGTTAATGAGTCTACCTCCAATCCCAATGCTGTGTCCTTCTTTAGCTGCTCAGATTATTTGCTCAGCATACAGATTGAATAAGTGTGATGAAAGGATGCAACCCTGAAACACACCCTTCCTGATTTTAAACCATGTGGTATCCCCTTGCTCTGTCTGAAAGACAGCTTCCTGGTCTCTGTATGGGTTCCTAATGAGCACAGTTAAGTGTTCTGTAATTCCCATTCTTCCCAATGTTATCTATAATTTGTTATGATCCACACAGTCCAATGCTTTTGCATAGTCAATAAAAGACAGATAAACATCTTTCTAGTATTTGCTTTGAGCCAAGATCCATCTGACATCAGCAATGATACCCCTTGTTCCACATCCTCTTCTGAATCTAGCTTGCCTTTCTGGAAGTTCCCTCTCATATACTGCTGCAGCCATTTTTTAATTATCTTCAGCAAAATTTTACTTGTATGTTATATTTATGATATTGCTAGGTAATTTCCACAGTCTGTTGGATTGTATTTCTTTAGAATGGGTACAAATATGGATCTCTTCCAGTCAGTTGGCCAGGTAGTTGTCTACCAAATTTCTTGGCATAGACATGGAAGTGTGTCCAGTGTGGCATTTGTTGTTGAAACATCTCAGTGGGTATTCCATCAATTCCTGGAACTCTGTTTTTCACTAATTCCTTCAGTGCAACTTTTTCCTTCAGTACCATTGGTTCTTGATCATATGCCACTTTCTGAAATCATTAAATATCACCTAGTCCTTTTTGGTATAATGACTATGTGTATTCCTTCCATCTTCTTTTGATGTTTTCTGCATCAGTCAATATTTTGCCCATAGAATCCTTCAGTATTAAAACTCAAGACTTGAATTTATTCTTCAGTTCTTTCAGCTTGAGATAGGCCAAGTATGTTCTTCCCATCTTGCTTTCTAATTCCAGGTCTTTACACTTTTCATTATAATAATTGACTTTGTCTTCTCGAGTTGCTCTTTGAAATCTTCTGTTCAACTCCTTTATCTTGTTGTTTCTTCCATGTGCTTTAGCTACTCTCCATTCAAGAACACATTTCAGAGTCTTTTCTGGCATCCATTTAGGTCTTTTCTTCCTTTCCTGTCTTTTTAATGACCTTTAGCTTTCTTCATGTATGAGGTCCTTGATGTTATCATGTGATCCATGTGGTTTTCTGCCATTGTTTTTCAATGCGTCAAATCTATTCTTTAGATCGTCTCTAAATTCAGGTGGGATATCAAGGTGTATTTTGGCTCTCATGGACTTGTTTTAATTGTCTTCAGCTTACACTTGAAGTTTCATCTGAGCAATTGATGGTCTTCCACAGTCAGCTCCTGACCTCATTTTTGCTGAAGATATTGAGCTTCTCCAGCACCTCTTTGCACAGATGTAGTCAGTCAAAATATACAATCCTGTGTATTTTATCTGGTGAGGTCCACATGTATAGCTACTTATGTTGTTTAAAAAAGATATTTGCAATGAATAAGTTGTTGGTCTTGTAAAATTCCATCATGTGATCTCCAGTGTCATTTCTATCACCAAGGCCATATTTACCAGTGATTCTTCTTTGTTTCCAGCTTTCTCATTCTAATCACCAGTAATAATCAATACATCTTGATTACATGTTTTTTCAATTTCAGACTACAAAAATTAATAAAAATCCTCAATTTTCTTGTCTTTTGTTTTGGTGGTTGGTACATCTGTCAGTTTGTCTACTGTGGTGGCTTGGGTATTGCTGTGAGATTGGAGCTATGCTACTGGTATTTCAAATACCACCCCTTAGGTACAATTATTATCTCTACTTTCACAAGAGGGAACTGAGGCTCAGAGAAAAGTTATTTTTGGCCATGATCACATAGCTGATAATTAGCCAAGTCAGTGTACATCTAGCTCTGTTGGACAGAAATGTAACAGGTCATCAAGATAGGGATGTGGGAACTGTTGCATGAGGAGAGAGGGTCTTTCCTCCACCAGAGAACACACTATTTCATTTTGGGGACCAAGTCTTACACAAGCTTTCTTCTTGCATATTATTTACATAGCAATGTATTTAATAATAA
>NW_006921692.1:9473517-9504224 GCF_000298275.1 Orycteropus afer afer
GGTGCGGGATCGGGCAGTGTTTCGTTCTGCTGTGCATGGGGTCGCTATGAGTCGGAAACGACTCGACGGCACTTAACAACAACAACAACATTCAAGTTTTAAACAAATTGTGGCTTGAGAGAGGAAGAGATCAAGAAGATGGATGTCAAATTATAATCTTTCTTGCTGACAAAGGTTAGGTTGGAAGTTAACCCAGTGACCTGAACCAAGATTTCCTACCTTGTCACTGGCATCTCTAGAAAATGTCAAGCTTCATCTGCAGAGACACAGCTTTTATCACTAAGCCTGCCTCACCTGAACACACACTGGCTCCTAAGAGAGAGGGATGATGAAGAGATAAGATGATGCCAGCCATTTCTTTTCCCAAACTCACCAGTCAGTTAGATCCTCCTACCCTGTCCAAGAATAAAAATGTGAAGAAGCAGGAAAGGGCAAGGAATGCTGCTCAGATGAATGCCCTCCACAAGAAAACACTCAGCAACAGCCATTGATTTTCCCCTCAATGAAAATCCTTGCTTTAGTTATGATTTTTCTCATATAATATTATACAATTGGAAATAAAATATAGTAGACATAAACTAGACTGGAATAAGAAGATCTGGTTTTTAATAAAAATTCTGACACCAATTAAAATTGTGACATTGAGAAAAATGACCCTGACATGTTTATTCATCTCTATAATTAATTAAAGTATTGGACTAAATAATTTCCTTCCAGCCCTAAAGTTTGGTAATCTATAAGGTAGTCCTCTTCAAGTGCCCTGTTATTTGGGAGATGAAGAGGTTTAGTGGTTTCTTCCACTAATTGTTTAACTTTCATTTGCAGGTATAACGGGTTTTGTAAGGCTTGTGGTTTGAATTCAAGGAGGAAGTATAGCTCAAAGAGGATTCCTAGTCACAAAGAATAGTAGAAAGCCAGAACAAAGGCACTGAACTCTGAAGCTCCTCATATCTCTGTCTTCCTATAATCACCCATTAGTTTTGAAGTGTGATGAAAGTTTCATAGTAGAGCCCACACATGTGTATATTTGGCTTTCAAAATTTATTTAAATTGGGTTTGTTGTTTCAAAAACCTTGCCAAATGCTTTGCTAACTTTTCATATGGACATTGCTGCATCACTATAGGGTTTATTTTGTATATACCTGGGCTCCAGAATTTCAAAAGTGGCAGCAAAATAATATGTATTTTCTCATGTATGAGACATAGAATGATAAAACTTTTCAAGAACATTTGTTGTTGTTATGTGCTGTGAAGTCAGACTCGACTCATAGAGATCCCTCCTTGGGTTTCCGAGGCAATATCACTGTGGAAGTAGATTGCCCCATCTTCCTTCCGAAGAGTGGCTGGTGGGTTTGAACTGCTAGCCTTTTGGTTAGCAGTCAAGTGCCTTAGCCACTATGCTACCAGAGCTCCCTATTCAAGGACATAGATCATGAGATTTTATGACTCTATATCTTATTAGTGAAAATATGTTGTAATTATTCTAGAAGAGCAAATTCCTTGTGGAGTAGTATTATATGGCAAACAATGTTTTACAAATGTGCTGAAATAGCAAAGTAATTAATTTGTTGGATATGATATATGCATAAAATGCTGTTAGATGCCTTGGTATAATCAGGGAATTTTCAGTGTGTATTTAGCCCATTCTGCAGTTCCCCATCCTTTCCAATCTAATGCAAATCTCTGAAATAATAGATAAAAATTGAGTTTTGAAAGAGTGATAGCATTTGCCTGTAGAAGTGAGTAAATTTAAAGATTAAGAACATGGGAATAATAAAGGCAGTGAACTTGTTATAAAACTCTGGAATTTTCTAACCATAATTAGATAAAACCAGTTAACATTCACAATTATTTTCTGCTCTTTCACATTATTTTAAAAATTCAAAGGTACAGTAACTATAATAAAATCTAATTTAAGATGTAAACTTGGAGAGGTAGAAGTAATCCCTAGCTCAAATCTCTCTTTTTAAAGACAATAAAACAAATCCTCAGAGAAGGTGCTTAAATCACCATGACTATAGAGACTATGAACAGTGGAGCTCAGATTATTAACTCAGTTTCACACTCCCCTCCAATAGTCTGTACTATTTCTCTACCTTTAGTGAATTAATGGGAGCTCTGGTAGCATAGTGGCTAAGGCACTTGACTGCTAACCAGAGGGCTGGCGGTTCAAACCCACCAGCCACTCCTTGGAAGGAAGGTTGGGCAATCCTACTTCCGTAGTGATACTGCCTCGAAAACCCAAGGAGGGGTCCCTATGAGTCAGGGATGACTCGATAGCACATAACAACAACAACAACAACAGTGAATTAACAGTGCTAGGGCCTCTACTTCTCCTTGAACATCTCCCGATGAAGGAAATTTAATTCTGGTTTCCCAATCAATCAGCTCAGAAAGATTACCCATCCTCCACACCTCTTTTGAAAGTCGAAAAAACAAAAATCCAGGGAAGAGAGACCTTGTACTTTGCTATGCCTTCTTCCGTTTCAACCTTCCCGCCTCTTTCACAGTAAAACCTTATTGCATTTTATTTTTAAACTGGGCTTTAGATATTTTGCCAGTTCTACAAAATGGTCAAATGAAAAGCATGCTGTTGTTTCCTTATCTTCCTCATTCTGCTTCTTCCCTTTCCTTCTTCCTTCACTTATTCCATCTTAATTAAATTTACCACCACTCATTTGTCACTTTGTTGTACTATGGTGGATTGCATGTTGTTGTGTGGCTGGAAGCTATGTCACTGGTATTTCAAATGCCAACCTGGTCACTCATGGCGGACAGGTTTCAGCAGAGCTTCCATACTAAGATGGAAGGAGGACAAGGTCATCCGCATCTGGAAAAATTGGCCTCTGAAAACCTTATGAATAGCAGTGAAACAGTCAGACACATTGCTGGAAAACTTTATGAATAGTTGTGAAACATTATCTGTTATAGTACTGGAGGATAAGCCCCACAGGTTGGAAGGCACTAAAAATATGACTGGGGAAGGGCTGCCTCCTCAAGGTTAAGGCAACCTTAATGACGTGGCCAGAGTGAAGTTTTTGGGACCTTCATTTGCTGATGAGATACAACTGAAAATGGGAAGAAATAGCTGCAAGCATTCATTAAAAATCAGAATGTGGTACACGTGAGATATGAATCTAGGAAAATTGGAAGTTGCCAAAAATGAAATGGAAAGCATAAAAATCAATATCCTAGGCATTATTAAGCTGAAATGGTCTGGTATTGACCATTTTGTATCAATCATGCAGTCTATTATACTGGGAAAGACAAACTGAATAGCAATGGTGTAACATTCATCACCAAAAATAATATTTCAGAATCTATCCTGAAGTACAATGCTGTCAGTGATAAGATAGAATCTATGCACCTACAAGGAAGACCAGTTAATACTACTATTATTCAAATTCATGCACCAACCACTAGAGTTAAAGATAAAGAAATTAAAGATTTTACCAACTTCTGCAGTCTAAAATTGACCAGGCATACAAACAAGATGTATTGATAATTACTGGTGATTAGAATGCAAAAATTGGAAACAAAGAAGAAGTGTTAGTAGTTGGAAAATATGGCCTTGGTGATAGAAATGATGTGAGAGATCACATGATAGAATTTGGAAAGCCAATGACATTATTCACTGCAAGCACTTTTTTTTTCAATAGCATAAGCAGAGACTCTACACATAGACCTTGCCAGATGGAACACAGAAAACAAATTGACTACATCTGTGGAAAGACATGTTTGAGAATCTCAGTATTAGCAATCAAAATAAGGCCAGGAGCTAACTGTGAAACAGACCATCAGTTGCTTATATGCAAGGTCAAGTTAAAGCTAAAGAAAATTAAAACAACTCCAAGAAAGCCAAAATATGACCTTGATTTTGTTGCATCTGAATTTAGAGACCATCTGAAGAATAGATTTGACACATGGAACACCAGTTACTGGAGACCAGAAAAGTTGTGGAATGACATTAAGAACATCATACATGAGTAAAGCAAAAATCATTAAAAAAGACAGGAAAGGAAGAGAAAACCAAAATGGATGTCAGAAGAGATTGTGAAACTTGCTTTTTAGCAGAGAGTAGCTAAAGTGAATGGAAGAAATGAAATAAAAAAGCTGAAAAGATTTCAAAGGATGGCTCAAGAAGACAAAGTAAAATAGTATAATGAAATGTGCAAAATCTGGAGATAGAAAACCAAAGGGAAGAACAAGCTTGCCCTATGTCAAGATGAAAGAACTGAAGAAAATTGCAATATTGAAGGATTCCATGGGAAAAATATGGAATTATGTAGGAAGCATCAAAAGAAAATGGAAGAAATTCACAGT
The DNA here is from genome assembly GCF_000298275.1 of Orycteropus afer afer. NCBI lineage: Eukaryota > Metazoa > Chordata > Mammalia > Tubulidentata > Orycteropodidae > Orycteropus > Orycteropus afer. The sequence continues at coordinate 9,477,841 of NW_006921692.1, forward strand.
CTCTGTACCAAAAAAATTCACTGACGTTCAGTCATTTCAGATGATAAAGAACCAATGGTATTGAAAGAAGTCCAAACTGCACTGAAGGAATCAGCAAAAAATAAGTTTCCAGGAATTGACAGAATACCCAACAAGATATTTCAACAAATGGATGCAGCACTGGAAGCACTTACTTGATTATGCCAAGAAATTTGGAAGACAGCTGCCTTGTCAAACTGGAAGAGATCAATAGTTGTGCTATACCAATGAAAGATGATGCACAGAATGTGGATATTACTGGACAATGTCACACAGAAGGAAAATTTTGCTGAAGATAATTCAAAAATAGTTGCAGCACTATATTGATAGGAAACTGCTAGAAATTCAAGCTGAATTCAGAAGAAGATGTGCAACAAAGGATATTATTGCTGATGTCAGATGGATCTTGGCTGAAGAAAAGAATACCAGAAAGATATTTACCTTTGTTTTATTGACTATGCTAAGGCATTCAACTGTGTGGATGGTGACAAATTATGTATAACATTGTGAATAATGGGAATTCCAGAACATTTTTAATTGTGCTCATGAGGAACCTGTATATAGACCATGAGGTTTTCATTCAAACAGAACAAAGCACTGTGTTCATTTGTTGAATGATGTCACTGGGTATTCAGTCAATTCTTGGAGTTTTTTTTTTTTTTTTACCAATTCCTTCACTGAAGCTTGAAGTTCTTCCTCAATATCATAGTTTTTTAATCATATCCTACCTCCTGAAATGGGGTGACTGTCTACCAGTTCTTTTCGGTACAGTGACTGTGTATTCCTTTCATCTTCTTTTGATGCTTCCTGCCTTGTTCAATATTTTGCCCATAGAATCCTTCCATATTGCAACTCCATATTTGACTTTTTTTTTCCTTCAGTTCTTTCAGCTTGAGAAATGCTGAGCATGTTCTTCCCCTTTGCTTTTCTAACTCCAGGTATTTGCACACTTCATTATCATAATTTATTTTGTCTTCTGGAGCTGCCCTTTGAAATCTTTGGTTCAGCACTTTTACTTCATCTTTTCTTCATCTGCTTGTACTACTCTCCATTCAAGAGCCAATTTCAGAATTTCTTCTGACATCCATTTTGGTTTTCTCTTCCTTTCCTATCTTTTTAATGACCTTTTTCTTTCTTCATGCACGATATCTTTGATGTTATCTCTCAACCCTTCTGGTCTTCAGTCATTGGTGTTTAGTGCATCAGACCTATTCTTGAAGTGGTCTCTAAATTCAGATAGGATATAATCAAGGTCACATTATGGCTCTCATGGGCTTATTTCTGTTTTCTTCAGCTGCAATTTAAACTTGCACATGAATAACTGATAGTCTGTTCCATAGTGGGCACCTGGTCTTGTTCTGCCTGATAAGATTGAGTTTCTTCCATCACTTCTTTCCATAGATGTAGTTGATTTGATTCCTGTGTATTCCATCTGGTAAGGGCCATGTGTATAATCACCCTTTATCTTACTGAAAAAAAGGTCTTTGCAATGAATAAGTCTTTGATTTTGCAAATTTTGAAATTGCAAAATTCTGTCATGCAATCTCTGGCATCATTTCTATTACCAAGGCCATATTTTACAACAACCTGTGCTATGCAGATGACACAACCTTGCTTGTTGGAAGTGAAGAAGACTTACTGATGAAAATCACAGACTACAGCATTTAGTATGGATTACATCTCACCATAAACAAAACAAAAATCCTCACAAGTGCACTAGTAAGTAATATGATAAATGTAGAAAAGATTGATGTTGTCAATGATTACATTTTCTTAGATGCACAACCAGCACCTATGGAAGCAGCAGTAAAGAAATCAAATCACATATTGCATTGGACAAATCTGCTGCAAAAGTCCTCTGTAAAGTGTTAAAAGAGCAAAGATGTCACTTTGAAGACTAAGGTGTGTCTGACCCAACCCATGGTATTTTCAATACCTGTATGTCCCTTTTCCTTCTATGTACCAACCACTATGACCTTCTCTTCATGTTTCAAAGTTAGAATCCTCCAGTTTTTCTTAATTTCTAATGTGCTAAGGTTGAGCAGAAGATGTATCAAACCAAAAGAGGTATCCTACATACTTCCATGCTCAAATAATTATAGTCTTTGTCTACTTCTTCTAATTCTCAATGCTTGATTTGAAGCCCAGGGAAGCTAATTTTTAATTTCCTCAAGAAGGAAAGGACTTTGTACTACCTCCTTTATTACCATCTCTTCTTTGGAGTTAAATTGCCAGACATGGTCAGAGTTCCTGTGCTAAAATGTGCAGACTTGATTCTTTGACTTTTGGATCCCTTTGAGTTATTAATATGTGTTCTTCTCACCTAGTGCCACTCTGACAAAACTATAGTACAAATAGAATGGCTTTAACAAACAGGAGTTTATTCTTAAAATTTGGAGGCTTTCTGTCTGAATTCCAAGTGCCAGGCTCTAGGTGCTGGGTGAAAGCCCCTCAACCTTGGGCTTCAGCTCTGCCTCCTGCTCCTGGCCCACTGAAGCTAGAGGCTTTTCTTCACTCAGACAGCTGCTGGCTGCTGAGACTGACAAGCCCAAGGTTGACAAGTAAAAAGACACAGTCCCAATGTTACCAAACCATACAACAGGCCATTAATTTAAGTCCATATAAAGTCCCAAGGTCAGCAGAGCATGGCAGGCTGCTGAACAACCACACAGCTACACGCAGGGTTCAAGCATGCGATAAGCTAGAGACCATTCCCTAAGGCTCTCCTTATGCACAGGCAGCACACTACATCCCAAAGGCAGCTACTCAGCTGCTTACAGTAGATTTCACCATGGAGTTGATTACCAGTCTCATCATGGGGAATGCTACATCCACCTGCCCAGCCACTCAACCAGGCCCAGCCAAGTTGACACATAAACTTAACTACCATAATACATATGATTGTTCTCCTTGATTTTAGATAAATTAACTCCTAAACAATTTATTAATCAGAAGTAGGTAGTATAGCACACTAAAATAAGATTGTCTTCCTTTGGAGCCCTGCTTTTCTCTCTACCACTTTGGGCAAATATATATCTCATATAGTTGTTGTGAGAATTAAATGACATGTAAAACATTGATAAAAATGCCTGAAACAATATCCAATTAGAGGACATTATTGGAAATAATTGTCCATTTATGGTAGTAACAAAGATGATTAAAAACTTGGGAATAAATTCACGAACAAAAGTTCACAATATAGCTGAATAAAACTTTAAGATCATCCTCAAAGACACAAAAGTAAATTGGAACAAATGCAAAGACATATAAAATGACTCAACATCTGTAAAGAATTTTGCTTTGCTCAAATTGAGGTCTGTCTTGTCTGTGACCACAGCTTCTCAGATGTGATCTGTGTCATATCTGATAGGAGTGTCTTTGTTAACTGTACCTATACCAAATCACAGAGTGGAGTCAAACATAATTGATAGTCTTAGGGTGGGGACAAGCTTGCCAGAAAGACCAATCATGTGAATTAAGTGGGTTCTGGCCACAGAAAGACCAACCATGTAATGTAGAGTAGATTTTGTGACATCTGGTATCAGTGGACCTGGAGACTGAGTTCAATAACATTGTGGGAAATCCGTCACTCAGTTATGCTCACATAATGAACCTCCCCATGCCCCAAGCAACAAATAAACAAAAATCTCTGCACATTAAGGCTTGGGTGAGTTTTCCTGCTTTGAAATACTCTGTGCATATTACAACTCATTGATACTAAAATGGTAAACTTCCTCATTCTAGGAGAGGGGATGTGGAAACTTGATGTTTGGAATTCTCTCAGACTCTGCTCCATGTGTCTTTTCCTTTGACCGATGTTAATTGGCATCTTTTCTCTGTAATAAATCATAATTATGAATATAAGAGCTTTTAGTAAATTCTGTTAGTCTTTCTAGCAAAAAAGATATAAATTGACAATGAGCCAAAAAAAGAAAGAATAAAAATTGCACTTAAACAAGTGAAGAGATACTCACATTCACTCTTCAAGTAGTACAAATTAAAACAAGACTGAAGTAACACTTCTTACCTGTCAGATTAGCAAAAAATAATAAGTATAACACAGTTTGTTGGCAATGCTTTGGAAGAACATAAATTGCTGGTGGGAATACAGTTTGGTATAATCTTTCTGGAAAGAAATTTAGTAATAAAAACTACAATACACTTACTTTTCAACCCAGAAATGCTAATTCTAAGAATTATTCTCAGGATACATTTCTAATAATATGAAAATATGTACATACAAGATTATTTATTGTAGCATTGTTTATAATTATAAAACCATGTAAAACACTTACATGCCCATACAATGGAGAGTGGTTGAATAGACTATGATACATTAATTCAGTGAAGTATAATGTAGTTGAAAATATGAATGAGGAAGATTTCTATGAACTGATAAGAAGTAAATTATAGAATGTTGTTAAGCAAAAAGAAATAAGATGAAAAGAGTGTTTATAATATGCTGCCAGGTAGATTTTACAAAATGTAAATTTTGGTGTGTAATTTTTTCTAAACCAAAATGAAAATAATTTCTTGCAGACATCTACTTTTTTTTAAAAGGAAAATGATTTTCAACATCTTCTGGGTTTTACATAAAGGTGTATCTTCCTAATGTCAGGTCTGGCCTTCAGTAAAAGAAGTGAAAACATGGTGCCACAATTTCCATCAATATAACCCAAACATTTTCATAAAACCCATGGAAATGCAAATATCTTTTGTTTAAAGAAGTAATGCTTTGTCACATATGTAATATAAATCCATCGAAGCAGCCTTAGTTCAAGATTCTATTTCTGACTAGAATATGTTTATAGTGGCAGGCTTTCTTTGTACTTTGAATATTGTTGTCTGTCATCACCCCCTGCACAATCTCTGCCCTTCCAGTCTTATCTTTCATAAGAGGTTCAGAAAAATTGAGGGGAGTTGCTGATTATCCAGCAGGAACTGTCAAAACATCAGTCATCCTGGCCTTTCTCCCAAGAAACAAAACAAATTATTCTCCCAGCCAGCTTCCTCACTGCCCTCTGGGCTCAGGGCTAAAACTGTTTGTACTCTCCCATATGGTTCTCAACATGTGACTATGTCATTCCATCAGGAATCCACTCAAAGGGCATTTTCTCAGTTGGATTTCTATTTTCCTTTTATCTCTAATATGTTATCAAGAACAAAGAGTTTTTCTTTGTCCTGAATTTTCTTCTCTACTTGCCCAGTTTCCTTTTTTGTTTCCTTTCTACAGTCCACTTATTACTAGATTCAAGGCAGGAAAATGCATCAAACATTTTTATTTGTTCTAGAATACATATTACCACATAAAGCATTCTAGTTTTAGTTGCATTTGTGCATGTTTGTGTATGCAAAGGAATTTCAAAAGATTAAGGACTCTCTGTTAAACAATCAAGACTTGAAAGAGTATTTTCTTATCAGTAGCTTTGTGAAAGAGACACTATATGAATATATATTTCAGTAATTCAGGTAAAATATACTAAAATAAAGGCAAGTCAATATTTGAAAAGAGAAGAATAATAGCATTAACTATAGCATAGTGGCTAAGACACTTGCCTGCTCACCAGAAGGCTGGTGGTTCAAACCCACCAACCACTCCTCGGAAGGAAGGTTGGGCAATCCTACTTCCGTAGTGATACTGCCTCGGAAACCCAAGGAGGGGTCGCTATGAGTCAGGGCTGACTCGACGGCACATAACAACAACAATAACAACAATAGCTAATACAATCATTCTTGCTGAAAATGAAGAAGACTTGAAGCACTTAGTAATGATCAAAGACTACAGCCTTCAGTATGAATCATACCTCAACATAAAGAAAACATGCAAGTGAAATTTTGCTAAAGATAATTCAAAAAGAGTTTCAGCAGTATATTGACAGAGAACTTCCAGAAATGCAAGCTGGATGCAGAAGATGACATGGAATGAGGGAAATCATTGCTGATGTCAGACGAATCTTGGCTGAAAGCAAAGAACATCACACGTTTGTTTATTGTGTTTTATTGACTATGCAAAGGCATTCAACTGTGTGGCTCATAAAAAAATATAGATAACATCACAAAGAATGGGAATTTCAGAACACTTGATTATTCTCAGGAGGAACTTGAACATAGACCAAGAAGCTGTTGCTCTAACAGAACAAGGGCATATTTCATAGTTTAAGACCAGGAATGGTGTGCAACAGGTGTATCCATTCACCATATTTATTCAATCTGTATGCTGAGCAAATAACTGGAGAAGCTGGACTATATGAAGAAGAATGCAGCATCAAGATTGGAGGAAGAATTAATAATGACCTGTGATATGTGGATGACACAATCTTGCTTGCCTGAAGGTGAAGAGGATTTGAAGCACTTGATGAAGATTAAAGACTAGAGTTTGCAGTATGGATTACATCTCAACATAAAGAAATTGAAAATCCTCACAACTTGACCAATAAGCAGCATCAGAAAAGATTGAAGTTGTCAAAGATTTTCTGTTACTTGGTTCCACAATCAACACCAAAGGAAGCAGCAGTCAAGACATCAGATGACATCTTGTACTGGGCAAATCTGCTGCGAAAGACCTCTTTAAAGTGCTTAAGAACAAAGATGTCACTTTGAAGACTAAGGTGAGTCTAACTCAAGCCATGGTATTTTCAAGAACCTCATATGCATTTGAAACCTGGGAAGTGAACAAGGAGCACTGAAGAAGAGTTGATGCCTTTGAATTATGGTGTTGATGAAGAATACTGAAAATACCAGGAACTGCCAGAAGAACAAACACATCTGTCCTGGAGGAAGTGCAAACAGAATGCTCCTTGGAAGTGAGAATGACCAGACTTTGACTCACCTTCTTTGTTCATATTGTCAGAAGGGATGATTCCCTGGAGAAGAATATCATGCTTGATAAAGTAGAGGGTCAGCAAAAAAGGAGAAGGCCTTGGCAAGATGGATTGACACAGTGGCTGCAATGATGGGCTCAGGTATAGTAAGGATTGTGAGGATGGCACAAACCGGACAATGTTTTATTCTGTTGTACATAGGGTTTCTATGAGACAGAGCTGACTTGATGGCACAAAACAACAACATAAAGAAAACAAATAACCTCAAAACTGGATCAAAAAGCAACATCATAGTAAACACAGAAAAGATTGAAGTTGTCAAAGATTTTATTTCACTTGGATTCACAATCAACAGCCATGGATGCAGCAATCAGAAAATCAAAAGACATATTGCATTGGGCAAATGTGTTGTAAAAGATTGCTTTAAAGTGTTAAAAAGAAAGAATGTCACTTTGAGGATGAAGGTGTGCTTGACCCAAACCATAATATTTTCAGTTGCTTCATGTACATGTGAAAGCTGAACAATGAATAGAACATGTATGATTGAAGAACTGATATATTTGAATTATGGTGTGGGTAAAAAATACTGAATATTCTATGAACTGCTAGAAGAACAAAGAGATCTGTCTTGAAAGAATACAGTTAGAATCTTCCTTAGAAGCAATGATAGCAAGACTTCCTCTCACATTCTTTGGACATGTTATCAGGAAGGCCCAGTCCTTGGAGAAGGACATCATTCTTGGTAAAGCAGAAGGTCAGTGAAAAATAGGAAGACCTTTAACAAGATGTGTTGACACAGTAGCTGCAACAATGGGCTCAAGCATAGCAATGACTGTGAGGATGGTTCAGGGCCATGTAGTGTTTTGCTCTATTGTGAGTAGTGTCACTATGAGTGGGAGCTGACTTGATGACACCTAAAAACAAAAAGTGCAATTAGCAATAGCATGTGAAATCAGTGGTATGGTTTGCGTTGTTCATTGTAACATGTGAATAGTACAACTTTTCAATGGATATTCAGAAAGTTATTATTACCATCGCTGCTGTCAAGTTTAGAATCTACCCCTTGATCTTAGGATGTAGATCTTACAACTTAGTCCTTAAGATTTTCAAGGATAGGATAGATTTCAGAAGTTTCAGATAATAAGTCTATTTCTGGAATTCACAATAAAAACGGGGGAAAAAAATCTGTGTATGAGAAACACTTGCTTCTAGTCAGATATTGACTTATTCCAACTCAGTGTGTCTTATACATTTCTCAAGCTAACAAAACCTATTTAAGGGAATTAACTCTAGTTGCATGTAGACTCATGGATTCTGCTTCACTTTTGTAAAAACCAAAAAACCAAACTCACTGCTGTCCAGTTGGATCCGACTCATAGTGACCCCTCCTTGGGTTTCCAAGGCAGTACCACTACAGAAGTAGATTGCCCTGAAATTCAGGGAAAAAAAAAATTGGTCCAGAAAAGACCAATTCAAGAGAGGGTCATTGAAAATGTAATAAAGTGGAGGAGGCAGAGGCAAGATGGCTAGATGGCATTCTGCTAATACACTCCACTCAATCCCTCTACAATAGAGATATGGAAAAAACAAGTGAAATGGATACAAATAATGATCCTGGAACTCTGAGCGTCATTGTTGTTGTTGTTGTTATGTGCCGTCGAGTCAAACCTGACTCAGCGACCCCTCCGTGGGTTTCCAAGGTGGTATCACTACGAACATAGATTGCCCAACCTTCCTTCCAAGGAGTGGCTGGTGGATTTGAACCACCAGCCTTCTGGTTAGCAGTCAAGAGCCTTAGGCACTACACTACCACAGCTCCTATGAGCATCATATGAGAGACAAAGAATTAGACTGAATGCTGACTGGAAATGTAGATGGAGTGAAGTCAGTGACTGAGGAGAGAAAAGAAGCTAAGACTGGTCAAAGACTCACCATTTTAAAGCATAGAGGCATCAGATGTCGACAAAGAGAAACAGTTTCGAGGAATCCATACAGTGATAAAGACACAGTGTCCACAGACTGGGAAGTATTCAAAGTGAGCAGAAGGCATGCTGGAGCTGAGACAAGAAAATTCAGGAAAACAGCTCAGAGTTACAGTGGTACAGGTGGCTGTGGAGCAAGGATGGAGCCAGAGAAAGGGAAAGAAAATAACTCACCACTAGTAAACACTAGTTTTTTGAGCTGAAGACACAAGTGAGGGGAAAGGGCTGTGTTTGGGCAGTTTAGAAAAACTAGTCTCAGGGCAGCCCTTCACTTGAGTCTGAGCAGGAGCTGGAAAAATGGCTGTGTGCACTCAGAAGGGTGCCAGATCCATGCCAGTCAAAACTACAGAGCTGCATTCTCTGCTTCAACAAGCACAATTTCCTGGTGACTAGGGATGAATCTTCATGCCCCCACCAAGCTGGTGGCTGGGGAACTCCTGTCTCAACCTACCCCTATCCTGCAGGCCACCTCCTCTGCAGCCTAGCCACCCTAAGCAGCCCACTCTAAACAGACAGACCAGGGGCTGTGACTCCTCCTTCCCATACTTGTGCAACTGGCTGACCTTTCTCACACTGAACACAAGAGGCTCACACCTGAAGCCTCCTCTCATGGAAGTGCCAACATGCAACAGTCTCCTTCTACCTCTGTGGGCACATGCCCTGGTGGATCTGTGGCTTGTACTATAACAGCCTACTGCCAGGGCTGCCAGCTGTCCATAACTAGAAAAGTCCCTCCTCCTCTGCTTCTTAATTTCCCCTTATTTTTCTCACTTTGTTCTTTTTTCTTTTTTTCTGCCTTTTTATTGGTTCATTTTCCCTCTTTCTCTTTCTGTTTAATGAATTGCTCATCTCATCTACCCTTTCCTCCTTTTTTGTCTTTTTCTCCATTTTTATATTTTATTTTTATTCTATCCTCTTTTCCTTTTTCAGCTCTTCTTCTGTTCCTTAGTTTTATTTTCCTATCCCATTCAACAGGAGGATGACATTAACTTTCCATTAGTCAGCCTTATCTACTACACTGACTACCTGTCTCAATGGGCAAGCACCACCACCAGCTCCTACACCACTGGATTAATGACAGGTGGTGTAAAACATGTACTCATGACCTGCAGTTTATTTTTATGACTAACAGAGACCTACACCCCCATTCCCACCAGTTGTTACACCAACCTGGAGACATCTAAGGAGCACCTCAATGCTGACAAAGCTAACAACCAAAGAAGCAAACCTGGCCCACTCATCCACACATATTGAAACAAAACATGTGGTGAAACAAACCAACACATATCTAACAAATAAAAACAACAACTTCAAAATGTCTTGGAGACAATAAACCAAAAACCGAACTCACTGCCGTCAAGTCGGATCCAACACATAGTGAGCCCTCCTTGGGTTTCTGAGGCAGTATCACTATAGAAGTAGATTGTCCCATCTTTCGTCCAAAGAGTGGCTGGTGAGTTTGAACTGCCAGCCTTCTGGTTAGCAGTCAAATGCCTTAGGTATTACGCCACTAGAGGTCCCTTGGAGACAGACAACTTCAATTCAAACAAAGAAATAGGAAAAGATAGCAGAAGCAAATCATCAAAATAAAGAACTAGGAAACCATTCTGAGAAAGGAACAGGTAGCTGATTAAGGAATTCAAAAAATATATGTATAAAACCTTCCAAAATCTCAAGGAAACCATTAAAAAAAAGCATGGAGAAGACAGGCAATAAACTTGAGGAATTAAGGGAAAAAATGCAAGAGAAAAATGATAAAATAAATAGACAATTAGAATCATACAAAAACAGCAATTAGAAATCCAGAACATTAAAACTAAAATTAAAGAGCTAGATAACACATTGATTCCTCTACATCAGCAAAGAAATTGCTGAAAAGGACATGAAAAAATAAATACTATTTAAAATAGCTACTAAAAAATCAAAATACTTGGGAATAAATTTTACCAGAGACACAAAAGACCTATACAAAGTAAACTACAAAGACTATTTCAAGAAACCATTAGAGGTCTACATAAGTGGAAGAACATGCCATGCTCATGGATAGGAAGATAGAACATTGTGAAAATGTCAGTACTACCCAAAACAATCTATACATTCCATCCAATCCCAATCCCAATCCCATCAATATTTTTAAGGACAGGTAAAAACCAATCACTAACTTTATATGGAAAGGAAAAAGACCTCAGATAAGCAAAGCATTATTGAAGAAGAACAACGAAGTAGGAGGCCTCACACTCCTGGATCTTAAGACCTACTAGACAGCTCCAGTTGTCAAAACTGCCTGGTATTGGTACAATGACAGATACATAGACAAATGGAATAGAATTGAGAACCCAGAAATAGCTTCATAAATCCATCATCAGCTCATTTCTGAAAAAGGGTCAAAATCTATTAAATGGGGAAGAGATTGTTTGTTCAATAAATGGCACTGGCAAAACTGGATATCCATTTGCAGAAAAATGAAACAAGATCTGTTCTTCACACCATACACAAAAATTAACTCTAGATGGATGAAAGATTTAAATGTGAAACCTAAAACTATGAAGTTCCTCAAGGAAAAACTAGGGGCAAATTTAGGGGTCCTAATATATGGCATAAATAGACTATCAAGTATAGCACAAAATGCACAAACAGCAGAAGATAAACTGGACGAATGGGACCTTCTAAAAATTAAATTGTTATATGCTTCCAAAGACTTCTCCAAAAGAGTCAAAAGAGAACCTACAGATTGGGGGAAAAAGAAAATATATTTGGCAATGACATATATGACCAGGGACTTATCTCTAAAATTTGTAGAAAACTCCAACACCTCAATAAAAAGACAAATAATCCAATTAAAATATCCACAGAAGACGTGAATTCACCAGAGAGAATATTCAGGTGCCCAACAAACACATGAAGAAATGCTCAAGATTGTTAGCCATTAGAGTGATGCAAATTGAAACAACAATAAGATACCATTGTGCCCCAGCACTAGTAACAAAGTTCAACAAGACAGAAAATAGCAAATGCTCCAAGGATATGGAGAGATTAGGACTCTCATATATTGCTGATGGGACTGTAAAATAATATAACAGTATGGTGATTCCTTAAAAAGTTGGAAGTAGAAATACCATTTGACTCAGCCATTCCATTATAAGGTATATATCCTAAAGAAGTGAGAGCCAGGACAAGAACAGATATATGCACACCCATGTTCATTGCAGCACTATTTACAATAGCAAAAAGATGGAAACAGTGTAGGTGCCCATCGACAGAGGAATGGATAACCAAACTATGGCACATACACACAATGGAATACTATACAACCCTAAAGAATAATGTAGAATCTGCAAAACACTGGATGAACTTGGAGGACATTATGGTGAGTGAAATAGTCAATGACAGAAGGAAAAATATTATATTAGTTCATTAGTGTAAAAAGTCAAGGAAAAGTTCATATATAGAAGGAAAATTTCTTTTTTGGTTATCAGGGGTGGGAGGGAAGGGGAAGGAACACTTCTAGATAGGTAGAGACAAGTATTGATTTGGGTGAAGGGAAGGACAATATACTAAATGTGAGTGATCAACATGGTGGTATTGAGGAAGAGGAAGATGTAGAGAGGTGCATGGGAGGTATAGTCAACAAAGATGAACCTTTTTGCACATATGTTTTTGTTGTTGTTATGTGCCATCGAGTAGGCCCCGACTCATAGCGACTCCTCCTTGGGTTTCTGAGGCAGTATCACTACAGAAGTAGGATTGCCCAAACTTCCTTCCGAGGAGTGGCTGGTGGGTTTGAACCACCAGCCTTCTGGTTAGCAGTCAAGTGCTTTGGCCACTAGTACTGCACATATAGTCAATGATGGCAAGCATTGATCTATGGGTGGATAGATGAGTGGACAGGTTGAATGATCAGTTATCTTTATACAAGGGGAGTGTCCCATGACCACATATAAGTTTGGCAGACAATGTTTCTACAAGTGTATTTGTATGTTCTGTAGGAATTTCTAGGTATATAGAAGAGCTGACAAGGGACAAGATTGTAGTCACTTCTTGGCCACAACCAGCTACACAGAGGGAGCAAATAATTGGACCTGTAGGCTAGAGACCATGGTCACAGGGGACATCAAGCTCAATTGGCATAACATACTACACAAAAACATTGCTCCACATCCTACTTTGGTGAGTAGTGACTGGGATCTTTAAAGCTTACATACAGCCATCTAGATGCAACAAGGGGTCTCTCCTCATCCAGAGAAAAGAAGAATGAAGAAAACCAAAGACACATGGAAGCAACTAGTCCAAGGGACTGGTAGACCATGTGATCCTTAGCCTATATGACTATGAGACAAGAAGAACTAGATGGTGCTTGGCTACCACTGTCAACCACTTGGTGGGGAATCTATGTAGGAGATCATGGATAGAGTGGGAGAACAATGTGGAACAAAACTCAAAATCATTAAAAAAAAAAAAAAAAAAAAAGGGACCAGGTTTGCTGCTCTGATAGAGCCTGTTGGAACCCCTGAGACTATGGCCCTTAGCTGCCCTTCTTCCAGATAAACGACAGGCATATGAGCTGAATATTTACATTAGGTAGACACACTGCTTGGAGAGATCAATCATGGGAGAATAGAAGTACTGTGTATGCACAGGGAGATAGCTCGAGGGACAGGAGTACATGGGAGGGAAGGACACAGGGAAAGGGCAACTATGGGGAGGAAGTGGGAAAAAGATGTTGCATTTTGGGAAATTGCAATCAATGTCATGAGACTAAATGTGTGTAAACTGCAGTATGGAAAATGAATTTGCACTGTAAACTTTCACCCAAATCACAATAAAATTTAATAAGAAAAAAAAAAGAGAGAGAAAGATAACACATCAAAAGGACAAAAAGTTGGACTGAATTTGTTGAAGAATGCAATATCCAGATTGAAGACAAATCCTTTGATACTTGCTTTTATGAGGAAAAATCAGAAAACAAATGAGGACAAATGAAGAAAATGTAAGAGTTAGTTGGGATATCTAGAAATATAACCTACATGTGATTAGAATTCCTAACAAGATGAGGCCAAAACAGCAAAACAACAACAAAAACAATGAAATACATACACAAACACAAAAAGAGAAAATGATCAAAGACCTGCTACCAGAAAAATTTCCTAATATTAAAAAAGACAAAAAGCTATCCATTCCAGAAACTCGACAAACCCCATATGAGAAAGATACTAAGAAATAGTCACCAAGATATAACATAATCAAACTTTCCAAAATCAAAGACAAATAATTTTGAGAGCAGGTCAGGGATGCTGAAGTGTTACCTGCAAAGGGTAACCAATAAGACTAAGCTGTGATTTCTCAGCAGAAACAATGCAAGCAAGAAGGCAGTGGGATGGCATATGCAAAAGCTTCAAAGAAAAAAAAAAAAACCACCAAGAATTATATATACAGCAAAACTGGCCCTCAAATATGATGGTGAAATTAGGGCATTCACAAAGAGAAATGAAGGGAATTTGTAAAACCAGACCAACCTTACAAGAAATGCTAAAGGGTGTACTTCAGATAGAAAACCAATAATGAAAGACAGCAACCTAAGATTAAGACAAATGACACCACCCATAAACCAATACAGAAAAAGAATTCTCAAACCTAAAATAATCTTACAAGTGTGAACATAGAAAACCAGAGATTTTCATTTATATTAATATGTAAATGACAAGAGCTACATAGAAAAAGAATAAATGGCTTAATTACAGAACTTACAAATGGAGAATAAATCAGGAAGATATTGATATAGAAGAGACTGTTCCAAACTTAGGAAGATCAACAAGGCCATATTTTCCAACTACCAATGATTCTTCTTTGTGTCACATTTTGGATTCCAATCACCAGATATAGTCCATATGTGTTGTTTGCATGTTTGGTCAATTTCAGACTGCAGAAGTTGGTAAAAAAAAATCTTCAATTTCTTCATCTTTGGCTTTAGTGGTTGGTGTGTAAATTTGAATAATAGTAGTATTAACTGGTTTTTCTTGTAGGGTTATGGATATTAACCTATCACTGACAGTAATGTAATTTAGGCTAGATCTTGAGATATTCTTTTTGACAATGAATGAGACACCATTTTTCTTCAATTTGTCATTCCCAGCATAGTATATCATTTAATTGTTTGATTAAAAATGGCCAAAACCATTCCATTTCAACTCACTAATTCCTGTTGTTGTTGTTGTTAAGTGCCGTCGAGTCATTTCCGACTCATAGCAACCCTATGCACAGCAGAACGAAACACTGCCCCATCCCGTGCCAGCCCCACAATCCCTGCTATACTTGAGCTCATCATTGCAGCCACCATGTCAATCCATCTCGTTGAAGGCCTCCCCCTCTTTCGTCGACCCTCCACCCTACCAAGCATGACATCCTTCTCCAGGGAACGGTCCCTTCTTACAACATGACCAAAATAGGTGAGACGAAGTCTGGCCATTCTTGTTCCAAGAAGCATTCTGGCTGCACTTCCTCCAGGACAGATCTGTTAGTTCTTTTAGCAGTCCACAGTACTTTCAGCATTCTTCGCCAGCACCACAACTCAAAAGCATCAACTCTTCTTCGGTCTTCCTTATTCATTGTCCCACTAATTCCTAGGATATCGATTTTCATGTGTTCTATTTCATTTTTGCAAATTCCAATTTTCCTACATTTATATTTTATACATTCCATATTCCAATTATAATGAATGTTTGTAGCTATTTCTCCCGATTTTGAGTTGTGCCCTACCAGCAAATGAAGGTCTTGAAAGCTTTATTCAATCCGTATCATTAGGGTTGACTCTAGTTTTGGGAAGCGACTCTTTTCCAGTCATATTTTGACTGCCTTCCAATCTGAGGGGCTCATCTTCTGGCACTATATCAGACAATGTTTCATGGCTATTCATAAACTATTCATAAATAACAAGTTGAGAGATGAATGGTGGCACTTATTATTAGTTAATTTTAAAATAAGATGGAAAAACTGAGTGGCTGCATGTACTTTAGTTTCTTATACTTGTGTATTGATTGATATTGAATAGTTATTATACCTCTACCATATCCTAGGCCCTAAGGAAATAGAATTGGAAAAAGTAGATGAGGCTTTTAGATTCATAAAAGTTGTATTTTAGTCTGAAAGCATGAATTGCATTCTAGTATGCTAGCAGTACAATCTTTTGATTGTTTTGCTTCGAGAAATTATCCAGTTTTAAAAATTTATTTATTTTTAAAGTTAATATGCATCTAAGAGATATAAGTATGAACAAGTCATGGACTATCCAAGCTTTC
Source organism: Orycteropus afer afer (assembly GCF_000298275.1). Taxonomy (NCBI): domain Eukaryota; kingdom Metazoa; phylum Chordata; class Mammalia; order Tubulidentata; family Orycteropodidae; genus Orycteropus; species Orycteropus afer. The sequence continues at coordinate 9,493,954 of NW_006921692.1, forward strand.
AAAGTATTTGGTGTTTTTGATTGGAGTAGATGCCATAGTTTAGTTTGTCAGTTTGCCTGGGCCATGTTTTTGAGTGAATGGGCAGCTGGATGTAATTATTCCTTATGATGAGGTTGTACTCATCTCCATGGTGGAATCTGCTGTGAGAAGCTATATACCTGCTTTCAGGATGTGACCTGCTTCCAGTATATAAGGAGATGATTTGAGAAAGGTCTCTGGCTTTCTGGCACACTTGGGTCTTGCATTTAACTGAGTCTTCTTCCATTGGCTTGCCAATTTTGGAATTGTTTCTGGATTTGAACTAGTAGCTACCATGTGCCTGGTGATCTTGGAATTGTGACAATGATTCATTAGCTCAGCAGGCAGCAGATGCATGAGTTATGAGAAGCTTGCAGCTTCAGTGAGCCTGAATTAAGAGGCAGAGCTGCAGCCCAAGGTCAAAGGACCTTCACCCAGACTTGAGCCCAGCTCTTTGTATTTGGACTTCTAGCCTCCCAAACTGTAAGAGAATAAATTCCTGCTTGTCAAAGCTATCCATTTGTGGTTTTTCTCTTACAGCAGTTCTAGAGAACCAAAACAGTAGATTTACTTGTTAGGTGAAACTTTGTTCAAAAAGTCAGCATATATGGCAAAAATCAAAGAGTCAAATTATTCTGAAAATTCGTTAGGAAACTGTCACATTATAGATCAGCATACCATTGCTCCATAAGCCCACCACAGCCAGTCCTGTCACTCCCCAGCTCTATCCTGGTAACAGATCTGTTTGCAATAGCAAAACAGATGAAGTAATTGGTTGGCTCTATTGCACAGCCCTTCCCTCCTGCCTCTTTCAGAATAGTACATGTTTAAAAATTAATATCCCAGTCAGCTTGGGTGATTTTTTGGTAAGTGAGCTGCAGGAACCAAAACCCAGTGAGACAAAACCTTATTCACATATGCCAATTCACATCCATTACTGAGCATGAAATAATTTAGTGGAATGATGAATAGAAGCAACTATACTTTTGAAAATTTCTATTTATCTTTCCATTCTATTCTCACCAAAAGTATACAGCTGATTTTAGGTAATGTTTAAAGGATATTAAAACGACTACACTTTATAAGCTTCAGTGATCTACAATTCTTGGGGACTACCAAATAATTTTGTAAATATTTCTAAACTTTTCTCCATGTTTCCCTAGCCACTTAATCAGAGTATGATGAATGTAATTTAACTTTTTCTTAGTGTGTTAACATTAATAATGGATCAATAATTTAGTCATCCTCTACATACAAAGAATGAAATAGTTTTAGCAAAATAACTTTATGTAAATTTCTTCATATGACTTATCAGTATTCATAATTGACCTCAGTGTACTTTTATGCTTTCTGTATCATCCTCTCTCCCTCTTTTATAATTTCTTGACAACCTGAGAGACAAACTTGATAATATTTTTTTGTAAAATAAGAGTAAATATACTTCCAATTAAGTTTTGAGGAATTTTTGTTTGTCATCAAAATGTATGTGCATTAAGATAGAAACATGATTAATTCATATTTAGCTGCTTTGAATATGTACACCATCACAGTCTTACTTTATATTTACATTTTTCTTATTCTCTACTGTATAAAACTAACATAAAACTGTAAGTGGTTGATTCAATTCAAATGCTCACTGGTGTGAGGAAAAGATGGTCCATCATTAATAAACAATGTCTACAAAATAAAGAATATATTTTTCAATCCTCAGAAGATGTGCCCAGGATTAACTGAATTTTGTACTCTGTGACTGACCTAAATTTCTCTTGGCCTTTATTTAATGAGGTTTCTATATAGCTCGTAGCTACATGGTTGCTTTGATTAAGAATAATTAAATCCATTGGTTTCAGTTAAAGAGAAACATTACTGCATTTATTTATTCAATGCATGTTTATTTATTAAGTCATCATAAATATTCAATACTATGAGCTCTGGTAGCATAGTGGCTAAGACACTTGCCTGCTAACCAGACGGCTGGCAGTTCAAACCCACCAGCCACTCCTCGGAAGGAAGGTTGGGCAATCCTACTTCCGTAGTGATACTGCCTCGGAAACCCAAGGAGGGGTCACTATGAGTCGGGTCTGACTCGATCGCACATAACAACAACAACAACATCTAATTTTTGAGGATCTGAAGATGACAAGGTATATCCATAGATTGAAGAGAGATCAGTACATGGCAGAAATGTCTAGGCAAATCTCTTTTCAAGATGGCATTATAAATCTGCACCTGGAGATATCTCTTCTACTATAAATAAATATAATTATAGAGAAAAGATTAAAAATGAGAGTACTATTTCTAAGGTTAAAATTGGACTGAAATTCAGTCATGAGCAGCATTGAAGTTATGGTCATGAGGGACATCAGATTCAGAGGTGGGTACAGGTGGCTATGAGTTTTTCCCCAGTAGGAATTAGAGACCAAAATATTTCACATGAAGGGAGACTGGATATGTGTCAATGAGATTTGTTGCCCCTGCTCATGAAATAGTGTGAAAGAATCCACTGTAAATAATTGCCTTGGTCTACAGCTTAATCAAGCTACCAGGCTTTGAAAGTAGGAGACTAAAAACATAGTGTATAGATCAGGAAGTAAGCTAAACCACATGCTGGTAAGGAGACATGATTTGTGACATCTAAAAAATAGGACTTAGAGAGAAGCCCCAACTGATAATATGAGAGTGAGTAAACAGGGATTTGAGTGGAGGCAATCACAGGATTGTTGTTGTTATGTGCCATCAAGTCAGACTACTCATAGTGACCCCTCCTTGGGTTCTCGAGGCAGTATCACTATGGAAGTAGATTGCCCAATCTTCCTTCCAAGGAGTGGCTGGTGGGTTTGCACCGACAGCCTTCTGGTTAGCAGTCAAGTGCCTTAGGCACTATGCTACCGGAGAGTGAGTGGGGAAAAAAAGAGAAAACTTTCCTTTTAAAAGAGCCTCTATTCCAAAATTCCAAAATAAAAATTCCCTCTCAATCAAGAATTAAAATAAGGATTTGCCTCTAATAACATTAAAATAACAAAGGAGTCTCAAAAACATTAAAATATATATGTTGATAAACACCAAGGAGAGGGAGCTCTGGTGGTGTAGTGCCTAAGGCATTTGACTGCTAACCAGAAGGTTGGCAGTTTGAACCCACCAGTCACTCATCGGAAGGAAGATAGGGCAATCTAATCTACTTCTGTAGAGATACTGCATCAGAAACCCAAGGAGTTGCTATGAGTTGGGACCAACTTGATGGCTATGAGTTTGGTTTTGGTTTTTATTAAAAAGAACACAAAATTATTAAATTTAAAAAAATGAGAGAGATTGAGATGGGACTATGATTAGATGGTACAATCTAAAAACAAAGAAAGTAGTGAACTGAACAAGGACTTCATCAGAATCTTCATCTAGTACGCTAGATTGGTAGTTAAATAAAGAGATTGAAAAAAAGAAAAGAGTAAGAAGAGGCACACAAGACAGAGAGATGTACTTTAGAAATTTCCATAGGAGAATAGAGAAAATGTTGAAGCCATATTTGCAGATACAATAGTGAAATTTATTCTAGAATTGAAGAAACATACAAGTCCTTAAGTTGAAAGTGCACTTCAAGTACCAAGCACAATAATACTAAATCTACATTATGATGCATAAGTGAAGCTGAAAAATACCAGGAATAGTGAGAGAGAGAAAGAGAAGAATGTTAAATAGATTCCAGATAGCCTGTTTATCAGCAACAATAGATGCCAGAACATAGTAGAACAACAGCTTCAAAACACTGAGTAAGAAATTACTGTCAGAATAGAATTTTATATCAGCAAAATGACTGTTCAAGAGTTAGAGCATACAAGGATATTTTCTGACACAAGTAGAGAAGTAGAGTTTACCACCCACAGTTCCTCTCTGAAAGAACCAGCAAAGTATTTATTCTAAAGAAGAAAAGAAAAACAGAAGGGAAGTGTCACATTCAAGAACAATAAGAAGTAAAAAATAAATTAGAATCACACTGAGACAATTTTGTTTTCTGTTTTTTAAAGGAAATTAATGTCTCAAGCTGTACTGTAGCCACTAGTCATGTTTTTATGTTAAAATAAAAAATTAGAAAATTATTTTCTCTGTCTCACTAGCCACATTTTAAGTGCTCAGTACCACATATGGCTAATGGTTACTGTATTAGATAATGCTGATATAGAACAATGCAAAAAAAAAGTATTAGACAGCATTTGTGAATGTGCTATATTGTTATAGGGAGCTCTGGTAGCATAGTGGCTAAGGCACTTGACTGCTAACCAGAAGGCTGGCGGTTCAAACCCACCAGCCACTCCTCGGAAGGAAGGTTGGGCAATCCTACTTCCGTAGTGATACTGCCTCGGAAACCCAAGGAGGGGTCGCTATGAGTCAGGGCTGACTCGATGGCACATAACAACAACAACAACAACATATTGTTATAACACATGGGAATAGTATAAATAGTATATAGTTATCATTTATTGATTACTTTTAAGGGTATTCATGTTCAAGTATTTTTCAAAATCTTGTTTAATGCACAATTCGATCCATATATAATTTATTAGCTCTGCTTTTTTGTGGCAATCAATAGAAGAAACCAGATTTTCACTATCTTACACTAATCACCTCACACTAAGTAAGGTCTCATTAAACTTAGTAATGAGTCTCAGTAAATGCTTCAAGTCATCTTCACTTTCAGCGAGCAAGATAGTATCATCTGCATATCACAAGTTGTTAATGAGTCTCCCTCCAATCCTGATGCTGCGTTCTTCAGTCCAGTTTCTCAGATTATTTGCTAACCATACAGATTGAATAAATTTGGTGAGAGGATACAACTCTGCACTTCCTTCCTGATTTTAAACTGTGCAGTATTCCCTTGTTCTGTTTGAACAACATACTCCTGGTTTATGTACAGGTTCATCATAAGCACAATGAAGTGTTTTAGAATTCCCATTATTCTCAATGTTACCCATAATTTGTTATGATCCACACAGCTGAATGCTTTTGCATGGTTAATAAAACACAATTAGACATCTTTCTGGTATTCTTTGCTTTGAGTCAAGTTCTACCTGACATCAGCAAAGATATCCCTAGTTCCATATCCTGTTCTGAATCCAGCTTGCACTTCTGGAAATTTCTAGAAGTTTTCCATCAGTATACTACTGCAACCATTTTTTAATATCTTCAGCAAAATTTTACTTGTGTGATATTAATGATATTGTTTAATAATTTCCACATTCTGTGGGATCACCTTTCTTTGGAATGGATACAAATATGGATGTCTTCTAGGTAGCTGGCCAGGTAGCTCTCTTCCAGTTTTCTTAGCATAGACAAGTAAGTACCTCCAGAGCAGCATGTTTGTTTGTACATTTCAATGGGTATTCCTCCAATTCCTGAAACCTTTTTTTTTTTTTTTTTTTTACCAGTTCCTTCACTGTAGCTTTGACTTCCTCCTTCAGTACCATTGGTTATTGATCATATGCCACCTCTTGAAATGGATAAAAATTCACCACTTCCTTTTGGTACAGTGACTGTGTATTCCTTTCATTTTCTTTGGATGCTTCTTGCATCACTCAATATTTTGTCCATAGAATCTTTCAATATTGCAACTTGAGGCTGAATTTTTTTCTTCAGTTCTTTCAGCTTCAGAAATGCCAAGAAAGTTCTTCTTCTCTTTTGTTTTTTGAAAATCCAGCCAGGTTTTTGCATATTTCATTATGATAATTGACATTGTCTTCTCTAGCTGTTCTTTGAAATCTTCAGTTCAGCTCTTTTATCTTGTCATTTCTTCCATTTGCATTATCTACTCTCCATTCAAGGGCAAGTTTCAGAGTCTCTTCTGACATCCATTTAGTCTTCCCTTCTTTTCCTGTCTTTTTAATGACTTTTTGCTTTCTTCATTGGTGACGTTCTTGATGTCATCCCACAATTCATCTGGCTTTTAGTCAGTGGTGTTTAATGCATGAAATTTGTTCATCAGATATTCTCTAAATTCAGGTGGAATGTCCTCTAGGTCATATTTTGGCTGTCATGGAATTGTTTTAATTGTCTTAAGCTTCAACTTGAACTTCAACTTGAGCAATTGATGATCTGTTCCATAGTCAGCTCCTGTCCTTGTTTTGGCTGAAGATATGGAGCTTCTGCGTTGCCGCTTTCCACAGATGTTATCAATTTAATTCCTGTGTATTCCATCTAGAGAGGTCCACATGTATAGCCACCACTTATGTTGTTGAAAATGGTGTTTGCAGTGAATAAATTATTGGCCTTGCAAAATTCTTTCATGAGATCTCCAGTGTCATTTCTGTCACCAAGTCCATATTTTCCAACTACTGGTGATTCTTCTTTGTTTCCAACTTTTACATTCCAATCACCAATAATAATCAATATATCTTGATTGTATTTTTGGTCAATTTCAGACTGCAGAAGTTTCTAAAGTCTTAATTTTCCTCATATTTGGCTTTGGTGGTTGGTGTGTAAATTTGAATGATAGTAGTATTAACTGGTCTTCTGTGTAGGTGTATGAATATTATTCTATCTCTGACACCATTGTACTTCAGGATAGATCTTGAAACATTCTTTGTAATGATGAATGCCACACCGTTCCTCTTTAATTTGTCATTCCTGGAATAGTAGATCATATCGTTATATGATTCAAAATGGCCAAAACCATTCCAGGATATGTGTTCCATTTCATTTTTGACAACTACCAGTTTTCCAAGATTCATACTTTTTATATTCTATGTTCTGATTATTAATGGATGTTTCAAGCTCTTTCTTCCCATTTTGAGTCAAGCCCCATCAGCAAATGGAGCTCCCAAAAGCTTTACTCCATTCATGCCATCAAGGTCTACTCTACTCTGAGGAGGCAGCACTTTTGCAATCATACTTTGAGTGCCTTCTGACCTGAGGGACTCATCTTCCAGCACCATATCAAACAATGTTTCAGGGTTATTCTTAATGTTTTCCAGTAATATATCAGAGAGTGTTTTACTGCTATTCATAATGTTTTCACTGGCCAATTCTTTGAAAAATAGATTGCTTCTTCCTTCTTCCAAGTCTGTCTTAGTCTAAATAATAGCAATTAGCACAATTCAGTAGATTCTCAGTATACAATAATTAGAAGTATTATCAAGATTCTTACTTGTGAGAGTTTGCCCAACTGCAAGTTAGAGGAATATAGCCAATGCAAGACTATCCTTACTTCTGACACCAATTGTAAACTACTCTCAGGATTTCCAAAACTACTCTCAGGTTCAATAATTTGCTATGAGGACTCATGGAACTCATTGAAAACTGTTATACTCACAGTTATGGTTTATTACAGGAAAAATGTGTAGATTGAGCCAAAAGAAAAATTGCATACGGCAGAAGCCAGAAAAAGTACCAAATGCTTTTACTGTTGTACTACAACTCTCCTACAGAGTCAGGATGCATTACTCTTCAGTGTTGCTGTGTAAACATGCTGGAGGAGTGTAGCCAACCAAGGAAGCCTTGGTGCTCAGAGTTTTTATTGGAGCCTGGTCACATACTAGTGACATGGCTGACATGTCTCCAGCTCCTCTGAAAGAAGAACTGACACCATGTGAACCAAAATCCCCACCATAAATCACATGGTTAGATTGTACAGTGACCAGAACTCTCAGATAAACAAAGCCACTCCTATCTGGCATGACATTCCAAGGGCCTGGATCACCACCCAGTAGCCCAGGGCAAAGTCCAGACCTCTTTTTTTGGTAGGGTAATCCTTTACTGTGAAGCCACTTCTTGGCCTTTAGCAAAGGCTCTTTTATAGAAAAACAATCATATTTGTCAGAACATCTACTTTTAGTGTAATATTTGTAAAACAAACACAACAATAATATCAGCATGAATGTGCTTAACAGTTGGAGGAGCCAATGTGGGATAGGGATATATTTAAAGAAACAGTTAATCTGTCTTTCATGCATGTTCATGTTTTTATACTAATTTAATGACTCATGTACCCCCTTTATCTACTAATATTTGTACCTCGTTATAAACTTAAACAGAAGTATTTAGCATAGAAGTAGTGGATGGTTAGCTAAATCCAGGTCTTCCTTAAGCTAGTCATTTTCCATTGGTGTTATATCCTTGGGAATGTTTAACTCAAATTCTTAATACATGTGTGACCATCAATATCAGTATTATCATCTTACTAATTATGTCAGTGTTGCATCATTATCACAGCATGGTAGTGAAAAATGGAAGTCAAAAGATGCTGGCAATCCCTAGAGTCCCACTAAGTCATTAACAATTGATCCAGTGCTTTATTTCATAATATTACCAGATAGTCTCAGAGTGATGTCACTCAAGTTGCAGGTTTTCATATGACCTTGTCAGTTTCCAAAAACATGAGCAGTTTTGACAACATATGGCTTCATCCTTTCAGGCATCTGATAAAATTGCAGTAAGAGTATTATGTCTTGCCTCTTTCAAGGTACCATTGTGATACTGGATTTTCCTCATTGAGACAGATCCATAAACAAATAACCATAATTCTTGAGATTTACATCATTTCACAAACAAAAAAGTAACACAAACAATAACTCAATAAAGTATGACAATAAAGTGTAATTTGTGCTCTTTTATAAAATGTACCAGGAGCAATTCTAAATAATTTATATGATTAGAAGACTGCTTCTTTCATTTTCTTTAGTAAAAGGTTGAGTTGTAATAACATTCAAATATTTAAAACTCAAAGTTATAAATGGCTATATGGTGAAATATCTTTCTTTCACCTTTAATTCCCACCTACCTAGTCTCATTCTTTTGTTCTTTCCTCAAATCAGGTAACCATTGTTAACACTCTTCTGTATTTTTTCAGGAAATTTTTATACAATAAAATAAACATAAAACAATGAATACTTATGTGTTGTCTTTTACAGAAATTGTGGCACACTGTACACAGAGTTCTACCTCTTTCTCTCTCTCTCTTTCTCTCTCTGGTAATATATACTAACAAAGTATGGTAATTATAGAGCCTTATTCTTTTTATATATTTGAATAGTATTTCCATTGTATGTATTAAAATTGTATGCATTCAAAATAGATTTAACAATATAAAATTGTTGATTACTGACTACTTTAGAACTATAAAATCAGCAATTTTATGTAATTTATTATATCTAATCTCTTTTGAAGCATATTTAATATTTCATACATAAAGTTTTATTAGACCTCAACCCCCATGCATTATATGTTTTCTAGGGATGGTTTTGTGCAACAGAGTTGAATAGTTGTAATATAGACCATATAACCTGAAAAACCAACAACATTTACTATTTTGACAAAAAACTAAGGAGCCCTTGTAGTGCAATGGTTAAAACGCTCAGCTACTAACCAAAAGGTCAGGTGTTCAAACCCTCTATCTGCTCCATTGGAGAGAGATGTGGCAATCTGCTTCTGCAAAGATTTTCAGTCTTGGAAATCCTATGTGGCACTTCTACTCTGTCCTATGTTGCTATGAGTTGGAAACGACTTGACAGCAGTGGGTTGAGAAATAAACCTCAAGCCTTTATTGTAAATAATTATTTTCTATTTCAAAAGTTGGTTGACACTACATAGATTTAGCTTACCTGAAAAGTTTGCCTCTGTTAATGATCAGCTTGTTAGCAGCTATCACTTCTCTTTTCACATAAAGGTCTATATCATGAAAACTTGGAATTGAAATAACAAATTACTTGAGAATAAGAGTCATTGATGTCAATGAAATTCTTGTTAACATTTTTTCTTTGGCTACAGACTTCCTAAATAACTAGTAATTTTGAAATAGATGCTAATAGTTTTTCAGCAGGTTTGTGCCTTCTGGTTCTTATGTGGTCAGTGATATCACTATTGCTCCCATTATATCAATGTCAGAAATACATTGTGCATATTGTATTTTCTTCATCAACTTTTTGTGACTGGAGATTCAGTACTATTTTTTTTTTTTTTTAATTTAACATGTGCTTTCCTTTTTAAAGTTTACTGCTCCTAAAAGAGTGTTTTGGAAAAAACTATCATAAATATTATCACCAATGAAATAGATGAATAGTTTTAGATTCATATCATATAGTGTGACTGCTTGAACAATTTCTCTTAGAAAGATCAGCACGAGGCTGGTCCCCATGAGGCGGAGGTCAAAGACGTCCCAAATGTCCAAACTACCATGCCACTCCATCATCTCAGACATTAACCCCTCCTCCTCCTCCCAGTAATTTCCCCAGTCTTAGGGTTCTGAATTTCGCTGTAACGCCTCACAGAAC
>NW_006921692.1:9509984-9513936 GCF_000298275.1 Orycteropus afer afer
ACTACTACCAGCTGCCCAGCCAAGTTGATACCTGACCTTAACTACCACACCACCCCAAACAGGCATGGATAATGGGATTTACGAAACACCACAGAATGGAGGACAATGGCTAGAAGGGCCACATCAAGCAATTCACTGCAGTGACCAAATCATCATAGCGAAAACATTCAGATTATTTTCTCTGTAGTGCATGACTGTTCAGCCTCTATTTTCTGCACATATTTATTTACACCTGTCCTTAAATTTTCATTGTATCCCACTTAACCTTCTATTTGGCGAAACTGCAACTTGTACATCTCACAAGCCTCCATACAGAATTTATTACAAATGGTTGAAGCCCAAAGTATAGGCAGGGTCAGCTGTTTCCACTAGTTCCCCTAAGTTTAAGGCCTGAAGGAGTTAGCTGTCCTTAGATGCTCTTGTCCTAACTTTCTTTGTTTTATTAGTGGGTCATCAGCATGCTGTCCTTGAAAGGAAGGGATTAGTTATTTTGGTCTGGAAAAGCTTGAAAAAGAGTAAAATATTATTATATGTTAAAGCATGAACTGTGTTCACTACAGAATTGATGATGTCCAGATCCTCCAATCACGCCATGATAAGGACTTGATAGAGTTACTGAGGGGATTCTAGGCATTTCATGCTGTTGTTGTTGTTGTTATTTGCTATCGAGTCAGCCCCGACTCATAGCGACCCCTCCTTGGGTTTCTGAGGTAGTATCACTACGGAGGTAGGAATACCCAACCTTCCTTCCAAGGAGTGGCTGGTGGGTTTGAACTGCCAGCCTTCTGGTTAGCAGTCAAGTGCCTTAGGCACTATGATTTGTATTAACTGCTGTGATGCTGAGGCTGCTTAGTTCTATATTCTCCAACTAGAAATGCAGGACAGAACGGCAGTAAGCTAGGGGCAGGTATACTAGTGCAGAGATACACAATCCTGCCTTACCACATACTGTCTGGGAATCCGTATAGTCTATGGAAGACATAGCTCAAGTAGAGAGTTCTTTTATCCAGTCATCAAACTCACCTTGACAGTGAGTGAGAAATATAATTCAGTGAGTGATTTTGAAGACTTTGTTTTTTTCTATGCCAGGAAAGAGATGTGCACTATTAGCAAACACAAGGGAGTACTGAAAATACCAATGCCATTTCAAGTCATTTGAGCAGATTAAATCCTTGATGAGATAGAATGTGTTTTAGAACAGGTTTTAAACTTAAATGCCAATAGGAGCCAGAGTGACAGCTGACAGGTGTGATTATGGTAGTGAATGGTGAGGACCAGCAAACTGGAGAACTCAAGGCCTTTCTAAAGACACCATATTTACATTTCTTTAAAACACTGAACTGGACAATAAAATACTGATTGGCTAAATTCTCCTGATTGAGCATAAATCAGTGAGTTCTGAATTTAACTCCTCACTCCACAAATGAGGAAATAGTTGCCAAGAAAATTTAAGTGACATATCCAAAGGATGTGATTAATCAATTACCAATCTGGGATTACAGGTTTGGTATTCTTCCCATAATTGACTGTAAAATTAATGCTAACATCCTTTAACAGCTATGTGTAGCCTTGACACTCATAAATACTTCCCATTATATTTTAAATGTATTTATAGTTACTCAATGAGACCTTTTTTTGTAGTAATATGTTCTATAAATTAATCCCTCTCTTTGTAAAATTCTGTATTAACCCTGAGTTGGCAAGGAATTGCAACACTTTCTGAATAGTACATCTCACAGAGACTTTAAAAAAAAAAAAAAAAAAAAAGGCCATGTGGGCTTTCTCAAAATCATCTTGATCCCATTCTTGCAGGCATGGCCCTTCTAAATATACTTCTGCAAGGATAGTGAACTGATTATGCAAATTAATTCACTGTTTTTCTAGGTCACAGCAGGCCTACTTCTACAGAGAATGAGCCAACAGGAATATCAAGGGGTTCCTGTTGTCAGAATGTAAATGGCTTCTACTGACAAAACTTGACTGGAGATGAAAGATGTTATGTAACTCTTATCTTCCCACTCACTTAAAAGAGCCCTGAGCTGAGATAGTGTTCCGTCACACTAGAAAGAAGTCCTATTGGTTTCCAGGCTAGATAATTTGGAAAGCTAATGGGAAAAATTTATTCCTCCTATTCTGATTTCAACTCTCTATGGTATTGTAAACTGTTAGAGTCTAAGATTCTTCACGTAAATAATTGTGCTCATTTTTAAGTGCAGAGTGTTGTTCTTGTTGGTAGGTGCCATTGAGTTAGTTCCAACTCATAGAGACCCTGTATGTACAACAGAAAGAAACACTGCCCAGTCCTGCAACATTCTCACAATATTTGCCATTTTTTATTTCATTGTGACAGCCAATCAATTTTGTTGAGAGTTTTTCTCTTTGTTTGCTGACCAAGCATGATGTCTTTCTTCAGTGATTGGTCCTTCCTGATTACATGTTCAAAGTCTCACCATCCTCATGTTCAAGGAATATTCTGGCTGTACTTTTTCCAAGACAGATTTGTTAGTTCTTTTTGCATGGTACATTCAATATTCTTTTGCAATACCATGATTCAAAGAACATCAGTTCTTCTTTTGGCTTCCTTATTCATTGTCCATCTTTCAAATGCTTGAGATGATTAAAATACCATGGTTTGGATCAGGTGCACCTTAATCATCAAAGTGACATCTTTGCATTTCAACATTTAAAGAAGCCCTTTGCAGCAAATTTGCCCATTGCGATATGTTGTTTGATTTCTTCATGGCAGCTTCCATGAGCATTGACTGTGAGTGGAAATAAAATGAAATCCTTGACAACGTCAACATTTTCTCCATTTATGATAATGTTGCTTATTGGCCTACTTGTGATGATTTTTATTTTCTTTATGTTGAGTTGTAATCCATACTGAAGGCCATAGTCTTTCATCTTCATCTGTAAGTGCATCCAGTCTTCTTAACTCTCAACAAGCAAGATTGTCAATTTCAAGTTCACAGATAGTTAATGAGTTTTCCTCCACTCCTGATGCCACGTTCTTCACACAGTCCAGGTTCTCAATTAGTTGCTCAGTATACCAATTGAATAAGTACAGTGAAAGAATACAACCTTAACACACGCTTTTTATTGTTTTAAACTGCTCAGTATCCCCTTGTTCTGTTCACACAACCGCCTCTTGGTGTATGTACAGGTTCTACATGAGCACAATTAAGTCTTTTGGATTCCCATTCTTCACAACATACCCATAATTTGTTGAGTGCTTTCCCATAGTAAATAAAACATAAGTAAACATCTTTCTTTTATTCTCTACTTTCAGCCAAGATCCATCTGACATCAGTATTGATGTCCTTTCTTCCACGACTTCTAAATCTTGCTAAAATTTCTGGCAGTTCCCTGTTGTTGTATTGTTGCAAACATTTTTTAATTATCTTTGGTAAAAGTTTACTTGCATGTGATATTGTTTGACAATTTCCACATTTTATTGGATCACTTTTCATTGAAATGGGTACAATTTTGGATTTCTTCCACTCTGTTGCCCAGGTAGCTATCTTCCAAATTTCTTGAACTAGTTCTCCCAGTGTTGCATCTGTTTGTTGAAACATTTTAATTGATATTTTGTCAATTCCTAGAATCTTGTTTTTCAACAACACCTTCAGTGCACCTTAGACTGCACTGAATATTCCTTTAATACCATCTGTTCTTGATCATATGCTACCTCCTGCAAAGGTTGCACGCTGACCAATTCTTTTTGGTAAAGTAACTCTTTGCACACTGTGATAGTTGAAGATCTGTCAACTTGGCTGGACTTCACTTGTGAGTGTTGTTTCTCATGATGGATCACATGACTATGTCCTAAGCGGCCGGTCAGTCTAGGGGGAGTTTCCCCAGGGGTGTGGCCTACCTGTAATACTATCCGAGGAACAAATTGGAAAAACAGCATTCCAGATATATGCTTCCTGGAGCAAGCAGCTCGCTGCGC